>NC_060214.1:96047954-96368636 GCF_021130785.1 Homalodisca vitripennis
GGTTGAAAAGCACAGCCTAGCAAACTTTCGTGTAGATTAATTAGTTGTGCCAAATGCTTAAAAAGGAGTCTTTCATATCAAAAATTGATCATCTTATGTTGTAGACATTTTCTAACGTATATGAGTACTTACCTGATCGCTGTGAATCTAAAAAAAACTAACGGGTAATCCTTAGGGAATTTAAACACTGTAAATAAATTGAAAATAGAGTTGAAATTAATTAAACATATGATTGTGCTGTCACAAAATAATGTTTACATAGACATAATGTTGATTGAATTTGACAGGCTCTTTCAATTAATTTTAAAAACTTTACTATCCAACCAAGATGGGATTTTATCTGTGCTTTAGTAACCAGTGGGGCGTAGCACGGAGGGAATTTTGAAATAAGAATAGTGCTATATTCATCCCAGGGACCCTAAGAATGTCCATTTAAAATTTCAGTACAATTGGTTGAGTAGTTAATGCGTGAAAATAAAAATAAAAACAAACTAAAGCCCTTTCGCTTTTGTAATCTTATTTGGATTGTTTGTTGGACAATTTTTTAGTTTTAAGTATCAAAAACGTTTGTAATTAGATTATTCAACTTTTACTATTCATTACAAAGTATCGTATTCTTATTATATTTTATGGTATTTAAGCTTTAAACCTTCAACCATCCGCCATAATATAATATTAATTTCTCTGTTATTTGAAAACTGAAAATAATTAATTGTTGTACCAAACTTGTTTAATATATTTTATTGCTTTTTGAAGTAAAAACTAAAAACATATTCAGACAGACATTAAAAACAAAGGTATTGTCATTTGTCGCATAGTTTTGTTCCTTTTAGTCCATGGAACAATATCCTAAAGTTTGTACAGTATTGATTCACCCTGTATACAGTATATATAGTTAAGGCGAAGAAAATTAAAATGCAACTTTTTTAATGTCTCTACGACAACTATAATCAAATAAAGTAGTTTTATTATACAATTTTGTCTCACTCTGTATATTAATACACACATTATTTCTTATTAATGTTTAATTCACCTCTGAATACATGTTATAATTGTTGAAATAAAATTATATAAAGATAATTTACGAGGATTGCTAAGGTAAGTAATCTTTTTACCATACTATTTTTTAAACGATGTATAATTAGTTTAGCTATGTTCATTGGATTTGTATGTGAACTAAATTTAATCAATAAAATTGGTTTTTTCCAAACATTTTCCAATTAATTCTTTTACATCTGAACTGAACAATTTTTGATTATCCTTCAGTAGATTAGTGTTGCATGAGAACACACACTTTGATGTTATGTAACACTTTTTACTGATTTAGTGATGTAAAGGCAAAGATGAGGAAAGAAACTTCACGAGATTTCACTCAATAAATATTAATACCAATTAATACGGAGAAGATTTTATGACCAATGGAAAATTCCAATTTTCAAATACAAGAAACAGTAACAAATAAACAGGCCATAAAACCAAATAAAGAGAATAATGATCTTTGTTATAGTAATAGACTCTTCTATCTGGCGATCTCTTTCGAGCATTCAGCCTTTGTCAGCGACGTTGTTAGAATCCAACTGGAATGATCCAGTCTCTTACAGAAAGGCGCTTTGTTTACTTCGGTTGAGTAAATCAGCAAACGATCTTTCTGTCGTTTGAAAACCATGCGTTGCTTAGCAATGCCATCACCTTTATTATATCTCCTCGAGACAATATGTACCATGTAATGTAAAGGGTGATTCAAAAAGAGCGCCGGTTTTGATATATCAAATTAAGAGATTTATTTTAATGAAAATCTGAAATAAAATACATAAATATGTTCATATAACCTTCCGATTTCATGTATGAAAAATAATGTCATGCATGTGTCCTCCTCTGCTACGCTGGCACGCAACAACTTTGTCCATGAAATTAGCCATGACTGCACGACAAGTTTACACTTCAATTCAACAACTCATTGATGCTTCGGGGTTTATTGGCATAAACTAATGACTTTAGATAACCCCAAAGATGAAAGTCACAAGGTGTTAAGTCACACGACCTAGGTGGCCATTGATGGTCGGAATTACGAGAAATGACGCGATCCTGAAAGCGGTCACGGAGCAACACAATTGTTTCACGGGCAGCGTGGCAGGTGGCACCATCCTGCTGAAACCACAACTGGTCAATGTCTATGTTATCCAAATGAGGCCACAAAAACTCCCTAATCATCGTACGGTATCGGTCTCCATTCACTGTCACAGCTTGCTCTTCCTGATCTTCAAAAAAATAAGGGCCGATGACGCCGCACGACCAAAAGCCGCACCAAACTGTCACTCGTTGTGGATACATTTCCCTTTCGTTAATCATGCGAGAGTTTTCTGAACCCCAGATACGGCAGTTCTGTTTATTAACAAATCCATTCAATTGGAAGTGCGCTTCATCACTGAAGATAATATTCATTGCGAAGTTTTCTTCCTCCTGCGAATTTCTCAATACCCAATCAACAAACTGTCGTCTCTTCTGGTGATCTGCCACTTTCAATTGTTGCGTCAGCTGAATTTTATAGGGGTGATATTTGAGATCGTACCGAAGAATTCTACGTACAGAAGAACATCTTAAACCCAATTGTTGAGAACGGCGACGTATTGATTTCGCTGGGTTTAACAGCCACACTGACACGAACTACCTCAATGTTCTGTTCAGTTCGGGCACAACGACGACGTCCAGAACTTTTGAGGTCGACTGTTAAACCCGTTTCTTGAAACTTTTTCATGAGTCTGCGAACTGTTGATTCATTCAGTGCTTCATTACGTCCTAGAGTACCGCGAAGTCGCCTAACAGTAGCCACATAACTCTCTCCACTCTGATAAAATCGTTTTCACTATTAACACTCGTTGCGCACAAGTAAACTTCTCTATGGTTAGACACAGAATGCACTAATGAGAGAAATATCAGCTGCGTCAACAATCGGTATGTAATCAGAAATAGAATCAAGGTAAAACATTGTGGTCAACCGATAAAATAAAATTTACCGGTCTTTCAAAACCGGCGCTCTTTTTGAATCACCCATTATTTAGACTTGTATTGGTGTAAATTTCTTGAGTTGTAGCCTACGATTTCTTGGGTGGAACATTTTAAAACAAATTAGTCTTTTATAAGAAGAATATAGAAATTTAAACGCACATCAGCTTCAAGTCAACCTCACTGAGGACAACATCCTTGACCGGAGAACGACTCCTAATGGACCGATGTTTACCATTTTGGGTAGAGTACGATAAGAGAACCCGGTTTTTATATCGATTAGTACAGTCATGGATACTTAATATTCATTTGTCGAATACTGCACATAGTGGTAATCTTATACATAATAAATGAGCTCTTACGATAAAAAAAACGATTAGAACTGGAAATAGGGAAAACTCATAAATCATTAATGATAAAATGATAACAACATACAAAAAGTTTATAACAGGAAATACGAAATATGCGTAATTATTTATGTTCTCTCCTGTGTAGCAATGATTAACGTTTTCTATTTCTATTTTAAAATCGTAAGATGATTAAGAATTTAGGATGTTGCGACAGGAGTAATTTGTAACTATTCTTTTATCTTGTGACTGGGGACTTGACAAAATCTATTAATCAGCTATTCCTTGTTATCTTCTCAGTCATTGTTTGATTACCTTTTGAGTGAAATATTTAATGATGAATCTACCACAAAATATATTGCGCCATTTTTAAACTTATTCACACATTTTTGTATTTTCTACTATTTTCCGGCCTTTTGTTGGAATGAGTTCGCCAAAAATGTGTGCGGGTTGAAGTTTGTACCCAATTAAAATAAAGAATTTCGTTTACCTTTAACTATAAAATTAGCTGTAGGAAATTAATTATAAAATACTTGTTTACTTGCACATTCATTATTGCGCTGCACTTCTACCGGCCATTGCGGTTTATTAATTTGTTATCTGCCGTGAACAGACTTTTGCAGTAGTTGGTTCTCTAATCGAAGCCAACAATGGCTATATTACTGTTTAAACTATAGATTTTAGAACCTTATTGTGTGTAGGTTGCAATGAAAAACTTAATCGTTTATTAATATATTAAAAGGGCTGTTTTTCTATCTCTGATCTCATGCCATGACGGCCAGACACGTAGCAGGTCCGCGATGTGCGCAGTTGTCGGTCGCGCATCTTCCCCGGTACAACATTGTCACTGCCGAGTTCAAGTAGCTTACGCTAAGGTACATTCACATAAACATGCCCGCCCGTATTGAATCTCCTACCAAATGTGAACTAAGGAATTTTGTTCGCTTCCTTCAAGCAAAAGGGAATAGTGCAAAAGAAATCCATAAGAGAATGTACCGTTATTCACGGAGAAAACGTTATGAGTGATTGTGTTATATAAGAGTGGTGTCGACAGCCAAAGATGTTAAATGACACCCACAAAAATCGCCGAATGGCTTCAGCTTTGACACTTATCGAATTCATCCTTAAATTTGATTCGGCCATATTTATAGTAATTATGTTACATCAAAGACGCGATTGTACTCGCGTAAAGAATATCAAAGTAGTAACAGCAGAAATGACTCTCTGCATAACAAACATTCTAAGTTTTATTACTTATAAAAATTATCTGGACTAAAGCCTTATTGCTGTTGGCAATATTAACAACAATAATAACCGTAGTTTTATTGAAAGAACGTTAGCGAAGCCTATCACTGGAGGGGATGGAAAACTTTTATTTGTCTGACTGTCACAACGATATATACAAAACTAGCTGATCTGTAGCCTTAACTTTCATTGCGTGGCGATGGAATCCTCGATTCTGAAAGGCCTCGCAAAATTTAATTAAATATTGGAGTATGTGTTATTACTCACTAGTGGTATTAAATGAAAATATTTCCTATTTTCCATGAATTTTACTTTGTGTGTGTGTTTTTTTTTAATTCGGCTCCTTAAAAATATTTTGCATTAGTTTAAAACCCAATTATTCTAAGTAAACTGAATCGAATGTTCTATATTTATACAGATTTAAGAACTTTAATGAATGGATACAGGTTACAGGCCTGTTCAAGATGTATTTAAATATAAGTGTGCCAGTTTTGGTTGGAATCTGAGATTATGATAAGCAATGATCATGTTGACTATACTGCTCAAGATTTTGTACGTGTAGCGTTGTTAAAGCTACATTGATTTATTTTTTTTTAATTAAAACTTAAATTAAATAAAAATTTTGGGATCGAAATATTGGGACTTAATTTTAGATTAGATTGTGAAATGTCAGGGTAAAATAGAACATGTAATCCTTTGGCAAGTTAGCACTGGTAGTTTTAAATTGTTAGGAAGGCAGGTTGACTGCCTTGAATTGATTAGAACTTGTCTTATTGTGAGTATTGTTCTCCTGGTTTGATACAGCTGGACCAATGAGAGAGCTCCACGGATGTCCTGCAAAGGTGATTGGAAAGGGAAGTATTTAAGCGCCCGCTCATAATTTTCGCCCTTCTTTTGGTTATTTTCGTGAGTGAAGTTAATTGCAGTGCGCCGTATTTCTTAAATTTTTTTTTCGCGAGTGATTTTGAGGTAAGCACCAAATTTATTGTACGTTTTATTGAAAAAGTCTTCTTGATCTGATATTAAATTAATTTTGTTGTCTTTTTTATAGGAAAAAATTAAATTCATAGAAACTACAGAGCAATCTGAATAACTTATTCTCGAAGAACAATAGAGCATAATAGAATCATACAAGTTACATTTGGTTCATGCTTGCAAGAGAAGTGAATTAAAATTGAACTTTGTTAATAACTGTAATTGAGATTTGAAAAAGTAGTAATTTATTAATATTTAACTGGAACTGTTTTATTGTGAATTATTAATTGAAAATTAATTGAACTTTATAATTGCTAGAGAGAGATTTGTAATCTGAATTGCAGAGACTTGAAAGTTAAGGTTCAAATAGTGTAAAGAGAAGTTGAAATTTTATTTTGTATTTTGAGTGAACTTAGAAGTGAACATTTTTATTTTAATTATTTCCAAGTGGTATTTCATTTTATTTTAAAACTTTATTATTTTATTTTAGAAGAGAGCTCTGATTTTTAGTTTGATAATTTGATTAATATTTTTATTTCTTGCCAAAGGAATTTTTAAATTTACTAAAAGGTTTGTCAATTCTTTGTGGAAAATAGAGTGATAAAAATTCTGAAACGTTGAACTTATTAATTTGCCAGTTAAAAAATAAATCCATTGTTTTAATTTAGAACTGTGATTTTTATTTTAGACAAACCAGATAATATTTAATAGTTAACAATTTTAGTAATACATTGTACTTAATATTCACTAGGATCTTTACTAATCAAAAAATATTTTATATCGTCTTGGATGTATTGTTGATGATTTATATATTAATACTCTGGAATATTAAGATCAACAATCCAAGTCGTTATAGTACGATTCCTATGAAAACTTACCAGGAATCGAAAAAAAAATTCAAGACGATAGTTTGGATGTAAAAGAGTCGGAATTTTAATCTGTAAAGTTTGGCAGGCTAGAAGTAATTCCTTTTTGAAATTTTCACCGATCTCGTATTAAGATCTTAAAGAGATAATGTACAATTAGTAAGAATACATTTTTAACAGTTTTAACAAAAGCTTCTGAAAATCGTTTAGTTAAAAGCGTAACTTAAAAGCTTTTGAAAATTTTGATTGCATTTAGGCACTATTTTGAAATTTCCATACTAAGTATGGATTCAGCTAGGTATAATTTAACTTAGCTCACTTAGGAATTATGAGCATCTACCGTGTTCGCAAAAGGTTTTTAGCTCCCACAATCAGAAATAAGTTTGCGATTAATTCGAATATGTTTAAAACGCATCCAAGTGTCATGTGTTTAATAAATAATAGAAATTATAATATTAAAACTTTACGTTTGATTTAATTGTTCAATGCGAATTTATTTATTCTGCAAACAGTCGCAAACAGAAGGAAAATGTGCAACACATTTTATGCGCGGGAATATTTTGTTTTGTCTTTCACAGCCGTAAAACAAGAGGATTACGCTAAACCAAATACACGAGGCAGGTACACTACAACTCTCTGTTAGTTTTTATCACGTGCCACTGTATTTTTGTATGTTTTTCCTACTTGTACCTTAAAATAACTACATTTATAGTATTTAGAATGGGTTGTATAAAATTATGATCTTCAATCGAAAACAAATTTGACTAATCTGTAAAATATTTTTGAAGATTTTATTCCTACATTATTTATTTAAAAACATAGTAGTATACTATATAGAGTTTTTGTAAAACAGACCAAACAAAACTTTGCGAATCCTGGAATCATGTCTATATATCTTATTTTCTTATGTATAAATCTATATTGAACTAATTTTTAATTGTAAAAGTTCTTGCTTATAGTTAAAAAATAGTTTAAAAGCTTAAACTGTATAAAGTTAGAACTGTTTTTCTGGCCATATATTGACCCATAATGTTTAAGAAATTCTTCTATACTAATGCTTGTGGATAGTGGAACTCTAAGCCAGGTATCACGGTAAATTCACCAAACAATTAATTAACTTTAAAATTATTAATAACAATAAAATATTGATTAGTGACACAAGGGTTTATCTCACGTGATACCTTATCACCTAATACCTTATCAAACTATTAACTACAGTGTATTAGTACATATATTTTACAAGCTCGCGTTTTTTCCCGCAATAACATGTTATGTAGTTTGAACATATTTCATTTATTGATCCATGTTTTTAATTTTTGTTGATTTGGGAGAATAATGAGGTTTGGGGGTTGGATTTTGTTTATTTGAGGTTAAGTGTTAGAGAGGGCTTCTTAGCCCTAACTTCGCCTGGTAAAATAAGACGTCTTTACTTCACTTTACTTTAACGAGTAATAAATGAGAAAACAGTCCAAATACTTTTGTACACTTTTGCAAAACTTTTTGACCTCCCCGGGTATCAAACCTGTAACCTCTGGATTGAATTAATATGTACAATAAATGTCAATGTCAAATGTACAATAAATGTCAATAAATGTCAATAAATGTCAATAAATGTCAACTATAATTCACGTGGTTAAACTGCTCCATACTAACTGTCTAGTTATAATACAGTACATTAATTAAAATACTGTACAATCACGGTTTAGCTATAATACGTGTAATTAACTTAATGTAAAATAACAGTCTAGCTATAATACTTGTAGTTAAACTACTTTACAATGACGGTTGAGCTATACCTGTAGTTAATCTACTGTACACTAAATATATAGATATAATACATGTACTTAAACTACTGTATATTAACTATAGATTTAATACATCTAGTCAAAAAAACCACAGCATTATCTTCAAACTACGGTGAAGATGGACAACGTGAGAGTTCGACGACCAATAACGTCCCTTTAGTCGGTGAACAAATGTTATAAAATCTACATAATCGAAGTATCCGAAGTCACTGTATGCCTCAAATACTCATGGCCTCGAAGTTTATGAAGTAATCATGATTTAAGGGTGAGTTATTAGCAGATTTCTGAGGTAAGCCCTGGGATTTATGAAAGGCAATTGTGCTCCTTTTGTGTCTTGATGTGCCCTGCAAAAAGGAGTCATTCATTACCTTGCTTTATACAGCGGTATGATCCTAAGAATCCACTGGTACTTCTTTTACATTGTCAGTAGAATTAATGGAAACAAATCAGAGGAAGAATATAAATAGTGAAAGTTAGGTGCTGAGCCGCATTACTGACCCGAGTCCAGACGTGGAAAAGGTGAAAGAATTCCATCAACCAGCACAGGTCTAACGTTTCGTTGCACCTATTGAACTCAATAAGCATCATAAGGTTGCTCAGAGAATTCCTGTCATGATGCATATAATGTAGTATATGTGATGTTAGGCTAATATGTAACGAGAACTCATCGCTCTGCACCCATACGAATGCATGTCTCAACCTCTTATCAGAAAATTTGGGCATACAATACTTAGTTGTTTTCAATATGTAGATATCCAGAAAAGTTTGGAACTGTTTAGATTGAAGGCTTGGAACTGTAACCCAGGAGGTTCACGACTGGCTAGTTTATATCTTCAGCTGAACGTACTCTGGCTTCAGCAAACACCGATTTGTCACTTACATGTGGAAACCCTATGGATGGTTAGGACCAGCACATAACTAAGCCTAAATGTCCAGATTTGGAGATAAAAGGTCTAATCAACTCTACAGTAAAACTGTTGGACTGGGTGAAGCTCCCTTAGTGTTAAAGAGTGTTTATAGCCTAAACGTGAGTAGGCCTAACTAAGTACATTCCGCTGCCATCTTTGTCTGAAAGAGGCTAGCGTCTTCTTCTTCTCAGGTGCCATGATGATTTAGTGTCCGCTATCGTTATTAATGGGATTGTTGAAAGAAGGCGGCACCCACACCCATCCTTACCTATCCTTTCTATCCTGTCACTCCGCAAGCAAAAAAGGCCCTCGTAGGACCAATTTGCAATGAGGTGATTTACAGCGTCTTGTCCTAAAAGAGCAAACAAAGATTGCCATTTAACACTTTTTTGTTCGGAGATGGTAATGGTATATACAGAATTTATCTAATAATAGTTCGGTTCTATAGAGCCTAGGTAGAAGATGACTCATTCCTTCCTAGATATACTGTAAATATAGTCGCTTGAAGTTTTTCGTTTACAGTAATTAATAAGAGGTGTTTCTGTTGGCTGTAAAGAACATAATAATATAACTATGTTATTGACTTTACTTTGAGGTTCATCGCAAAAAATCTTTTTTAGTGCATTATAATGATCACAGTGACACGATAATCATGTATTAGCTCAAAGACTGTTGTATATTCCTTAAAATAAAATTTTTATCGACCATAGAAGAAGCTCGACGGCAATGGAATATTATTGAATTCGGGTGAAGTGAGGCCATTTTGTCTACTAAAAATAGAAAAAAAACCTAATGAGGACACCTAATCAAATTTTATAAATTTCAGATTATAAAATCCGAACACTATCTATGAATCTAAGATCAATAAAAAAAGCGGAAGGATAAAGG
Source organism: Homalodisca vitripennis (assembly GCF_021130785.1). Lineage (NCBI taxonomy): Eukaryota > Metazoa > Arthropoda > Insecta > Hemiptera > Cicadellidae > Homalodisca > Homalodisca vitripennis. The sequence goes on from NC_060214.1 coordinate 96,057,992, forward strand.
AGTCAGTTACTCTCTTTCAAAATATTACCATCTTTAGCCTGCTATTTTACTCCAACTGACGTGCCGTAATACTACAAGATGTTCTGGAATTGATTTTCCCCCAGTTCCTCAAATTTTGTGGTGTGGGAAGCATGTATTAGTTGATCAGTGACACGGTTTACATTTCTTCTGATCACTCTGATTATAGGTTTAATTGTATTGACGTAATTTGTTTTGATTGTTAAAGTTTGGATTTAGTGACGTCATTGCCATAAATTGACTAGTTTTCAAGTTTGGTTGCTTAACCTAATACCTCAACATTTCTGTAAAGCCTGAAGAAATTGGTAAATTACAATCGACGAAACACAGTGTTGTTGTTTGTATTAACACCTAATAACGGTGGCCAATATCTGTAATCAGTTTATCATTTAAAATTACGTGTTTCTTTGCAAAATAAATCTCCCAATATTTACTTATTGCTGATGGTAATGTCAACAAATAGTTGTGTTGTTGTAGAATAATTTACTGCATATTTAAATGTAAGTAGTCAATATAATAAGCGGTTTCACAATAAATAACCAAACAATGGATTAAATAGCTATTTTCTATTAAAATATTAAGTCTAAAAGCATGCACTAGTTTTAACATACGCGTTCTGGACTGCTTTTGAAATAATTATAGACGGTTTGTAATTTACTTATTATCATCCATTAATTTTTTATTGGATTGTTGTAACTATAAACCACGCAAAATTGTATTTAATAGTGTGCGCCAAAACTTGAACCAAATTGGAAATGAGAGATTCAGATTCGAATCTCAGCTGGGTTACGAACTTATTATCTACTATGCTGGATTTACCAGTGATATTTATTTGACTAATGGGATTTTACAGAATTTCATTGCAGTTTTTAATCTTTTGCACACGGTTTTAAATCGAGGTTTTAATGGGCTAGATGGATTTAAATCGTAAACAAAATATACGAGGTGAATGTATGCATTAATGTTATTTAAAATTATTTGCAAGTATGATGCGACATAAAACGTTATGATAAGTTAGAATAAATAAGAGCCATGCGTCTCGGAGGTGAAATAAAAGCGGAATGCTGATGACGTCACGCAGTTAAACCTTACCTTGAGGGAGGGATAAAGTAGACAGCATAACAACACCCTCAAGGGAGCATTGTTGGGTCAAATGCGTATTTATTCTTTCATAAAAACGAGTCATAACTCTATTCAATATTTTAAATAACCATGATCTGATACTGTTTTATATTTGAAATACTCGTATAAATTCACTAATTAAATCCGCAATGCAAACAGTACACGAGTTAAACTATGCTACTATCTACTTTGTATTTATTGACTTCGAGGTCGTTTCTGTAATATGAAAGAGGTACTCGAATTGGTCCTTATAGTAAATTCTTGTGTTTGATACTGTTATATGGATTGTTCTTATAACTAACTCCCTTTACCCGCAAGAGATAGTCAGATAGCTCCTTATAGAAATTCTCGTTCATCTAATGAGTTTTTCGCATTGGCCTTTAGAGCAAATTCCCTTAATTTTAAAGAGTTATTTTTGTTAGTCCTTATAACTAATTACGGTTATCCCAAAGAGATCGTATGAGTCTAGTTGGGTTGGCCTTTAGATATAATTTCCGTCATTTTAAAGTGTTATTTTGGTTAGTCCTTATAGCTAATTACTTTTATCCAAATAGATCCCATGAGAATAGTTAGATTGGCCTATAGAGCAAAGTCCCGTAATTTTATGTATTATTCGAAATGGTCTTTATAAATAATTACTGTTATTCGAAAGTGTTTGTATCAGGATAGATGGGTTGACCCTTAAAGCAAATTACCTTTATTTTAAATTGTTATTCGGATTGGTCTTTATGGATAATTACTGTTATTCGTGTTTGTATCAGGGTAGATGGGTTGACCCTTAAAGCAAATTACCTTTATTTTAAATTGTTATTCGGATTGGTCTTTATGGATAATTACTGTTATTCGAAAGGGTCTGTATCAGGGTAGTTGGGTTGGCCCTGAAAGCAAATTAGGCCTACCTTTATTTTAAATTGTTATTCGGATTGGTCTTCATAAATAATTACTGTTATTCAAAAGTGTTTGTATCAGGGTAGTTGGGTCTACCCTTAAAGCAAATTACCTTTATTTTAAATTGTTATTCGGATTGGTCTTTATGGATAATTATTGTTATTCGAAAGGGTCTGTATCAGGGTAGTTGGGTTGACCCTGAAAGCAAATTAGGCCTACCTTTATTTTAAATTGTTATTCAGATTGGTCTTCATAAATAATTACTGTTATTCAAAAGTGTTTGTATCAGGGGTAGTTGGGTCTACCCTTAAAGCAAATTACCTTTATTTTAAATTTTTATTCGGATTGGTCTTTATGGATAATTATTGTTATTCGAAAGGGTCTGTATCAGGGTAGTTGGGTTGACCCTGAAAGCAAATTAGGCCTACCTTTATTTTAAATTGTTATTCAGATTGGTCTTCATAAATAATTACTGTTATTCAAAAGTGTTTGTATCAGGGTAGATGGGTTTAACCTTAAAGCAAATTACCTTTATTTTAAATTTTTATTCGGATTGGTCTTTATGGATAATTACTGTTATTCGAAAGGGTCTGTATCAGGGTAGTTGGGTTGACCCTGAAAGCAAATTAGGCCTACCTTTATTTTAAATTGTTATTCAGATTGGTCTTCATAAATAATTACTGTTATTCAAAAGTGTTTGTATCAGGGTAGATGGGTTTAACCTTAAAGCAAATTACCTTTATTTTAAATTGTTATTCGGATTGGTCTTTATGGATAATTATTGTTATTCGAAAGGGTCTGTATCAGGGTAGTTGGGGAGACCCTGAAAGCAAATTAGGCCTACCTTTATTTTAAATTGTTATTCAGATTGGTCTTTCATAAATAATTACTGTTATTCAAAAGTGTTTGTATCAGGGTAGATGGGTTTACCCTTAAAGCAAATTAGGCCTTTATTTTAAATTGTTATTCAGATTGGTCTTCATAAATAATTACTGTTATTCAAAAGTGTTTGTATCAGGGTAGATGGGTTTAACCTTAAAGCAAATTACCTTTATTTTAAATTGTTATTCGGATTGGTCTTTATGGATAATTACTGTTATTCGAAAGGGTCTGTATCAGGGTAGTTGGGTTTGACCCTGAAAGCAAATTACCTTTATTTTAAATTGTTATTCAGATTGGTCTTCATAAATAATTACTGTTATTCAAAAGTGTTTGTATCAGGGTAGATGGGTTTTAACCTTAAAGCAAATTAACTTTATTTTAAATTGTTATTCGGATTGGTCTTTATGGATAATTACTGTTATTCGAAAGGGTCTGTATCAGGGTAGTTGGGTTGACCCTGAAAGCAAATTAGGCCTACCTTTATTTTAAATTGTTATTCAGATTGGTCTTCATAAATAATTACTGTTATTCAAAAGTGTTTGTATCAGGGTAGATGGGTTTAACCTTAAAGCAAATTACCTTTATTTTAAATTGTTATTCGGATTGGTCTTTATGGATAATTATTGTTATTCGAAAGGGTCTGTATCAGGGTAGTGGGGAGACCCTGAAAGCAAATTAGGCGTACCTTTATTTTAAATTGTTATTCAGATTGGTCTTCATAAATAATTACTGTTATTCAAAAGTGTTTGTATCAGGGTAGATGGGTTTACCCTTAAAGCAAATTACCTTTATTTTAAATTGTTATTCTGATTGGTCTTTATGGATAATTACTGTTATTCGAAAGTGTTTGTATCAGGATAGATGGGTTTACCCTTAAAGCAAATTACCTTTATTTTAAATTGTTATTCGGATTGGTCTTTATGGATAATTACTGTTATTCGAAAGGGTCTGTATCAGGGTAGTTGGGTTGGCCCTTAAAGCAAATTACCTTTATCCTAAACTGGTATTCTGATTGACCTTTATAGATTGTTATCCGAAATGAATCGTATCAGGATGGTTGGGTTGGCATTTAGAGCAAATTCCCGTTATTCTAGTTTTATTCGGATTCATATTTATAGATAATTACTGCTTTTAGAAAGGGTTCGTATCAGGGTAGTTGAGCTGACTCTCAGAGAAAATTAACGTTATTCAAAAATGTTATTCGGATTGGTCTTTATAGATCATACTGCTATCCGAAAGGGCTCATATGAAGGTAGTTGTTCTGGCTCTTAGAGCAAATTCTCATCATTATAAAGATATATTCAGAATGAACCTTAAAGCTAGTTATTGTAGCCCGAGTTATCGTATGAGAGTATTTGGATTGACCCTTAATAAAAATTCTAGTTATTCTAAAGTGTTATTCGGATTGGTCTTTATACATAATTACTATTATCCGAAATGCACTGTATCAGAGTAATTGGGTTGGCCCTTAGAGTGAATACTCGTAATTCTAAATTGATTTAAAAATGGGTATTTATAGCTATTTACTGTTAATGAAAGATATAGTTGGATTGGCCCTTAGCGTGATTACACGTTATTCTAAATTGATTTAAAGATGGGTGCTTATAGCTATTTACTGTTAATGAAAGAGATAGTTGGATTGGCCAGTACGGCACATTCCCGTTATGTTGGGTTCTTAATGTCAACGTTTTGGGTGTAATGAAAAAAAGAAATTATCTATATTTGCGTGTAAACTTTGTATACAAACCCAGAACACTAAATAAGTGTAGTAAATAAAATGACCAGTAAATTTCATCGATCAATTTAATAATTTACATTATAATTTATTGTAGTTGTTCATGTTATTTTTAGATATTTTTGATATAAAAATTTGCAGTCAGTTTTGAGAAAAGACTAAATGAAATGTTTATCATAAAAACATTCCACGTTTATGGTTGTTACACAAATACATGGCAGTGAACCACAGTATCTCAAGTGTAATAAGGTTAACGTCTAAATGTCGCTACAGCGTCCTCTAAACCTTACAAGAGTTATGTCTTCTCTCGCACATATAGTTATTTGTACCATTCCGCAGTAAAACGTAATGTTTCATGTGGACATTTAATACAATCACTTGTTTTAACGTAAATAACACATTTTGTAAACTGTAATGATTGTCAATGTCCGTCAAAATCAAATAGTTTATTGGGAAAACATGTTGTTATTTATAGTAAATGTCTAGGAATTTAAATTAAAATAATTTCGTAATTTTACCACAAGAAACTTTCAGACATAGAGTGTTTGCATTCATACGTCAATGTTACCCACTTCCAAAGTTGGGGGTCAGTCTTGTAAATGGTCGGTCTCCCAGTTGTGTGTTATAAATTCACTGACATTACAAAATGCTTTTGGCGCTAAAAAGCGTTTGAGGCTAATCTTCAACGCTTCGGGCGTTGTGGCACTTTTGATGGAATCTGGCAATCTGTTGATTAAATGAACCAGCCTGTGAAGGCAAGTTCTCACAAGCTACCGTTCTGTCTTTCAATTCTGCCTCTTGTCTAGGATGACAAAAATAAATGTTGGTGATTTTACATTTAAAAATATTGACAAATAATATTCTATTAATAACTTTGTGGGTCAAAATTACTTGAATAATAAAGTAAAATCTTGAATAACTAAGGAATAATATTCAAAAGATAGTAAGCAGTTGAAAAGTAAATAAAAAAGAATGTTTAGGCTATGGCCTTAAGCATTTCAATAATAAATGTAATTTAATTACTTAAATATTTATTTTATATATAACGAGTTTATTAAAGGACACTTTCTAGTGTATCATTCACATTTGGTACTTTAAAAGTGAGACAATACATTGTTATTATTCTAATTTAAATGTTCTTAAAAAGAGCTCTGATCCTGAAATTTTCAAAGTACAGGTAAATAGTTATTTTATATTTAGTAATTTCCTTCTTAATAAACACCAAAACAAACAAGTAGGCTACTTATTCATAAGTGAAATTAAGAATGAGTTAAATTGATTAGTCATAAAATAATGAACAATTTAAAATGTAAAAAATTACACATAAATAAAGGGAAAAGAAAAACAGTAAAAGGGAAAAAGGTAAGATGATGAACGAGAAAATTTGACCACGGAAAAAAACTATATCTCTATTTAGTCTCACAACTTTGACGATTTATAAACTATTTATAAAAATTACGCGTAATTTCTTTATTTTCCAGCTGATCATCTAGACTCTAGAGATAAAATATAACTCTAAAAGATAAGTCTACATATTCCCTGGAATCTACAATCAATGCTCCCATCTGAACATATTTTAGGTTATTCTATTTTTGAATTGCTTTCTGGGTCACTATTATGAGGTCTTTCTTGATCTACATGGATTATTGGTATTTCATTTCTACAATAGGAATCTTTTTTAACTACGCGTAATTCCTGCTTAGTCGGCAGAAACGCTGTCATACGGATATATCAAAATGGATATCCCTTATTAGATTAGAACATTAATTTATATAGCACTAATGGTATCATCACTTTAAATATTAACTTATTATAAGACTCTAGCACTTTCAAATATTTAAAACTCAATTATCTTCAAAATTTGCAAGACAAAAACAATTGTTATAAGCATGTAAATTTGCTTCTAAAACGTGGATTTAGTTTAGTTACAGTCAATCAGAAAACAGAATTTCAAACATATTCACTTTTAATGATTCTGTGTTATAAAGTTTATACAGCTGTTTCACGAAAAATGCAATACCTCAAAAACAATGTGAGCACAAAAATTTTAGAAAATAATTTGAGCATTGTAAATTATTTTTTGTTTTGCCCTTACTATGTAAACAATGATACGCAACTATTCCTGTCCCAAATTTTGAACCTCTTGCCATCTTGATACCTCAAGAAATTACTTAAAGTTCCCACAAATCATGCCATTTTCGGGTGTGTAGAGAAATACCCGATATAAAATTTTGTAAAAAGGCGAATGGCCGCCATAATGAAACGTTCAATTGGTCGTCACTGAATAGAGAACTCATCCAAGCCATGTGTGAGTACTATCACTGTAGTAAATGTATTTGTAACTGGTTTGAAATTAAAAAACTTCTTGTTTACAACAATTGCCGCTTTGCCAATGTACAGCTCTCGACATTTTGTACGGCCGTTCGATCCATACACCTTTCAAGATATAAAAATAAATGTAAAAGAAACTGCAATCGTGAATGATTTTAATGGCTACCATTTCGAAACTACTATATAAAAAAACCTAGCTATATATACCTACCTATATATTATAAAAGTTGCATTCAATTATTTCAAATCCCTCATAATAAACTAATTTTCGATTATGTTGTTAAATAACCGAGATAAAAATTTTCCATAAATGCTAATAGCTCCCGTCTTGAAACATTTTATTGGTCGAGACCAGTTAAAGAAGTCATCTAGCCCCAGACATACATAGTAGACCATCTGCCAGCCTACTAAGCGATAGACTTCAATAACGCTCAGTCGAACCCAATTAGGCATGCACCTTGATCAAATCTATTCTAGGCAATGTAGAAATGAAATTTCATGCAACATTTAGTCAACAGATAAAATTTTTCTTAAGATAAAAGTTTTTCTTGTGGATAGCTAGGCTGCCTAAAGGTGAAATTCCATAGAGGTACATTTTTTGCATCAAACAAGACGTTAAATGCAAAATTCTAAGTCCAGTTCAATTGGTTCTTGAGATATTTAGAGGAAAACATGCAAAAAGGCTGATAGATAGAAAAACAAATAGACAAATAGGAGATGAATTTTTCCAGAACTCTTGTGACAGCTGACCTAAATATAAAAGATTTGTAATATAAAAGGTTATAAATAAATTAATTCATTTCTGAGATATTAACAGCTCAGCTAAATTATATGGAGGGACATATACGAGTATCATCTTAGAACTCTATCTTGCCTGCATACCTATAAACTAATACAACGAGGTGTGGAAGGATCCAATATAATATAATAAAGGTCTTACCAAATAATCCACCCAATATCACTTATTAGTATGTCATGATACTATTCAGGTATGTTCAAAAACCTGATTATTCAATGATTTTTTCGTTTCAATCATGGTTACTCGTAAGACCAATGTAAAAATGCTTACTAATGTTCAGTCATGGAACGACATGCACCTTTATCGAACTCGATGTTTCTTTTATAGAAATGAAGCTTTTTACAAAGTTTAAAGTGTATAGGTCAGTTTGATCTCGTATAGTTTGGACTGACAGGTAGCAAACAGAAAGATAACTGAAAATTTTCCAGGCCCTCAAGTGATAGGCTTCGCTAATGGTCAGCCCTTATAAATTTTTGGGTTACGGTAGTTTTGAGTTCTGTGGATTATGATCTGAGAAAATAGTGTCCTGTTTTGGAATGAAATATGTTATGCAAAAAGGAAAGTGTGTTACGAGGATTATTGTAATGGAAGTCTAACTAAAACAATACAGCTGATGAAATCTATAATTGCTTTTTGTTTGCTCAATTGAACCATACAAATTTTTACACCAGATTTAGTTACATCCATAATTGATACTCTACACAAACAGACTTCAAGATGGAGGATCATCTCGTACTACACTACTAGGGTTTTAAAACGGCCATCTTCCTCCTTGTCTTGCAAAGAAATTATGGTGATAATCTCATCTTCATTACAATCATAAGTACATAGCATCCTATATAAATGTTTCATAATTGCGTTGTTACAGTTATGTGAATCATTTTAACTTATTGCAAGAGGTGTAAAGTTTACATTCCAATATTATGCTTGTTAGAGGATCCGTGTGCTTCCATACACTTTGCTATCCCCCACGTGAAGATTGAGGAGATTGTAAAAGCTATGAAAGTTCAAGGGTGTAACACTCAACACTCACCATTCTTCTTGTAGAAGATGACTTCCAGTTTGAGCTCCGTCTTGCACTCCAGCGCCTTGTCGATCTGCAGCTTGTGTTCGTCCATGGTGTCCGGCCCGTGGAGGAACTTGCAGGCGCACCCCTTCTGCATGATCTGGGCCCTGGCGAATCCAGTGAGCTCGCAGAATCCATCTGAGCAGTACACGATCGGGTAGACCGACGGCACTTGGGCGTTACCCAGCACGAAATTACTATCTGTAACACATCATGTTTAGTCAGTACTGAGCTAAAGGATACATACTGTGCAGTACACGATCGGGTAGACCGACGGCACTTGGGCGTTACCCAGCACGAAATTACTATCTGTAACACATCAAGTTTAGTCAGTACTGAGCTAAAGGATAAATACTGTGCAGTACACGATCGGGTAGACCGACGGCACTTGGGCGTTACCCAGCACGAAATTACTATCTGTAACACATCAAGTTTAGTCAGTACTGAGCTAAAGGATAAATACTGAGCAGTACACGATCGGGTAGACCGACGGCACTTGGGCGTTACCCAGTACGAAATTACTATCTGTAACACACATCAAGTTTAGTCAGTACTGAGCTAAAGGATAAATAAATACTGTGCAGTACACGATCGGGTAGACCGACGGCACTTGGGCGTTACCCAGCACGAAATTACTATCTGTAACACATCAAGTTTAGTCAGTACTGAGCTAAAGGATAAATACTGTGCAGTACACGATCGGGTAGACCGACGGCACTTGGGCGTTACCCAGCACGAAATTACTATCTGTAACACATCAAGTTTAGTCAGTACTGAGCTAAAGGATAAATACTGTGCAGTAATGTTACGTGGTGGATAAGCACTAACGGAATTTTATTTTTAGGTAAATACTTATGAGTATCCTGACTGAATAAACAGTTGTAATAATTTAGTAGACTAGGTTTACGTTAGTAAAGTAGCATTTTAACGCATAAAAAATCATCATGAAAATAAATATCGGTACATTACATTCTTTATCGGTGAAAGCGGACAAACATGGATGAATAACTTTATAGTTATAGTTATCGTATAAATAAAAATGAATCGCAAAACCTGTTACGAAGCGCTAATCTCGAGAACGGTTCTACTGATTTTGCTAATTCTTTTTGTAATCCGAGGAAGATTTATATGAACAGCAAGGTTGAATAAGTTACATAGAATATTTTTGGTAATATTTATGTTTTATAATCCAAATACTAAACAGCTGCGAAGTGAAATGCAGATAGCAAAGACAGTAAGTTATTATCTAACTTTAACTCCAGACTGTGCCAGTGACAAATTAAAAACATCTAAGCATTGTAAATAATATTTAAACACTATTATAAAACCAATCTTATTGAACAGAGCTATGCATTCTTTCACATAGGGTACTTCAAACTAGTGGACTTCCTTAAAATTATGATTTTATTATATATGAAATTATTTATTATAAATGATTATAATATATATAATTATATATATATATATATATATATATATATATATATATATGAAATTATTGATTATATTATAATTATATATATAATTATATTATATATATGAAATTTATTATATATGAAATTATGATTGATGCCACTGGATTTTTAACAGTGGCTTAAGGAAAAAAATTGAAATGAACACTTACAAGCTTCAACGATATAAAACACTAGTCAGCGAAAACAACAACATTTCTGTAACGCAAACTTTATAAACGATCACTTTGAAATGTTGCATGAACTTAATAAGGATTTCGCCCTTATACCTGAAATATGTAGGAGTTAGGTTTGATTTCGCTATAGACCGTAACAGGCTTCACAGTCCTACGTATGCTTGTATGTTTTTCATTAGGATCACAAGGCAAACTCAATCTTGGCACAAGAAATATCTTAGACCAAATAGATTACAAAAGCCGAAGACTCTCTTAGAGTAGAGCAGACGCTTTTAACCGAAGTATATTTTCCAGAGTTACATACATATTGCTTATTGTTCGAGGCAATAAGGCACCTACCAAAACAACTGTGGCACCGTAAGTGAATTCAAACGGTCGGAAGTAGACCACCTTATAAACCAAAATAGGCTTCTCAGTCTTATGTATGTATATATGTTTTCTTCGTCGAGAAAACAAGGCAAACTCTACTATGGTACTCGAAATATCTTAGACAGTATATAATAAGGGCGGAAAGTAAACACTTTGTGACCAAAGTAGGTTTCAGAGATCCACGTATTTATATTTTCATGATCGAGGCAACAAGGAAGACTCAGCTATGGCGACGGAAATATAATCAATTCGAACCAGAAGTGCTCCTAGACGTGCAAAACATGATTCAGGTTAAAACTCTGATAATCTAAACCATGGTTGATAAAATAATATGTACCTCATGTATACGTACTTAAGGGGAACACGAGTGTTGTATCTTTCCCATGTTAATATTGCATATTTTGAGCACAGCTTACTCAGACACCATTAAAGATAATTGAACCAAATTTTTACCAAGTATTATAGACATGTTACAGTACACTTTAACATATGGATTTAAAAGAATATGTATTAATATTTGTTTTATTACATTTGTTAAATATTACAATACATGATTTTAATAAAAAAAATATTTATTTTCTTTTGAAAATTAGAGATATTTATATTTCCCTGTGTTAAAGTGTGCATTAGTATGTTGGTGAATTGTGGTAAAAATTTGTTTGAAATAAATGCAGTAGTTCTTGAGGAATCTGCGTTCAAAGTTTAAAAAACCTGTTTTTCGGGAAACGGCAAAAAATGATGAATACATAAAATTGTAAGCAAAAACTTTAGTTTAAAGTACCTAAAACTGGCTAGCTCCATAGCTTGGGTCATCAGGGTCTTCTTCCTTATCTTCCAGCTTTCTCTTCACTTGTCTTTTCTTTTGCCTCGCTTGCTTTTTGAAATCTGAAGAGTTACGCTTCGATGCTTTGATGCGGTGTTGGTCCATTTTTTTCATGCTAAGAACAGTAAACTTTTCCAATGTTTATCTCTAGTTTTTGGAACAACCTGCATTTAGTTACATTACCACTATTGAACACTGACACAGCATCATACACTCCGAAATGTAGTGTTTTCAGTCCAACAAAGCCGGTTTTGGGTAGCCTAGACCAAATAAACGCGTTCACACTATCGTTTGGATTTTGTGTCTTGTCGTGTAAACATTTTCCGCAAAAGTTCTTTGTCAGATAGACTTTTAAAAACTGGTTTTATAAATTCCATTAAAGCCACAGGAATACTATGTTTGTGGCTGTAAGTCTCACCTTTAGCATTTTCCTTTTGGTATCCGCACCAACTTGTTCAGCCTTTCGGACACAAACCGTGGTGTGGGTCATTGTCACTTGAAACCTTATGGAAGTACAAAGCCCAAATGTCTTTCACCATGTTGTCGAGACTGTCTGTGTTCCTTCTTATTGCTAAACCATAGTAGGTCTGGAGTTGATCAATGACAGCTTGAGATAGCCTATTCTTGCCACCTAAGCCTTTACCGTCAGACAAAATAATACGTTTGTTTTCTAGTTCTTTATTTTAGTCTTATCAATCTTGTGCCCATTCTTTTCTGTTGTTGGACATTACAGTTTAGATATTTTATGATCAGGACCATATGGTCCTATACTGGCCAATAAACAAAGATCAGGTTAGCCAACTACAAAAACTAAAACCAAAGCAACTTATGTAGAAATAAACTGCTTACTGTATCAAACCACACATAGCAAATTTTGCGTATTTAAGCACTGCACAAATGATTTCAAAAATTAATTATGTACACTTTAAAACGTTTTTATATAATGTTTTATACATCAAATTACTCGTTATAAGTTGTAAAATTATAAATAAAAATTAAAAAAATAAATCTTTTTTTTATTTTTGCCCTCGTGCTCCCCTTAAGTAAAAAATGTCACTGGACTCCATCATACTACATCGTAAGTGCTTTTAATAAGTAGTTTAAGAACCTGAAAGTTGCGTGCGAAGCCGCTAGTAAGAATATATAATATTTTTGGTAAATTAGCTCTACGATTATCCAAAAATCGTGAAACATGGTTCTAAAAAATTTAGCAATAAAATCAATTTTTAATCAAATATCACCAAATATCTGTTATAAATCATTTAAATATACATAATACTGATCTAAATTTTGAAATTTTTCAAGGGGATTCATTTTACCAAAATAAAAAAGTACTGCTGAGTGGGCTGGGATTCTTGCAACCTGTCCAAAGCTATTAAGGAAGATATCTCTGCTAAGTACTGAGGAATAGATGGGTTTCTCTCAATTCATGGCCAGGGACAAAAGAAGCAATTAATTATGCTCTCCTTTGTACCTGCTAACAGTAGTCTGCTTCCACCTCTAGCCTCGCGTCCATTTGTCTCACAAGGGAGACATCCCACATGGACTGATTTGTAAAGTGACTGATGGAACACATCATTGCTCCTATTGGTACAATACTACTGTATAAACATTTGATTTATACCATATTATAGGATCTGATCAAGCGAATAATTGAGGCATTGAAAATCGAAATTTCAAATGTATGCATTTCAATTTCAGGTCGTATCGCCGCATGCGAATGGTCATTCTTCCCGTATTTGGATAGTCGTTCTTCCCAAATACAAACGATAAATCTTCCCATATATAAGCAACGAATTGGGATTTTAAGATGACTCGATTGTACGGTTTTAAGTCGTATATAGTGATTCATAGATTAAGTGCATATTAAGTTTCAAAGAAAATAATAATTCAGCGTTTTGCAGAAGACGATATCAGAAATAGTAAGGCTGGGTCGTAAATGAATTACCTCTTTTCAAAAAAAAAGAAAAATATTGGACATTTAATTTTGTTGAGATTTTATAACATGGAATAAAATGGTAAATAACTGAGAAATGCCCAGCGAAAAATATAAAACTGCGAAGAAAATGGGATTTTTGGCATCTTTCAGGTTTAAAAAGTATATAGTTCTTCACACATTAAACCCCTCGTACTTGATAAAGTAGAATGGGGTTTTATAATTTACACTGTTAATTTAAAGGTTACGACAATGGGAATTAAAAGACGAGTTGCTACTTGTTAAACACATGATAGTTCTGCTGTTTGTACAAGTGGTGGTGGGGGGGGGTCATGTGAAAGGGGGTTTAATACAAAGACCAGACCTCATTCAGCTTAATTTACGATATCCTCTAACTCATTTATATTACCAACTACATTCCAAAGTACATATATTTCAGAGTGTTATGTATCAATGTAATTAATTAGCGAATGTAGTGAATGAATGCAAATTATTAGTATATTGCTTGCATGTAAATGGGTGAATATAATGGCTAGTTGTGTGGTATTATAAAATAGTGGAAAAATTTAATAAAGTAACAATACTCGTACACATGACCGAAATTGCTGAATTTATTAGAAAAACGCAGCATAGATTTAATGTGTGAATATCTAACAATAATCTAATAGCTGGTGCAATAAATGATTACGACAGACCAATGCAATGGGTGAATAAAATAGAGTAATATATTATTATAATGGATGAATTGTATCGGAGAAGGAAGTGTAGGTTTGTTACTAATAAAATATTGTCAATTTATTAGCAACTGCCATTAATTAAGTAATAGCCCGATAGAAACGGCAAGTAACTACGATCTATGGTCTTACAAGGAGTTCGAAGCCTACAGAATTTGGTCTTAAAATATACTGATAGTTCCAGCTCTCAATGCCGAATTTCATCCCTTTACCACAAAAATGTAAGAAAGAAACATTGATACCTTAGTAAGAGTTCAGTAATGATTGTTAAACAACTAAATAAAGCGTGAAAACCTGCAATTGGAATTACTACGTTCAGAAAAGGCTAAAAAATATTACAACTCCTCGTAATCGTATTGTCACTAACGACCTTAAATGTGACACGTCAGCTCAGTAACAGTTATAGCGGAGGAACAGTTGGAACTCTAACGCTCGTTATATTGTACTTGGGCTTTTAACTGCTAGTTAACACAAATGGTAACATTTCAAATGTTCTTTGTTTAATGTTTGCTATTGTCGACGGAAGGTTTGAAAGGATAACAGGATTGCGGCCATCATTATAGGTTATATAAGGTATAACACAACGTTTCGAGGATTGGAATTTATCCTCTTCATCAGGTGGGCGATATTAATAAATACAAAACAAACAGAAAGAAGTAAAGAAGGGAAAGACTAGAGTTCAAACATACCAAAAAGCCGCTTAGAATCCAGCCCAGGCCTTGTGGACTGTTGTGCATAGGGTGCAAGTTCCGAGCACAATTAAATTTGTGCAATAAAAGGTGAGCTTCATATTGCACGTTTGCATCTAGTTTAACTTAGGCACTCTCGAAGATGTTTGTCATCTTTGGTTACGTTCATTTCGTCCATTGCGTATAATATTTAAAATAATATTTGATTAGAATAACAAAAAATTTTATTATTTGTAATAGTTTAGTTTGCATTTATCTTCTTTTTCCAAAGTAATTGATAAATTGGGTTGAGTTTCACTATGGACGTGGATCAGGTGACTGATCTTCATTGGTTCTACCCTTTAAGTTGTAGGGTATCTCGAAACCCTCCTTGGCTCCGTTGCATGTCGTAAAACCCGTTATATTTGTGGGGATTATCATGGTAGATGAGTTCCTTTGTACCTGTGTACCCCCAATGCCAATGACTTTTGTTGTGAAATGTTAGCGGTGTAGCCAACTGCCCATCCACCCAAGGAGTGGACCTCATGGGAGCCCCGCCGGAGGATGCGATGTCCCAGCCGTGCCATGCCACGTTCGTGTGAGAAAAGGAAAACCACGTCGTCGGTGAATGGCACAAATTTTAACTCCTTTCTGTGATTTGTTCATATCCTCAATCATCTGTCTTCCTTTTAATCTTTATTCGCATAAATATCTCTCCGTGCCCTTATCTAACGTTTCCTTTCACTCTTACTCTTAAAATGGTTCAGTTTGTATGTCCAAAATGTCGGAATTCCAATATGGTCAATACTAAAAAGTTCAAACATTTTTCAGTAACAATTTACATTATTCTTATCAAGGTAAGAATAATTATGGTGATACGGATATCAGTATTTCCTAATCAAACAAACTCTATAATATGTGGACGCCGAGGCTGTTCTAGATGTGCGCAACAACACTGGGTTTTTTCGAGATTTAATTAAGAACAAAAACCCAAATTTGCTGTGTATTATCACTTTTTCGTAGTATGGTATTCGAGAGACAATTCGCACTTTAGAAGCGCAACCTGAAAGAAAGCAATAAAAGGATTTTTTCTTAAGTGTAAAAACGATCGTCAACTACGCTAATTTTGGCGGAGGTAGAAATAGTAGGGCATTAAAAGAGTTAAACATATTAAACTATTTATTTTTCATAGCTCGATAAACCTAAACTAAATGTTAACCTCACAAATATTCGTAAAAAAGAGACAGCAAATCACTACTTTGGGGATCTGTAAATCGTTACCTCACGCTAAATATAATATTTATATACGACTCTGATGCTAAGTTTTAAATATATTAAACTAAAAAATACAATCTGAAAAAAAATGTTTAATATTTTTAACTCTTTTAATAACCCAATCTTTCAACTCCCACAAAAAGTCGCAAAGCTGGCGATAGGTTTTTCTTAAGGGAATTTTACCGATTTCAAGAAAGACTAGATTGCTTATTCGAGTTCATTGCAAATGTCTTCGGCTCTTGGGCTATCCAAGAAATTCAGCAAATCTGAGAGTTAGCATCAGGGCGGTGATTGAGTTATGTAATTGGAAAGAGTAGATTACAAGTTCTACCAAAATAAAAGTTCAACACTCAAACCCAGGGAACATAAATGATACAACAAAGAGCAGAGCGGAGTAACGTTGCGGAGCGGCGCGCCTCGGTACAAGCTAAGTAAAGTTGGTTTGCCTGTTTTACGCTTTGCTAAGGGTACACATACCCGAGGCTTTACGTCAACCACTGCTGCAAAGCTCGTTACGACAGCTCACGGTATTGTAGTAGCGTATCGCTGATTGTTAAAATAGGTCAAAATAATGTTCTTACTAATACGAAATATTAGTTTACAAAGCACTTGAATATTGTAACTGGTTTAGTTATTACTTTTAGGGAAGCTAAAAGGAACTGCAGCATTTAATGAAATATCTCTTGATAGGTAATCAACCTCACCGAAAGCAAATAACAATATTAAATTTTATATTTGACTTAAATTTTTTTTAATCTGTTTATTTTACAACTTTTAATAATTTATACGAAGATATATGCGAGATAATTTAAGGATTTTAAGTTCAAGTTTACTTTTATTACAATATTGTTATCTGTAAAATAGATTAGTTTATAGATATTTGAAGCATTGATTTTGTTATACACAATTGTGTCGGTACGAAGAGTAAAGAGTAAAGAGTAAAATAAAATAAAGAGTAAACAGAGTAAAGAGTAAAAAGAGTAAAGAGTAAAGAGTAAAGAGTAAAGAGTAAAGAGTAAAGAGAGTAAAGAGTAAAGAGTAAAGAGTAAAGAGTAAAGAGTAAAGAGTAAAGAGTAAAGAGTAAAGAGTAAAGAGTAAAGAGTAAAGAGTAAAGAGTAAAGAGTAAAGAGTAAAGAGTAAAGAGTAAAGAGTAAAGAGTAAAGAGTAAAGAGTAAAGAGTAAAGAGTAAAGGGTAAAGGGTAAAGAGTAAAGAGTAAAGAGTAAAGAGTAAAGAGTAAAGAGTAAAGAGTAAAGAGTAATGAGTAAAGAGTAAAGAGTAAGAAAGAGTAAAGAGTAAAGAGTAAAAAGAGTAAAGAGTATTCTGCGACTTTCTCGATGCCCTTATAGTTATCCATAAGACCAAAACAGAAATTTTCGCTAAAGTTCAACCAAATCCCATGGAGTGATATTCACCATTATCGAAATCGATATTTCTACATGCAAAATATGCAATATATATATTATAAAAAGTTATATATATATATATATATATATATATATATATATAGTTACTTTTCGAGATATCGTATTGACTAACAGATAAATAGACAAATGAAATCTTTGCAGTTCCTCGAGTGATAACCTTCGCCAACACTTAGCCAATAACAGGAGAAAAATACAAATATTTCATTGCATTGTAATAACTGAACATAATAAACTTTATCTCTCGGTTATTCCTTGAGTTATATCTCATCATTATATTTATAATATCATTATTATTTACATTTATATTAACCTACGACGCGATGCCATATCGCTCTCCAATTATATTTGAATTGAAAGAACTTCTTTGGTGCTGTATTAATTGACTAGTCTGTAATTATGTGATCTTTCTATATATATCTTGCCACATGATACATTCACATTTTTGTCCACTAAATTGTGTTTCATAGCAGTGCTCTAATAATATAATTTCCGGTGCGCTAGGAAGGGTACTACATCGCAAAAGTGCAATGAAATCCAATCGTGTCACTAACAAATAAATTATTCCTCTCTTAATTTTTATTTTTCATTCTTCAATAATAATAACACATTTCAATCAATGTAAAAATCTGTTACCACTGGAGCACCATCCAGTGTCAAACTAGAGAAACTGTAATAATAAACATATTACATAAAACATGTAATTATATACTATAATACCACTTGTAATAAGCAATGTAATAAGTACTTATATTTAACAATAATTAAAAAAAGTAAAATAGGGTAAAAATAAACATTTTTTCTTCAGCAAAGGATTAAAATTCTAACAAAATATTTATAATGGGAGAGTTATCTATCTACAAATAGCGAACATAACTACATTTGCCATAAAATCTTCTACTTTTATACTTAAAGTTAATATTTATATTACTATTAATTTTATTGTGGATTTAGAATGGTTGCATTCTCAAGATTGCAATGAAATTTTACAAATAAAACTTAATTTTTAAAATCTAAAAAATAATTAATTAATGCAAGTTAAAACACAAGGCGTTGGTATCAAGTTTCGCTGAGGTTTCATTTGGAATTTCAAGTTTGTAGCTTTAATACTCGAGATGGCCTTAGAGATAGACAGACATACAACAATACCGAATAAAGATTTTTCATACTCCCGGCAGAAAAAAAGAAAAAAATGATGTCTGTTAATTCAGTTGGGTATCTTATCGTTGTTAAAACAATTAAAGTCTACATCTCAAATCACCAAAGATGATGCATGTGAGGATAGTTAGGCTATATGCCATGTGTAAAGTCTCACACGACTGTGCTTAGTTTGCTTACACATTTCTTTACTCTTCGGTTTTCCCGTTGGTATGAAGAAAAACCAATAATATTACAAATCTAACAGCACAGAAAGAGGAGCTTCATAGATTTATAGTAATTCTTTATAGCAATTCGATCCAATTTGCATTAGAATTATCTGGTGGTTCTAAAACAATTACTTTATCAGCAGTAATTACTTTATTACTTAAACATGCAGTCATTTCAGGTGGGAAAAACTGTAACCTTTCAAGAAATATAGGACAGATATAAGTTATATATTATATAATTGTGCTTGGTGTGATATAACTGTCTAATATAAAATAACTTCAAGAGAGAGAGAGAGAGAGAGAGAGAGAGAGAGTAAAAGATAGAGAGAAAGAGAGAGAGAGAAAGAGATATTATCTAATAAAAATTAATTTGTTAACTTTGTACATGCTGTCCTAAATCTCTACATGGCAACCACTTTATTCCGTATCAAAAGTTCGTCATCTTCTATATTTCGTTGTTGTTCAACACGTGGCGCTATAAGTGGTGGGGAGGGGAGGGGTGAAATTATGGTAATTGCTCCGAGGGTGTGTAGAACGCTATCCTTTGTTGTCAAAGGTAAGTTGTTCCTTTGTGGTTGTTGTTATGGAACCGCCTGCTACAGTGCTCTCTCTCGACTTCTAAGACGCTAAATATTATAATATAAGTTCTTGCAAGAGTGAAATAATTTACCAGATCAAATCTTTAAAATTACAACTGCACCACACCACGTGTCGTAACAGACATTGTTGAGGTTGCATGACAAATTTTATTCCAGAAACGTCCTGTAGACAGATAGACAATCATACAAATTTTAGTTGGAAGATAAATGACTTCATTCTTGAATAAAAGAAATTTCATGCAAAATTTCAAATCTTTCACGATTTATGTTTCCACGTAATACAATCAGATTTTTAAATTAAATTTTGTTTCATATCAGTTTTAAATAATCAAAGTCTACACACCACGTCACTATAAATGATTTTGTATGTGTTGGGATAGTTATAATAAATGTGTTTTTATGTTGCATGAATCCCTTATGTGTATACTGAGTTTGTTCATAGAATAATGTCTCTGCTATTTTCACTTAGGTTCATCGTGACTACCCATATGACCAATGTAAAAACATTCGCAAGCCAAATCTCATGGAGTGACATGCACCATTGTCGACCTCGGTATTCCTCAAATAAAAGGGTAAAAGTCAGTTTGTTTACGAGATATCGTGTGGTCAGGCAAACTAACATATAGACAGGACTGAAGCTCTACAAGAGATAGGATTCGCTTAACTTTAGGCAATAAAAAACGTTTAGCTTCGACGTTTATATTCCTTTAGTTAGGAACGATCATATTTTGAAAGGCTCTAAACTAAATGTGTACTAGATAAATGGCCCCAGTTACCTTAATTTACCTAATGTATGGAACCTTCTAGTTTCTTATTTACCCTGTGTATTTAAACGTGTTCCATTTTTTGTATGGCTATATTTAATATAAAATTTAATTTGTACATAAGTATTACTCTGATTACTGACCCGTTTGTCATTGGATTAATATACATATAACATTTTGAAACTCATATAAGAAACTGTAGAAATCATTTAATAAGAGTTTAAAATAGAAAAAAATCCTGAAATTTTAGCGCAAAAGCCATAGAACGACATAACAAAAACCACATTATAGTTTTTGTTGACATTGAAAGAGAAATTTCGCCTAAGAAAGTAATTGACAGTTATCCACTTAAGTTCTAGTAAGTGTCAAAATAAGGAGATATTTAAAGGGTTCAGATCATCAAACGACACCATTTTTTAATTTTCTATGTTTTTTAGTGATAAATATTTAAAACAAACGGGTAAATCCTAAAACATAACAAATTAGCATCAGCTTACCGTATAAAGATAGACTATTTGGCTGAAAATGGTGATTGTCATTAATTTTATGTCGTTGACTGAAAATATTTTCAGTACTTTTGTATGTGTCTGACCGCTGATTTTAAGTGTGTAAGCTAATACATATGATGAGAGAAAAATTAACGTTTCATATTTTTATCTAACCCCTCCACTTATAATCCAAATTCGACACGTACGATGACTATAGCATCAGACAAAATCTTTTAGATGAAATTTTACTGGTTTTTAAAAAAAATTTTTTATATATGGCTAATAGGCTCTCGAGTCGTGGACTATTCCACGTAATTCCAATAGTGCCCTAGCAGTTTGAAATGTACAGGTACTTAACTAGCTGGTCTCTGAAAGCCTTTAGTCTTTCATTGTATGCAATCCTTGTGGGAAACTACCCAATACAAGCTCTCTACACAACGTAATGTCTACTAGAATCAGACAGCTGCTAGGCTACACCTATCACTTACAGTATTTTAACATTGCTAGTAATGCTTTAACTAAAAATGAAAATAAAAAATGTACTTACCGCTGGTTTATCAATAGTAAATGTTTAAAAATTCAATTTAAAAAGCCAAGGTTACTGAAAAAAATAACAAAAAGATCTGAAAAACAAAAATGAAAGCTTAGATTTTTCATTAAAATCGAACAAAAATAGGCAATTTGTACAGTTTAAATTGACGTAAACCACAAGTAATCTATGTGGTTCTCAAAATATTAAATGTAAAATTTCTCACCTTATCTTACCAAATTAAGGAGCAATTAATTACAAATTTGTCATTACTGTTTTGAGACGCCTTTCTAAAACCGATACAGAAACATCTTACAAGTACTACACAAAGGCTAGGCCTTCATAAGGCAAATAAATACTCTAAATTACACTGCCATAAGTTAAAAGAACTTGCGAAGAGTATGACTTTTAGTCATTACCAGTAGACAAAGATGCAATGAAAACCTAGGCGTTTTAAACATACGTTTTTAGGAAAAGTTATATTTTACTCTATGAACAATCAACTAACATATTGGAAGATGGTTACAGAGAACATGGCAAACTTTCTTTTTAGCACATCTTAGACGGGCTGTCAATTCTGCTCAAAGGACATGTCTCTAACGGATGTTCCTAAAACTTGATGAAGTTGTGTATCAGCTATTTCAGTTGTTATGTACTTCTACCAATTTACGTTTATTGTCAACTTCAATCACGTTTGCGTAGTAAAGTGTTTAATGAAATTCTATAACGCATATCATTAATTCTCAATGATTCAATTTTTTTAAAGTAACTTCCCTGCTTATTATAAAAGAGATTCTTGCAGGATCTCAACTTATTCTTCCTGGAATACTAGTCAGCTGGACATGCGATTCCCATAGCAGCTGAGTATCTAACCTGAAACGATCGAGTTTGTCGCATAATTGTCCTCACAAAAACATCCACGTGTTTCATTCTTTACTAAAACTCTATTAGGTCACTGGCAGATCCTTTCTTTCTCAAGTTTTGCGTGGATAAATCTTTCGTTATCCTTCGGTTCCATTTTTGAGCCTTTTCCTCGTGTGTTTGACATGTGGATACAATTTATTGCTGAAGACAAGTATTGGTAGTCATTTATCATACGGTTTATTACGTAACAGCAGAATTTACGTAATTCCTAATAAATTTTAATCGTTGTTTTGTTATCTTAAAACAAATGAAAAGGTGTCAGTTTTCTTTAAGAAAAGCATATATAAAACCATCTCCACCATTATTCCAATATAGTTGTTTTAAATCTACTTCCTACTGTTTTGCCAGCTGGGCATCTCGAGAATCAAACGAGTTACAAATTAAACATTTTGCATGCAGCCTCATCAAAGTCTGTTACAAGATACATGGTATGGTGTACTCATACATTGTAAAAATAAAATAAATACATTGCTGTAACACTGCAGATAAAATAAAACATGTTATGAGAATTTGTAATTATAGATGAACTCTCTTCACATCTTCCAAAAACTCTGTTTCTTCACATTATTATTTATAAGGTATGTAATACACAATCTTATTCCAATTATCTAAGACTACTAATTTCCATGGCATTATGGAATATTAGCGTTTGACGTTCGAAGCATATTCAATATAAAATAAATCAATTAAAAAACACGGTTTTTTTAGAAATTTAGTTAATGGTGTTCTCCTACTGTGTAGTGTGGTGTGTAAATTAATAATTAACTTTCCAACTATACCAAAATTTTGGTGCTAAATACTTTTTTGAATCACAGCCATCTTGTGTGTCAACTCCATGCACATGAACATGAATGCATTTGGTGTGATTCCTGAATTGTGCGTGTCACAACACTCTAGTATGTATAATTTATTTTAGCCTAGACTTGAGTTATTTTTACGGTTAGTTATTCACTTGAAGAAGAGGTCAGATTGAAAATCTTGAAACTCAGTGATAGCGATTTGTTTATCACTGAACAAAGGCTAATGTCCAGAAAACCCCTATTGCCTTCACAATCCTTCCATTGTCAAAAACAAACTTCAAAGAAAGAAATGTCTTTTGTGTAAAAAGTATATTATCTATTCAGTACTCGATTCTATGGCAAGAAATATATGGAATTCAATTATGTAAAATGCCCATATGAGACTAGCAAACTTATTTACATGTAAATAGTGGCAGTTTGTGTGTACAATAGAAATATTACATCGATCAGGTGTAATTGTGTAGAAGTTGTTGTTTGGCAATGAAAATACAGCACAAAGCCTTGAAGTTTAGTGGCGCTATAATGCTGATACCTTTATGAGCACTTCGATAATAACCTACAATATCGGCGAAAATATAAACAGCTTCACGTGATTCGCGCGTGTTGTTGATTTAGAAATATGAGTATGTCGTAAAAACATGGTATCATAATAAATACTATCTTTGGTAATTTATTCTATTTTATTAAAACTGGGCATCAAGAGTTTTGAGTTTTAAAATAAAGGGGTTTTATAACAAATTGTGTATCTGTACGGTAAAATTATAATCTTCCATTTTAAACCAATCTTACACACAAACATGGAATACGAAAGTTATTTTATGGTTTGGAGTATTTGTCACATAAATATTGATGGTTTATGGAGATTATTAACAGATAAAGATGTTATATAAACAATTATACTTATTGTTTGTATATTTGATTAAAATATTGGATATTTTATTTTCATAAATGGTGGATTACCAAAAGTATTCCAGCGATAATGAGAGGGCAGAACTTTAAAATATTTTACTCAATTACTAACTGGCATGTTAATGAAACATTACAAAATGAGTTTAATATTGATTTTGCAAACAATTCAATCACTCCTAAATTTCAATTTTATATTTCTGGTATTTTAACAAAATATGATGGTGAAGCATATCTTGGAACGGATGATGTTACATTAATTGATATTTTTCTACTGTTTTAATTTTATAATTTAAGTAAGAAATTGAACTAGAATTGTTATAATGTCATTCAATAAAATGGCGTTAAATATTTTTAGCAAGAGTGTAACTGGAAGTGATGATTTTAAAAACTTCTTTAACATTTACTGACCCTATAGAGCAGATTTCATAAAAAAGCTCTAATAGTTCACGAGATACGAGTTTAAAAATTAGGGATAATTTGGCTGGATTTAAAATTTTTTCGATTTTCATGAAGTTTAGGTAAAATGTTTAAGAAGTTTAAGATTATCCGACAATTAAAAAAAGTTTTATGAATATAAAGAATTATGATTTCACCCTTTTGGATAATTTAAGAAATATACATTATAAATCATAACAAGTGGTTAGAATATTAAAAAACAGGGACATTTAATTTCAGCATATTGATTGTACTACTTTAAATGTACATAGTACAATCTTTCTGATCTAAAGTGTGGGTTATGAATCTATGGAAAACGGAATAATTAAGAATATTGTTAATTTTCAGTTTTCAAGAATATGATTGATTTTGGAATTTTAAATACATTTGTTTAAATGCCATAGAGTTTTAAATGTTTGGAATATAAAGCAATGTACTTTTTACTTTAAATTTTGAATTTTTCTTTTTCTCTTATGTACAGAAGCTATGATATGTGAATTCGCATCACAAATTTACAAGGAAAAAAGAATTATACGAAATTGGTTTCCCTAAAAATTTAACCGTATTCATCATCGTTGATTAAGTTCATACTATTCCCTTTCATACTTTACAAAACTTCGAAATTATAATTTTTAATAATTAAAAAAATCTTTTTATCTGCCGTAATGATATCTTTAATTAAAATCATGAAATTTTATATATATATATATATATATATATATATATATATATATATATATTTAGTTGTGCACATTTTTTAATTTTACAAATGGAAACAATGTTTACATGTTGAAAGATTTTGGGAACTGAATTATCTTAATTTCTTTTGGAGTGGTAGGTACTCAACTAATTTTGGGTAAAATTAAAGCTGGCTTTTCCAATTTTTTACGCTATGTTCATTTACAGCATGATTCATAAAAATAATCCGCGTCAAGAAACGTTTAAAATGTGTTACTACACGCCCCAACTTTAACATTTAAAAATTTACCAAATGCAACCCTCATCCCCCAAACATATCCCTTATAGATTTTATAGGGACCAAAATAATTTTATCGAATTCCTTTGCCACAAAATGGGGGGGGAGGATGTACGGTTGAAAGGGAGTTTCTATCTTTACTTTTTTAACGATTCAATCATTGGCCCAGGTATTCTCGTTCACCCGTATACTAACAGAGTGCCCTTGTCGGAGAGTGTTTTTATGGGGGGGGGGAATCCCCCCTCAGCCACTCACTGAATACGCCACTGACACTTAGTGCAAGGGATGGACGTAAGGGACTCACAACCCTACCTCCCGCTAGAGTCATTAAACGTGTCCATTGTCCTGGGCCCAAACAGCACTGTTGTTGAGATGACGGAAGGTCAGAGTTCGTTATGCTTCTGGCATCATTAACCTACTATCTACAGTTGTTATAACGATGCAATGAGTGGCCCAGGTAGTCGTGTTCACCCGTATACTAACAGAGTACCCTTGTCAGAGAATGTTTTTATGGAGGGGGAGAGCGATCCCCCCTCGTCCACTCCATGAATACGCCACTGACAATCAGTGTAAAAGCAGTGGTAAGGGATGGACGTAAGCGACTCGCAACCCTACCTCCCGCTAGGGTCATTAAACGTGTCCATTGTCCTGGGCCCACGCAGCACTGTTGTTGAGATGACGGAAGGTCAGAGTTCGTTATGCTTCTAGCATCATTAACCTACTGTCCACCGTTGTGAATCAGGTTACGCCTTTTCGATACATTGAAACATACGATTGCCGTAAAAGGATATAAAATTAAACGTGTTTGAATGATTATATCGAAGAAAATACTCCACCTTTGTTGTCAACTTATTTTAATGCAACTGGATAATGAAGCTTCCTTATGCTTCAGTGAGAGCAATCATGAGAATAATAACAATACAAAAATAATGTCATTGCTAACGAGAATATGTCTTCTGCTAATTATTAAGTTTCTCGTTAGTCTTTATTGTATATTCCACATTAAGATATTGTTGAAAATATTATTTTGATAAATTGTTTATTTATTGTTAAACGTTTTTTTGTATTCACCATTCTTTAAAGTGTTTAAATATGTTTCGTTTGATATTTATATTTTAGTTTTACGTAAAATTGATTTTTTGTTTTATCCAAAATACAGTCATATTAAATGAGTATATCATTAAGTTATTTTATGTTTTATGTTAGTTTCAGTACTGCAGTTTATAGAATGATGGTTTACATAAATCGTAATTTATATGTTTGCTTAATAACTTATATTTTGGAATGCACCGATCTCAAACAATTAAGCCAAAATAACATATGTAATGGAACTATTTAAGTAATTCAATATTTAAATTATTTTATTTTAACAGAATTGTCCATATTTGTCATGAAAAATTTACATGACATTTTGCTAAAAATAATTTTGATGATTGTGACCTTTAAATGTCATTTTGTACGTATTTTAGGTAGTGGTTAGCTCATAACTACAATTAAAGTATTTAGAAAATGACAAATTCTTGAATAAAACAATGTTATCATTGGCTAACACAATTATTAATTTATGCATGTATCAATGAGGAAAAGCGTGCCAAACCGGAAATACAGCACAAACCTTTAGATGTACATCTGGTCATGTCAGGGCTCTACTTTGCTTTTGTAGATAGTAACTACATATATTTTACGAGTCATGTGCAACAGCCTGTATAGAAAGGGTTATGAAAAGAAATACAACAGGTAGAACAAATAAAAAGAGGAAAATTTCAAGATGAAAATTAAACAATTCAAGGCAACTTATCTCCAGTAGAAGCAACCGCCCTGTTGTGGGATACCAAAAAATAAAAATCTAGTGACTCTCTCTTTACATTTCATTGTGGGAGAGAAGGGTTTTCCAAGAAAAAGTAATGAGCTCACTTGGTTGCGAGCACGGTGTTGGTGGACTGTAAATAATAGCATAGTTGGAAGGGAATAAGAATTGCTAAATCCTCTCAAAATTGGAGTGCAAAATTAAGGGTGCAATTTGCAAGCGGTAGGTGTCTCGGACAAACGTGTTCGGGAAAATCTGGGACTACTTTCCCGACATTTACAAGCGAACAGAACTGACCAAACTCTGAATTTATTTATCGCCTACTGAAAGAGAAAGTGTTTTACTTTTATTTTCTTCACGGTGTCCTCATATTCTGGGAGTTAGTTACGAATAATCCTTTGTGATAAGCTATTGAAATTTCACCTATAATAATTCTGAATTTGTTTACCGGGTATTATTTATAAAGCATGTTTAACGGCTTAATATCTATTTTTGGAAAATACTTCAAAATAATGTTAAGTGACAAAAATATATTAATCATTTACAGTGGAATAACCTTTAGTATCAAGTATGAGTAAGAAACGAAGTTTTCTCCGGCTTAGTAACCAAGTTTGACGGAGCTCGTTCTCCTGGGATATCTTATCTACCTTCCGGCAATTTCTCATCGCTCGCCGATGAAGTGTTACCGGATTACGTATGTTGTTTAATACTGCGAGTAATTTGTCGGGTTCGAAGCTGGTTGCCTTGGATTAAAGGCGACGTTGACAATTCCTGTATCTTTCTGACCATTACAAAACTTACAGATAACATTATCGTAAACATTGTGTTGGAATAATTTCAGGCTTTTGGTAGAAATGATTTAGGGGGTTTTCACTGCATTATTTAATACTTTAATAAACCAGACCTGAAGTGTGAACTTGATAATGATTTATTATTGATAAAATCTGGAAGAGGTAACTGTAGAGTATTTAAGGACTTTTGTAGTTTTCTTGCAGTTTAATTTTAAAGAGATCAATCCACAAATTAATCCTTTATGTTGAATTTTTTCCCCAAAATAACTTGGAGATATGTATTTGACTTTTTGATCTATCAAAAAGGCAGTTGAATAATAATTGAAATGATCTTAATAACATATACTATTTATATACATATATGGAATTGAATCTTTATTTACACGGTTGATCATCAAGATTTTGTGCACGTCAATACAGATCAATCAATAAGTTTATTATTAATAACAGGTTACATTAAAGTATTAAATTTACTTAAAGTGGTATTATTACATATATTACACAAAATGTTTAGAAAACAGCGAGCGTAACGGTCCAATCGCGAGAGACTAAATGTAAGAAAGCCGAGAGCCTCTTGTAGATTGTAGAAAGCTACTATTAAAATTAATTAGTTTTGCATAAAATTAGGCCAATTCGCTCCAATTGCTCATTAAATCTGTTGGATGAGCTTTAGTGAAATTTAATAGTCGGGGAGGCTAGAAAATTTTAGTTTATTTCCGCCTGTGTCTCTTTTAAAATAAGATATCTTAAAAAAATAACAATGAGAAATTAGACTGCATCACACATTTTATTCTGTAAACAAAACGGATTAATCCGATTATACAGTGCGGACCTCGATTGATTACCAGTTGATATTACACAGGTGTTATTACAGCTAACATAACACCAGTCGGCAAACATGAAAGACAACACAACGCACCATTGTTCAGTTGAATGTAAACAATAACACTTCAGTTCGTGAAATAAGACGTCAACAGAAACATTTCATTTCACGTGAAAATGAGCGACTCTATTTTCCAATGTCCATGAACAGTGTACATCGGAAATCGCTGCAGGAGGCTTCGAAGAATCCATGCTTCTCACATGGGCTACTCTATGTGGCCTTCCATGCGTGGGAAAACCTTCAGCTTATCTTATATACGCGCTAGATGGAAAAAAGCAAATATAATTCACACGGTGACTAAATAAAACTTAGGTTTAAGTTATGAAACCGACCACGTAAGCGTACGAATCAATAATACAATTATCTTGCCAATCTGTTGATGTTGTATAAGTCGAACGATTTACAAGATAGTCAACTACGAAAGACCAGAGGCTTAAGTGTACAGAACAATCAGAAAATCTGAATTTTTAGATTAATTTCAAGCGCATACTGTTAGTTTTAGTAAGTACAAAATCCAATTTGTTAAGTTTATTGTAAACTCGTCAAGGTCTTTTAGTATCATGCGGAGGCCACTATTTTTTGGAAAAGTATTTCTTATCGGCGACTTAATAAACCAAATTATTTGAAAGCACAGACTTTATTTGACTTATTGTGAAAATTATATGATATTATGACGGTCGGTTCTCGTTTTCTGCCTCCCAAAAGGAAGCGATGTGGGCGAGAAGTAGATCACTCTGTCCCTATCTACAAAGGGGCGGGGCGCCAACGAAGCCCGTACTTCTTGCCAGGGGCATTTCTGATCCGAACGTTCCGACCTCAGATAACATCCCAGATCATCCAAATTTTCCGACATTACATCATTTTCGACGACCGACGATCTGGCACGTGATCTCAGGCAGGGAAAGTACCGATCGGAAATGCCCCTGGCCATTAGTGCCAGCTTTGGCGCCACCCTGCACTTCTGGTAAAAATGAACATCCCTCTAGATAGTGCCTAAATTCATGCTCAGATCACGTGAACGCTCGCAAAAATTTTGGCCTCTGGATATTCAAAATTTAAATTAAGTGCTTTGGAACCTAAACACTAAACACATGCTGTTATGTTATGCTGTTTTGGGCATTCATTGTCAAAACAGCTATGATGCCCGTAGAAGAGCTATGCTTTTAAAACATTTCAAGGAGACTCTTGTAGTGTTGAGGGGATTTTACTTCACACTGACTGTTTAAGAAGATTAAATATTTAGCTAAATGAGAAAATTACTCGTATAGTAATCTTATTTTTAAGGATTAGACAGGGCCTTCTTGCAATTCGTCCGTCTGTCCCATATATTTGTGCGATAACTCTTGGTATAAAAGTCCTAGAGACTTTAAACCTGGTGCATAGGTTCCTCTTAGTGCAAGGAAAATCTCTATTGATTTTGGAATCAAAAGGCCATAGACCAGTCCATCCATTTTTGCATCAACTCATGGTAGAAAACCGTAAAGAATTGAAACTTGGTACATAGATTTATCTTATTCCAAGGAAAATCTCTATTTATTTTGCGATCAAAAGATCATAGAAAAGTCCACATACATGAAACTTGACACGTATGTTTCTCTTGCTTCAAGGAAAAGCTTTATTGATTTTGTAATCTAAAGATCATAGACCAGTCCATTCGTTTGTGCAATAACTCTTGGCAGAAAAGTTCTAGAGACTTGGAACTTGGTAGGCTTCTTGGCCTAAAGAAGAACGCTATTAATTTTGGAGTCAAAGGGCAACCGGTCTGTCTGTCCTTCTGTCCGTCTACGATACTTAGTGTTAAAGTTCCTAAAGCATCTTAACTCTAAGGAGTAAGGACACGCTGAGGCGTGTTAATTTTAAAATAGTTTATTTATGATATATTTAATATTTCTTTCTTAAGTTTCTTACTAATTTTAGTTTAACTTGTTTTAAATGCATAAGGTTTGTAGTTTATATTCAATAGTTTAGTTAGTTAACGCTTATTATATCATTGCATGTTACCTTGTACACAAAGGAATTGCCGTTGGTTCAGTAAGTAAATGAATACAGACTTAAAACGTGTTAAATGGTACATCATGATGCAAGGAAAAACGCTGATTTTTTAGTAAAAAGGCAAACCGTCCATTTCAAGTCTGTGTTTGCACCATTATGTTCGTTCTATCGTGTCCTTCGATACTCAGTTGAAATGGTTTGTATTCACATTTTGATAAATAAACATTTTTCTATAAATGATTGACGCTATTACACACTGTATGTTGTTCTATAATAAATATATTTTAAGTATCAGTTTGGGACCTTTCAGTTACTTGTTTGATGGTGTAGAAACGATGAACTACATTGATAACGGTTTAACATGTGGAAGTTGGTACGCATTCTGGCATTTTTTGGTATATGCCATGAAATAATTGCCAAAATATGTAATATTTTCTAGAATAATTCTTCAATATTATATATTGATAACAAAAAACAAGATTGACATAGTAAAATATCATAGATTTATGTCCTATGTTTTAGTAGTACCTTCTGGTAAGCAATTAAGGGAAAATTAAGAGGGACAAAATTGATACCACAACAAGCCAAAGTTCGGTGTATTGAGCGTGAGGTATTGTTTGACAGTGAAAAGCCCAACACAAAGCCTTGAGGTTTACTGGCGTCATAATGATGATACCTTTATGAGTTAACCACTCATACCGATGATAAACGGCGATATCGGCGGAAATATGAGCCGCTCGCCTGTCTGCTTTTTCAATCTACGGTTATTTGACTAAAAAACAGTTCAGCAAAAGTTTAACGTTTTAAAAAAGTTACAAAATAACTTGTTCGTACATTTCTATTTTATTACTCACACTGTTTCTGTTAAATTTATAACTGCATATGTATTATTACAATAAAAATTACACTCGAGTACAACATATGTTAATTAAAATAGCATAGTCATTTTTAGTGCGAAAATCATTTTCTACACAATAACTTTGAAAGCACGAAAATGGCATTGATATATAGTAAATATTAATGGATCTTGAGCTCGTTTTTAGCCAATATGGTGAATTTTTATTTGAAAATTAAAATTAAACGGATTAATTTAACCAACAGTGGTTTGCAGTGGTTTGAAGCTCAAGGGAGGTAGAGGTCTAGTGTTGGAAATATCTCTAACGCAAAATCTCTAAATGTTTTATGAATTTTTGTTTTACGTATGGTTTGTACTCAACATTGAGATAGATTTTTATACAGCGAACAAGGAGTATTGAGACATTTGTTAAATCCGCTTGTCTCACAAATTCTAGAGATGCTGTAGAGGTATGATTTGTAAAGAAAAATTATGATATTCGTGATACAGGTTTGATATTTTGACATCTTATGAGGTTTACATGTATTTTGGCTACTGTTTGGATAACTTTATTACTGGACTTAGCTTAGGTAAATGAATATAACATTTGTCACACGATGAGCTACTTCCTGACTACAAAGTAGTCCATATTTAACTCTTCATAGGTCCATAGAAACATTTTAGACTCTTAGGAGATATTTTTGAATTGCTTATTTTATAGGTTTACTAAATTGAACAAAAAATATAATTTTTCAGAATTTGACATTTAATTCCTCGAGTCAGTTTTGAATTTTCCATTCCATACGACTCAGTGGGTATATTACATTTCGTTTCATTAATAATATTAATAATAATAATGCAATAATAACTAGTAACTATTTACATCGTTATTCTCAGAAAAACTAATTTTAATATGTTGTTTAATATCATATCTACCAAATGTTTTAATGTTAGTTACCTATATATAATGCATTATTGCTGTGATAAGATTGATAATTTATTACATAGATGTCTTTGATTTTAGATATAAAATGTATAGCTGTTGAAAATACATATTCTAATTCATATACCTCTTGTTTTAGTTTATAATTATTTCATTGCTCGGCTTACTTTTTCTTTTGCAGAGGGCATTCTTTGCTTATTTATTACATGGAAAAATAAAAAAATATAACGCTTAGACAAATAAAATGTGAGTAATAACGAATCCATAATCTGAAATACAGTGTAATAAAGTTCATTTAACTATTGCGTGGTTGTGATTTTTTTATTTAATTACATGTAATAAAACACGTGTTGTATGTGGGTTTTGGTACTTTTGTCGTTTAATATTGCTTAATCTATTAAATTATGAATTTTTCGGAACTACGTGATTTTAAGCTTATGGGTTATTTTGAATCTTAAAACAATAAAACAAGCAATGGCCTTTTACGGTTATTTGTTATTTTTAATTAGCTATTCAATGTTGTTTAATTAATATTTTATGAACAGATGTACTATTATACTATACATGGTTCAATTAGTCTGTTAATTGGTTAATATTAAATAAAAATTTTTATGAACATTAAACGTTTGAAATTTAATTTCAAGTTATTTGTGTTTGATATGTCAAGGAGCCAGTTGTAAATGAAATAACTGGGAGGGTTTCCGTCTCCTACGCCCCAGGTGAGATACTGGTACATATTACAGTAAAAGGGAATATGTTGTTGAGAGCAATAATAAACAGAAACACATGATTTTAGCCATGTACAGCCAATTCCAGCTATTTGGTAAAATAGTTAACTTGAAGAATTGTTAATCACTGGAAGGTGTTTGCGTTTATATTGCACTGGAAATTTTTATTATTACAACTAGCTGTTACCCGCGGTTTCGCACGCAATTTAGTAGGCGTTTCACGTATATGACTACTGCTGGTTAAGGTGAATTATATATCCGACGCCAATTTAGATTTTTTCCTTATTGCCACGATCAAGAAAATACGTTAAAAAGTTTATAATTATAGCCATTGTAATTTAATTCCTTCTTAGTATGTTTTGTTCTATAGTTGATTTTGTTTTGCTTCCCGATCAAGAAAATATAACAAAGATCAGAGAAGTATACTTATGTCAAAAAAGAACTAAGATAGGTTTTATATCAAACTTTAAATTTATATTAAAATGTTTTAAATGTTTTAGAACATTTAGATCGAGTATTGGTATATTAGTTAGTTCAAAAGAACAGTCCAACGAAATTACATCTAGTATACAGTTCTTGTCGACTGCATCAAAGGTAGTCTTTGGAGTCAAATTCTAACCTTCTTATGTTTTAGGACATTTTATAAGGTAGATTAGTACTTACCTAATAGCTGAAATCTAAAACAGCGTTTAAAATTACGATAACTTATTATAACATTTACTCAATATAAATGTAAAATATTGAAAATAATAAACAACGTTTACACAGAACAGTTGATTACATTTGACAGGCTCATTAAATCAATATTACACAACTTTAGAAACCAAGATGGGATTTTTATTACTTTAAAGACCAGTGGGGCGTAGCCCGGAGAGTTTTCGAAATATTTTGAATACCCTACATTAATCCCAGGAACTGCAAGAGTGTCCATGTAAAATTTCAGTACAGTTGATTAAATAGTTTACGCGTAAAAAACCAAGTCATTTTCGCATTTATAATATTATTAGGATGTTGCTATTATATAAATAGAAATCAACATATTAATCCAAATAAAACTTCAGTTTTCAAAAATGCAAGTATCAGAGTAAATGTTACTTCTAAAAGAAAGAACATGGTAGCACAAAGAGGCTAGTTAACAACTGTTCTTATTCTGTGAACTTTGCTCTTTCACTTGTTAATACAAGTGGCAGTTGAACTACAACAGTAGATTCATAGTTAAACTGAGCTATTCTTCTAGCTCGTTCTAATAACCTATTACAGGTGAGGTCAAACAATTTTTATACGGTTTGTTATATGTGATCAATTAATTTGAATTTAATTGTTATTTATGTTCGGTTGTTTTAAAGTAATAAAAAAAACAATCACAAAAACTTTGGATCCTTCATTTTAGCCAAATTTCATGGAGCTCTGCTTATTGCAATCGCCCTCATATCGGGATTTCCGGGAGGTTTTATGCGTTTTCTCCGACCATAACCCTCAAAATCCAAAACTATCACAATTAAAAAACGTCTATATATATATATATATATATATATATATATATATATATATATATATATATATATATATATATCTAGTTTGTGAACAGCAGTTCTTCCACATAGTTTCGATTAGATCGTTAGTCAGTATTAACCAGTTAAAGTTTCAAGATGGCGGCCATTTGGATTCGAGCAAAAATTTAAACTTGACTAATGTCTAATATATGCCTAAAATGATATATGTCATATAGTAAGTACTTATAAACAAATTTCATCTTTTAACTTTTCCCCATGTTTTAAGCTTTCAAGACGATGGTCATTACAAAGTTTTAAGTAGTACACACATTGCGAGAATAATGAAATTGTGAACACGGCAAGTACCTCAGATAAAAAAAATTTGGTAAGGAAAAAGTATTCACACATTGCTTGGGAAAGTTTTTAAGCCAGTTTTAACATATAAAACACGTCAAAATGGTGCTAATTTGCATTTCGGTAACATATTTATCTTTTCTGTTGACTCGTTTTTTAAAATCTCTTTGTAAGAAATTTAAAGCAATTTCAAGCATTAATTGTTCTTATATTTCAACTAATTCTTAAATTTTTAAGGTAGTGGACGTTTAAAGCTTAAGATGTATAAGCGGATAATTATATTTTAGACATAATTTTGGATTAATTGTAACTAAATCAATTCCATATTTACACAAAGAAAATTTTAAGCTGATATGAATTTTTATCTTGTTTCGTTTTCAAGATTATGGAGTTTACAAATGTTTGAAAGCGTTAAGATTCTTTTAACAGGCCAGCGTTGACAGTTATTATCCCCCTTCAGTGTTGTTAAAATTAAAATCTTCAGTTTGACATTTCAGAAACGGCCATAATAGAAACCTAATATAGGTATATCTAAAATTACTTTAGTTGAAAATTTTTTAAACGTAAAGACGTGATTTTTAAATCTCAATTTATGGTTTTGAAATAATGTATATTCACAATAAAACAAACTAAATCTAAATATATTTTTTTAAGTAGTTGGAAAATTCATAATAAACAATTCCTCTTCTAACGTCAATAATAAAATAATGCATATTTAATAAACATAAAACTAAACGTTTTACAATTTATGCTAATTTGCCCTTAAATTATCCTGTGACACAAATTTTAGATTTTTCGCTTTACAATCGCCCACAGACCCTTTTGGAATTCAAAGACTATTTGGATGACATCACGAAAATAAAATTTACTGAAATATGAGGTAACATTTGATTTTTAAATACTTAGTGTTACAACTTTAAAATTGTCATTAACCCAATATTTATGTTTGTATTATATAA
Source organism: Homalodisca vitripennis (assembly GCF_021130785.1). Taxonomy (NCBI): domain Eukaryota; kingdom Metazoa; phylum Arthropoda; class Insecta; order Hemiptera; family Cicadellidae; genus Homalodisca; species Homalodisca vitripennis. Next base: position 96,094,284 of record NC_060214.1, read on the forward strand.
AAGGGAACATTTTTAATAACGTAGTTATATACAAGGTTATTTTTAAAGTGGGTTATATTGATCTTTTAAGTGAAAGTCTGACGGACAGCTTTACACGGGGGATTGTTATTTTTTTTTTTACTTTTTAGATAATTCAAAAACTTCAAAAATCGCCAACTTCCAAGAGCACCACTTAAACTATTATCAGTTTCAATTTAAAATGAATGTTTGTATAAATCTAATAGTTTAGGAGATATGAGCACTGTGAAGCGCTTTACAGAGGCTGTTTCCCTTATATCATATCGTTGAATCAAGAAAGACAAAGAAGGAATAATGTGAAATGTGTAAATTATAATGTAGGGCAAAAACCCAGGTTAATTATGCCCCAAATATCGCCTTGAATTAATGTTTTGCCAACTAGTACATTAGTTCCCTCCTTAACAAGCGTGCCGAAATGTAGTTTACATTTTTAAGGAAATTATTTACAGAAAAATAACTTTCAGAATTTTAAATTGAAACTGATCATAAAATACTATATTCATTATACAATAAATACATTAAACATTATACATTAAATAAATATTCATAATACTAATACAGAAATTGGTCACCAAATTGGAAAATTACAACAATATCCAGACGATTTTTGGCAGACTTGCGGCACAAAAGACGCCACATATTTTTTGTAATATACCAAATTACAAAAATTACATTGTACAGTGAAATAAAAATAAAATTTGTGACTATAGCCTACAATACCTCTCCCTATACCACCATGTATCGCACCATACTGCATTAGTAGGTATATATTAATTTTAGAGAGCTGATTTGTCGATTTTGATTATTTATTAGATGTTCATTCGCTGTCAAAAGAACATAAATTTGTAGAAGTATATATATATATATATATATATATATATATATATATATATATATATATATAGTTAGTGCATACTTATTGTTTGAGTACGTAAGTCAAACCTATAGACCTGACATATTACATGAAGCTTCATTTCTATACAGGCATTATTGAGTTCTATGATGATGCATGTCACTTCTTGGGACTTGGTTGGGCGTTAAGAACCATTTTTACATCGGTATTATGGGTAACTATGATGGCAATGAGAATAAAAACTGAACAGAGTAGAATAATTTGATATTTTAACTTGTAATATGTAGACTAAATATGTGTAAGATCGAGTAAGATATCATCTGTACGATTTAAATCTTGCAGAAACGTTTCTATGTAGACAAGAATGCGTTCTACAATGGTGCATAAGATTTGGCTGAGCGTCATTAAAGCCTATCACCAAGTAGACTACCTAAGATTCTCTTTTGTCTACCGGGAGAAGGGTGTTAAGATTCTGTTATCTATAATTGCCTGACTAGCTGCCTATCTGCAGAAAATTCATGAGTGATGTGAAGTATCTTCTCTTCTGTTTTGAGAAGAGAAGAGGAATGCAAACTGAGGAGGGTAAGGTACGGTAACCCAGAAGGAAGACGACCCCGTGGGAGACCGAAAGTGAGATGGTGGAATTAGGTGAAGGCTGATATGGAGAAGGTGGGCGCTTCAGAGGAAGATGCAGAGGACCGTTCAAGATGGAGGAGCTTTGTTGGTGCGGCTAAATATCACCTCCGATATAAATGGCCCTGGGAGTAAGTAAGTAAGAGTAAGAGTAAGATGTGAAGTATAGACTTGAAATTTTGCATGTAACCTCAGCGAAGCCTGTTGCGATATATGGCGTAATGTAATCCAGCCTTGTTTAATATATACGTTCCACCGAAGAATTTTAGGTTTTAACCACAGTGGAGATATGTTTCAAACCTAAAAAAGAACTAACAAAATAAAACAATAGCTTGATGACACACCGGTATCCGCTTTGTTTAGTACAGTACGTGCACGCCAAACTCCTCGCGGCATTTTTCACAGCAGAAGTTTTTTTATTTTCCAATGCCGGTATATATGAAAAGTCTTTGTTTAATGTTATTTAGTCCATGGATTATGACAGGTGAATGGCTGAATAAACCATTAACAGTTTAACTATATAACGGTCTCTTATAATTGTATTAGCGTATCGAATAATAACTGTTCCATCATTAATGTATCATTAATTATGCTGAAAGGTTTGCTGATTAGGAACGGACTAAATTACAACTGATATCTATTACAAGTGTATAAAAGTTTACTAATATTTGGTCTATCATTAATCTCTTCATGGTTACGGAACTGTAGAAAAAAAATGGTGGAGCCATGTTTACAATACAGCACTGTTACTTCATATCCGACACTCCAAAAGTACACTATAATTATTCGATTTCCTGTAACTCTCTGGACAAAGGTATATCAAGTTATTGCTCAGGTCAAGACTAAAATATTTCAGCATATGAACATATGCTTAGTTTCCAATCTGTCAGTCTATATGTTTTTTATAAAAAAGTTAAGATCTTAAAGAATAATAAATTCAATTATAATATATTTAATTAATTTGGCTCAAATGTTTATGATATCAAGGTTATTTACTGAAAAATGTATCATTAAATTAAATTTTTGCATTTTAAACATGGCGGCTATTTGATAGAATTAAAAAGAATCTAATGACACAAAAATTATTTAAATGAATAATAAATATCTGATTTAGAGCATATTTACTGAAACAAACCATGGCCATATTGAGGTACTCAGTGAATAGTCAAACACTGAATAAACGGCAGCTCTCAAAATTTTTAATCCCCGCAATTTTGAAAATGCTGAGGATAATTTCATTACATATTTTTCAGTAATTGAAATTTTCATCTTAAAAATTTGAGAACAATTTGGTATAATTTAATTTATAGATATTAGTTTTTTTTATAAAATCGGAGACCCTTTGTTCATATGGTACAATATGTTTGACTTGACCTGAGCAATAACGTGGTATACCTTTGTCCAGAGAGTTACGGGACACTCTGTATAAAATGATGCAATAAATTGCACATATTTCTTTCCGATGGAAAGTCAATTTGGTAAATAATTTGAGGTATAAGTGGCCGGTGCCATCACTATTCACACCGCGTTACAATGTAACTAACACCCTCGGTAGTATTAGTTACAAATAGATAACTAATCCAATATATATAATACATAAATACCTATTACAAATCAAGGCACGGAGAATGTGAGCGCTCTGATTGCTATCTGTAGAGTGAGAGGCTAAGGTAGTAAATATTTGAACCGTGACAATTAAAGTTACATGGCGCTACCCTAGTGTTTAGGATCTCAGCACACATCTGTGTTAAATTACATCTCCCTTGTAACTAGCACAATGAAAGCTAACGTAACTGTGTAACATTGAGTATAACCGGGTACTTTTCGTTCAACACTCCAAACCACCCCTCCAAACGGAAGTGCATCGTTGGTTTGTCCGGTTTTATTTTAACATAATATGATAATTGAAGATAGCTTTATACATGGACGATACATCATCGTAATTAATTGTGTTAAACACTTGCTTGACGAGAGATGTACGAGAAAATTTATATGGGGAGAAAGACAAATATGTTGTTCTATATAGACTTAAATAATTTTAAACTTTTAATTACAACCAAAAACCGTGTTTATGTCACAAGAGAAAATGATATAAATGACTTATCCAACAGTTATTGCTTCGATACAGTTTAAATTACGTAAATTCGTGGAGACGCATATTGAAACGGAAGATAAAATTTAGGTTGCTTAATTTTACTCCTATTAACATTATGAACGGAATCAGAAAATTACTTAATTTTTATTGAAAATAATATAAATTTAACTTATCGATGTCTTCAGCCACGTGTTGTACTTTGGAAATTGTTAAAAATTTAAGTCCCTTACAAGATGATTGACAATATATTGTCGTATTAGAAAAGTGTCAATCCACCATGTAACTCTAAGAAATTAATTAATTTACTAATAAATCACATAGTTGCCTAAGACAACAAATAATATTTCCTAGAAAAAATGATAAAATATTGAAATTCAATATACTTCGATAGTCTTTTATGTCCTTTGGTGCATAAGTGTGGGGAATTTGGTCGACCAGCCGATGGTTAATGTTGCCGTTAGGATAAGATTCATAAATCGCTGAAGTCCAGTCTCACTTATTAGGCAACATTGAACCTTAAATAAAATAGGGCCAGCTTGTTTGTGAAATGAAATTACAATTACAATTTGAAATAATCTGACTATTTAACCCTAAAGACCTGAATTTTCGTAGTCGATTCTACAAAAAACCTAAGAATTTCACTTATCAACATGCGGTTAATAGCATTCATCAATATATGACGTTAATAATATAGAGAATTACATGATATGACTTAACTAAATTTAAATCCGTATTTCATTTCATTTCATTTCATTTATTTCATTTATTTATTTCCACGGCAAACGACACTTTTACAATACCATTACATAGTAAAATAACATAACAATATAGAATAAGAGTGCAACAAGCGAATACAACAACTGATACAATTGGATAACAATAACTTGATAACGACTAAATCAATAGATAATAATAATTCAATAACAACAACAGGTAACCATTTGACAATATAACAAGAAAAGTTTGGAGATTTAAGATGCACAGAGAGTCAAGCAAAACAGGGTTGATTAAACAAGATCAACAAGAACAGGTACATGAAATAATCAATAAACTATAAAATACAACAACAATATCGAACAATTTAAATGCAAAGACTATAATATATAACAAAGTACTACTAAAAAAAGGCGAGTAAAAACAGAAAAAAGGTATAGTTGAAACAGAATTATAGAGTGCCATATACTAATTTGATGATTTCTTCTCGAAATCTAGCAGGGCTGGTGGCGAAGAAGTCAACAAGATGTCCCATCTCATTTCCGCTGCGTAGAAGTCGAGGTATCGTACTCTGTTGTTGGTAGGTCGTTGAATAGTACAGTCTTGCAAAGGTGTCTCGCAGTCTCGTATGCCCAGGAACATGGAAGTAGATTTTGTTTAGTAGTTGCGGGCAATCAATGCTTCCAATGATGATCTTGTGGAGAAAGATAAGATCATGTATCTTTCTACGAGCCTCAAGAGGAGCAAGGCCATGCTGTAGTTGATAACCAGCAATTGGAACATTCATGTAGTGGTGGCCATCTCTGAACCCAGCTGTTCTGATAAGACGATGCTGAACTCTTTCAAGTTGTGTTTTGAGTCCTTCTTGGGAAGGTGACCAGATGGAAGAGTTGTATTCCAGGAGAGGACGAACAAGTGCTTTGTAGAGGATCAGCAGGGCGTCTACTGAAAGATTACGAGTAGAGCGGAAGATAAATCCAGAGTTGAGTTTGCTCTATTACAGATGTATTGGATGTGCTCAGCAGGGTGAAGAGTTGGTGTTGTGATGACGCCAAGGTACTTTATTTTATCTAATCGATGAAGAACGGTGTTGTAAAGAGAGTAGTTGAAGAGACAGGGTGTAAAAGATCTTGAAAAGGTCATCACAGCGCGTTTAGATATATTAAGGTCCATAGCGTTCATAAGGCACCATTTTTCGATATGGAAAAGTGCTGATTGAAGCAGTTGGTGATCAGTAAAAGAGTTTATTTCTATGAAAATCTTTGCATCATCAGCAAATAGTAGCAGCTCAACTCCAGGGCAGTGGTCGATATCATTTATAAAGAGGTTAAACAGATGAGGCCCGAGGAGAGATCCCTGGGGAACCCCTGATAAAGCACTTAATGACCGAGAAATAGCGCCTCCACATCTAACCTTGAGTGTACGATCTCTGAGATAGGAATGAAGGAACGTCAAAAGATAGTTTGAGAATCCCATGGCATCAAGTTTAGCCATAAGGTGCTTGTGGCTCACTCTGTCAAATGCCTTTGAGAAGTCTAAGAATATGCAGTCAACCTGATTTCCGTTTGAGAATGCAGATGTTATGTAGTGGTGGAATAAGGCAAGATTAGTGGTTGTAGATTTACCACTCATAAAACCGTGTTGTTCAGGAATAATTGTGTGTTTCAGCTCAAACTCCAGGCCATCCATTATGAGAGATTCAAATACTTTTGAGAGAGAAGAGAGGATAACTATGGGCCTATAGTTCTTGGCTTCTGTGCGGTCACCGGATTTAAATATAGGTGCAATAAAACCGGGCTTTAAGCAGGAGGGAAATATGCCAGAAGAGAAGAAGCAATTCCAAAAGATGGAGATATGAGGAGCGAGAATTGAGCTGCAGAACTTCAGTACAGAAGGAGGGATGTTGTCAGGACCAGCTCCTTTGTCAGGGTTGAGATTCTTTAGTTTCCTCTCGACGGTCACAGCAGATGTTTGCCAGATTGATATGTTCTTTGACTTGGTGTAGTTGTAAGTTGGGGGCTCACTTGCTGGTTCCTTGAAGATTGTGGAGAAGTAGTCAGCAAATAGGTTAGAGATAGAATCGGAGTCTTCAGCCGTCCTACCTTCGAAGGTAATCTTGGTGGGGAAAGATGATACATTTCTCAGTTGGTTTACAAAGCCCCAGAGGAGCTTAGGGTTGCTTATAACTGACTGGTTAATGCGGTTCATAAAACGTTGACGACAGTGAGAGACCAACAGTCTGCAATGGTACCTGAGCTGCTTGAAGTTTAACAGTTGTTCATACTTAAGGGTTGACTTGTAGAGCTTGTGTTGTGTTTTTACGGATGATGAAGTCCTTTAACTCAGAAGAATACGTGTTAATGTAGCTTTTTGGATAAACTTATTAATTTTGGGATTTTATTTGTAAAAATAAAAAATACGGATATTACTGACGTTTTGAGTAGTTCTTAAGGTTTTAAATTTCATTCGGTCAGCGTGAACGTATAATTTTGCTACAAATAATGAACAAACAACCACATTGAAAAAAAGCAAGAACTAAATATTGAACAAATAGTGTACGGAGTATATCTGCTATAATTGTTGGCTAGAAATGAGTCAGTATCTAAAAATATTCCCCGGGAGTAGTTTTACATAGTTTTCAAAATTGAATTTGCCCGTAACACCCAGTTACAACGTTCAGCAAGCACGCTTTAGGCGTTGAGATAAAGTCAATATCCATCGGCTGGCATTACTTTAATATATTTATTCTATCATCTTTGTGGGTGAACAATATTTGTTAAGGTCTCGTTCATGCTTTGTAGGTTGAATATGGCCTAGGCTTGCCCATATTTGGTTATTTAACATTCCTTTGATTTAAATAACTTAGGAGTTCCCAGTGCTAATAAAGTGGATGCGGCTTCAACAAGTAGGTCATCGACTTGTCCTGGATTCCTAGAACTTCTATTCTAGAAATGGGAAGGACACGGAAGTAAGTGTATCATATCAGTGCTTTGAATGGATCGAAAGGTGTCCATATGAATCGTTGAGTAAGTGCGTATCGTAAGCAATGTATCTGTATCTCTTACTTCACAGTACCATTTTGGGAAGGGAGGGACCCTTCTGAACATATCTCATTACATTTTATCAAGTTGAGGAATGATTAGCATCAATAAAAAAAATTCGGTTGTTGAATTCGAGGAGGAAGAATAACTAAAGAAGAATCCGTATTTGTTTAGTAGGATTAGTTAATATATGGGAATTTTAATGTTGAACTTAATAAGGCATGCTAGCACTTTTAGCTTTCATATCTATGTCGCTAAGGGAAATACAAAAGTGGAAAAAAATACTGAGGTCATAAAATTACCTTTTCTATGAAAATAGTACGCATGGGATATTTTATAAGAAATAAACAAATATGGCCGCTATAATGGAAGATTTGTAGTTTTTAGAAGATGAGAGTATTTTAAAATGTCTCTAGAAACAAGGAAAGGTTCTCCAATTGTAGTTTAATGGTCAGTATAAATATTAAAGTTATTATATTTATATTCACATAATTATTTCTGAAGGTACCAAGTACGTTTACCGATAAGTATGTCAAAGCCAAAAAAGTCATTTTTGGAATTTTATGCATTAAATCCAGCAACGAAATGCAATGAAAAGTGGTAAATTAATGAGAATTTATAAAAAAAATATCTATCCGAGTTTTGAGGTTGTATTGTATAAGCTGGTCTGGAAATCCATATCATATAGAGAACTGGATACAGTATTACAAAACTGAGTCTCTGTGTACAATATTGAGTCACAAAATCTTATGTATATTTGCATCGTACAAAATAACTGGTTAACAAGAAACTTTGGGGCATTCGTATTCAGGCGAAGCGCATAATAAAAAGGAAGAGCTCTATCAGGATCCGAACCGACAGTTTCCACCCTTTTGTGTCTGGGAAGCAAACAACAAGCATGTAGGTTTACACAGCCATGCCGTCATGCACATGTAAATCCGTTATTTTTACAGTAAAACCGCTCTCTCGGTTTTGTAAAAAGTGGAGTTTTGTTTGGAAAATATATATTTACAGAATTGGGTTGTTTTCGATATCTTGCACGGTGAAAATTTAACTTTTCCAAGAAAAAGTATTTGAAGTCAACGGAAAAATTTCAGAAAATGTTTTTTTTTTTTACCTACAATAGATAAGTCGTTTTACAATTTTCTAGGTTTTACACTGAAGTAAAATAAGTGGAAAAAGTGTAAAAATTCTCATTTGCTTTGTAATTTATAATAAATCTTTTGCGGCACAATAGAATGAAATGATAAATTTTCATTTCTTTGTAATTACACATCACATTAAGAATTAAAAGCCACATAGGACAAATCTTACTGAATTCTGAATTCTATTGAAACATAGTTTCAATTAGGCTAAAAAGTATTAATTCAAAATGTATTAAATGAAAATGTACTAAAATTTGTGAAGTGAAAGTTGTGATTTGTGGATATTTAAATACTCGTACAGTTGAGAGAAGCCCTCATGCAACACAAGGCTTGTATGGGTAGCATCACTTAGCAAATTGAAATGTTCAAACTGGAAAAATGTCATCAAATTATGTACTTCTTTGATTGTATGACACTGTGAAAGTAGTTTAAAAATTAATTTAAAAGGTCAACGATCTGAGGATCTCACTTGATTTAAATAATTATAAGACGTACATAGCAGATACAAGTATGCATGGCTATAGATAATTTTCATTAAATTTCTATGCTATAAAATTACCAAGATAAAATATTTCTACGAGACAATTTGGTTGGGATACTTTAATGTATAAACAGTTTTTATTGTGGATTAAATACAAGGTTTTGAATTAAACCCATAAGAAAATATGTTTTATAATTTATTCACTCATGAAGCTTCATTTTATATGAGCAACACTGAGATCGATGATGGTGCATGTCACTCTATGGGATTTGGCTGAGCAGTAGCAAATATTATTATATTAGCCTTATAGGCAACCATGATGAGAACATTGCGTATATACCTGTACCTTGTACATATATGTTAATAAGGATCATTCATGCATAGGGAGGATCATTTTGTGATAAAAATCTGTCTGCGTTGATCGTTCCTGTCGAAGAAATTAAATGGTTATGACAGATGTAAGATTAGAATAACATTTTAAGTTACGTTTTTAAAATGAGTTTTAAGTGGCGTAAAAAAGGTCACACATGCGTGTGTGTATAAGTGATAACGGTGTAATTAGCTAAGGAAAATATGTTTATAGGAATCAAGGTAGTAACTTATATTGGCTCACGAATTTTCATATTCCTATTTTGCTACATAGAAAGTTTAAAATAAGGGTAAAATTCATCATTACGTTTGCCACTCATTCTGGGGGTAAAAGAAAATGTTTTTTAAATTATCCTTAGTTATAGTTTAATACAATACTCCGCAACTGCATAAAACATTTCTCCCCTTCTCAAAATTCAAAATTCCCACAAAACAAAACAAAGTTTTATAAAAGCACCATCTCCTAGACAGCCCTACTACACGGTTGGAGAATTTTGTAACTTATAAAGAAGAAAATAATCTAAAGTGTCTTTCGCTCACAGCCGCAAATATTTTAAGTTACAACCTATTTCAACTAAGTATAGTTTATTTTAGATTTTGTTTCAATTTTTAAATAAGTGAGATTTTGTAAATCTTATGCAGCATAAAATATTGTCACGTTTCGTATGTTTAATTGAGCATAGCCCAACATTGTATAATAGTATGAATAAACAATTTGGACTTTGAATTGGAAAGCTCGTACTCGTCATGAGTTGCCACACCTACACACAGAACAATATATATGTTCGATCTCGTAAAATGTGTGAAATACCAAAAGCTGTGTTCGTGAACCCATTTCAATGACAACTGATTTGCTAGTCTCCTGTTTTAAAAGAACTAGAGCTCTGTAATAGCATTATTAGATTAATTAAAACACTTTTCAGCTGTTTAAAATGAATTGACGCAAGCAATATAGCTTTTATATATATATATATATATATATATATATATATATATATATATATATATATATATATATATATATATATGTTTTACTATTAAATTTATATTGCATGGAAAAAACGTCTATAGACAGATTGTCTGTAATGTATGTTTGAATGATAATGTAAGCGATAAAAGTTATAAACTGTGTGATGGTTATATGAACCACTGGCCTGGAACAGGCTGCGGGGAGTTTGTGGTGAAGGGGGTTTACACTTGTTATGAATATTTTACAGACAGTCTGTAGGCATAGGGAATATTTAAATAGTAATCTATATAAGGAAAAACATGTAAACATTTAGCTGTTTAACATTTATATGTATGAAACGACAGTGTATTCATTATATTACAGTGCAGGGAGCTGTTCAAGAACATTGTCCTTCGCAACATACAGAGAACTATACGAGCAGAGAAATATGTTTGCAATGGAGTGCAATTTTACGAGAACATAGGTTTATTGGCTTAATGTTCCAAGAGAGAGTAAAATAAGCATCTCTATTTCGATGGAGGCACTTTATGCAGAAGAGTGTCAAGTACTTCAATTCCTTATTAGGTAATGTGACTCTGGACGGTATAATGATTTTTAGGGCTACGCCAACAACACAAAAGGAGAAAATGGAAGATAGGAGGCAAAGAACGGATTGATAGGTATGGTAATGAGATACAAAATCCTGACTCTTTCATCAAACCAACTAACGCTCAAACATGACCTGGTGGAGTGACCCTGCAATGTTTTCTGAACTGTAGTGACCATCGTGTTCATGCTAGAAAATTCATAAAGAAGTCTCAGAGAATCCTTGTTGTATTCGTAAGTAGACTAGACGTGAGACGAAACTAATGAACAATTCTTGAGTCTGAGACAACCAAGTCCCACGCACAGTAATCGAGGGTAAAAGTAATCCGAAAAGTAATTCTTACAGGTTTGTCGTTCAGTGCAAACTTATTGTGACCTGTGTTCTATAATTAATTAACAATAACTGGTTTTTCGTTTTTATTGAGTGCATGTTTTGGAAATAGTGTGTATGGAGTTGATACAACATTGTTGTTGTGATTCCTGACCAATGCGCGTCACAACGCTCGGTATATTTACTTTATTTTAACCTAGATTGTAGTTATGTGTTAAAAGTTATCCACCTGAGGATGAGATCAGATTCCAAATATCGAAACGTAGTGCTACTGAATTTAAAAACCGAATCATGGAAAATGTTGCCTTGATAATATAACAAATAATTAAAAGCATATTTTAAAACAGTTTTAAAATGTAAACGTAATAATTATTTTTAAGGTGTTTTTTGTGTAATTAAAATATACATGAGGAAATTTAGCATAATTAGCTTTAATATATCAACTGTGTTTCTGTCTTCAAGACATTGGATCTGTACCGAAAACCGACGTCCTTACAGTGATAAACTCTGCGATACTTATATAAGTGAATCACGGTTGTCTGGATAATGCTCTTTCATCCACTTTTTGAAGGCAGTTGAACTATTCATACGCCGCTATTCAGGCTAGGCTCTCTTTGCATCTCAAACTGTTCCAAAACAATTATTTACATTTAATGTTATAATTGTGGCTTTAGATGTAAAATCCCCATGATATTTTTATATTGTAAATAAAACTAATTCTTCAATTTTATTTTTTATTTAACCATTATCTAATGTCAATAGATTCATTATTCGATACTTTTAGAATCGATGATTGTACTAAGCAATGTAATAACCGGGTTCGCATATTGTACTTTGCGCGCCAAAGCAAAGAGAAGAGCCGTTTAAGTACTGGGATACTATTGGTTTACTCTTTTTTTTGGAGTTTTCGAAAATTATTATTATATTTAATTATTATTATTATTAATATACCCATAGATTTGGAAACCATGTTGCCCAGAACTATTGTGGACAGAGAATACAACTTCTTTTCAAGTATACGAATACATTTTACTGATAGTATAAACGTTAACAAATAATACAGCTTCACTTCTAATAAAATACTGTGCAGTTCAGAACAAATATTGCCGTTGGAAGCCACAAACGGGAACCCAATTCGAGAATACGTTTATTTAGTTTAGGAGACCGAATTTATCAATCAGATCCTGGAAATGTGGCTTCCGAATCAACCGACCGCTGAATGTTTGTCCACAAGCCCGGATGTTCGGTTAGACGTTAACGATGTCCTTGGTTCTTAATTTTCTATTGATATAGCTGTTCAAACACGCGGGTCATATGATCTTTCCGGTCATTTTCTATGTTTCATGGCTTAATATGATCAGTGTTTGGGTGGAGGATTTAATTGGACAATAAAATAGTTTACTTTCATCGACGTGTTTCTCAGTCCACGTGTTTCCTGGGTCATGTAATACCAAACATGATATCGGTGACTGGCTTATCAAGAAATCTCAAACGGCCCTTTTTAAGGCCTATGATTGAGTAACAAAGGTTAATGTATTGTTACAGGTTTGCACTGCTCATATTATAAGACGCTCGTCGAAAATATTGGGAACAGCACAATAGGTAGTATGCATATATGTATATATATATATATATATATATATATATATATATATTATTATGTATTGTTTTTTCTAAATTATTTTTCTAAATTCTTTCTCTGTTCATGATATTATTTATTTCTCTTTGGTGTTAATCACATGTTCAAAAATTCCTGTTTATATATATATATATATATATAAAATGATATACACAAACCGAACACACTTCTCCCGGGTAAGCAGCAGTTTATTATTACAGAAACGTCTGTTTAAAACTAAAGTAAAATTATATTACCTCAAACAAAACTATAGATAAAATAATAAATTGCTGATTGAGTTGATCATCAAGTACTTTTAAAATTTTCCAGTTCCCTATTCCAAATAAATTAGATTGCGAAGTAGGTCCAAATATTTCAATAAATCTCTTTGTTTTTAGACCTTTGCGGCCTAAATAAACGAGTACGAGAACATAGTGAAATGAGGTTGTATTTTTTAACAAAGACAATGGTCACGAGATAGTTTCTTTAGACATTTTGTACGTTGCTTATAAAACATACAAACTGTTCACTGAAATGCACTAACTGAAGACTTAAGAAAATATTCCGTGATTCCATCTTTACATTGTTTTTATGGGTTTGTTTTATTAGTATTTCCCCTCCTTAAACTTGATTTTGTAAATGGTACATTTAGTTTTGAATATACTAACGGGTTTTCTTATGTTTTTATTATTATTTTAATGGTTGCGGATGTATATTTTCAAGTTATATAAAACTTTAGCGTCCAAATAAACTATAAAATTCTCCTGAAGATTCCAGAAGTGTATGAAAAAACTAATAACGATGTTGGTGGATTTAATTTATCGTAATCATCGGCATTAAGTAGGCTACAACAAAGAAAAATTATTATTTAATATCATTTTAATGGCTACAAAAGTTTAGAAAGCGATACTCAGTAAATTTCTACATTAGTGTTAAGTAGCCTATTATGTTAACGTGAAAAGAATAAACTAAATTTTAAAATATGCTTTCTTTACTGTATAATGGTATTCACCTTTTCTCGAGAAACTAAATAATATGGCGGCTGTGGGGAGTACGGGGGCTACGGCAATGGAAAGATTTCACAGATTAACCGGACGAGAAATCGTAAATGATTGAGAGTCACGGTTTATCAGGGATACGATTTATCGGAGAGACATTCGGTTAATAACAGGAGCCTGCGTTTTAACATGGAGCCGAGGTAGATTCACAGCTGATTGTGAACAGAGCTGATGGCCCTGTTCAGAGGTTTGCTCACTCAATTTAATCAGCTAATGGCAACAAACCGTATAAACCCGGTGATTTAATATCATTAATCGCAGTTGTGAATAATTAAGTAGCATACACAACCACTATCCTTTAATTTGTCAAAAGCATTTTAAACTAGAATAATACATTATGAATCACAGAATTGGTAAATAGTGAAATATTTATTTAAGTAAATTATTCACAGACTTAAGAAAAAGAGGATAGCATTAATTTTGAAAAAAAAGATCAATTTACAAGGTGTATAGAAAGTCCCGGGATGGTAAAATATTTTTGAAAGGACTAAAGATAGAGCTATAAAACACGGCACAAAAAAATTTAATTTAATACATGTCCAGTGACCCGACACTTTTTCAAAGGTTTAGTCGACAAGGAGTTAGAAGAAAATGTTTTATGTAAGCATGAGTTGATTGATATACAAATCAAAGTAAAGGTCTTTATTACTACAGTACAATGCCACAATCTGATCTCAAACGGACAACCGAGGCGGAAATGGCAGCCGTTTAAAGATGGTTTGAATCAAGCAGTGTAAATAAAACTGTAAACTACTAATGCTTAAATCATTGCAATTTCATCCCTAAATTATGCCATTGTAATGGGATCCAGCAATCATCAATTGATTTAGTTTTGCATGTGAATAATTAATCAAACTACTCTGAATTCTGTTACGTTTACCTATTCATTGTCAATTAAAGCTATCTTTGAACGGTTGCCATTTCCGGCGCGGATGTCCGTTAAAGCTCTGGTTTGCAGCATTGTACTCCACTAAGAAATATCTTTAAATTGATGTGCACACTATCTTATGCATAAAGAGCATATTTTTAAAGTTTCTTTAAACTTATGTCGCCCTAAAGAAGTAGAGGGCCACTGGTTATGAGTTAAATTAGGTTTTTATGTCCAGCAAGCCTGTAGCAGGTTATGTAGCTCTAAACTCAGAAGCTGACGAAATTTATTTTCTGTCTGTCCGCCGAATATGGCGAGGAAGAATAGACTTATAGACTTCAAATTCCGAATAAAAATTAATTACTACATAGACACCATTGAGTTCGATGATGATACAAGCTACTTCATGAGATTTGACTGAGCGTTAGAAAACTAACTTTCCGCAGGATGTCTAGTGAACGAGTAGAGCATTAGATGTGGCATTTTACCTCTAGCTTCATTCATGATATGCAGCATTGAGTTTTGTAATTGTAAAAATATCGTTTTTGGTGATCGTGTGTGTCCCGTATTTGGCATTTATCTAAACATAATTTGCCTGAAGACTACCTCTCCATGGACTGGCAAAATGTACCTTCTGTCTGTCTGCTTGTCCACAGAATATCTTAAAAATGAGCTATAGATTTGGATTGCTGTATGCAGCTGCAGTAAAGCCTGTTAAGTGACACGTAGTATAACAGAATATTTTGAACTATTCTCTTATTGCATTACATACGTAAGTGATCCCACTTATGAACATTATACTGCTTGAAGTAGTGTGTACAATTGAAAGTTTTTGACTGTGGTTTTACGGACTAATGAAATGAGCTTCAGATACAAGTAGGTACCTTTAGGCCAACGCAAAGAAATATATAACATAAGGCGGTGCATATCCGCTAAATCAAAACTTCCATCAATGTCATGCTCTATTTTGTCTGATGTCTATTCTGTCCCTTAGGTCTGTTATGATAAGCGGATAAGCCAAGATGTCACCCCTTGTTTTTTAGTCCCTTACCGTGGTGAAACCATAGGAACAGATAACAATGTGCCTGTTGTGTTGTGTGCATCGGGATCGGTTTTGTGTAATTATGCTTATTACAAATTTATTTTATTATTTGGTTTTTGTAAATATCTTAACTATCAACCTTTATATTGTTAAGTAAACATTATTGCGTTTACACAGAGATATTTTTCTTTGTTTGACTCATTATTATTAAAGGTCAACCTTTGATTTCACACCTTAAGAAGAGAATAGAAACTATATTTCTAAAGGTGCCTTTCGATTATTACGTAATACTTGTATAAATGCAAGTGTTACATTCATGTGTGCGTACCTTAATTTACAACAACACGGTGGAAAATGTCTTTTAACTAGTTATTTTTTTAGAACGGTTGAAGAGACTTTGCAATTCTGAATATAAAGAATGCGAAAATGCGCTTTGTTGCTTATATGGAAGTTACAGAATACCTTTGTATCAGATCTACCCTTCCACAATAGTATCTTTTAAGTTTTGCCCTTTTTAAGTTTTATGTATGATTTAGAACTTTAATACCCAATGTTACGTCTGGAACTTATAAGAATGATTATTTCGGCTAAGAATTAAACAAGAATTTAAAGTTGTTTTAATGTAATATTCTAGAATAACTACTACTTGTAGAATGGAATAAGAAAAGACTTTTGCGCTCTGGGATGGAAGGGTAGTTTTATCATTCCGAGAAAGCTTTGATGCAAGGGGTGGCACAGTGGGTGGAAATTCTTCAGAGAACAATAACAAATCACTCCTCCCACGACGTAAGCACAATTTACTTCTCAGCAGTATTTCAAATAAAACACTTGCTATGGAAAGAGCGGTTAACCGAATAAGCAAATCTATTAACATTTATTGGGAGGTTCTGCTTGGGTAAATGTGGTTTAAGTTTAGTATACTTATGTTTGTATAGATTCAAAACTTACTGCTTCGTAATGCAAATTGTTTTAAAACGGAGAGAATAAAAATGGTAACTAAATAATGTAATTATGTTTTTGATGAGCGTCAGCAAAATATACCACTCAGAGAGCTGGCAATGTGCCTCGTCTGGCCTGTTTGCACGGTAATTAAAAAATAACTGACATTAGACTTATAGGAATGTTTTAAGTAACATCATTTATATACAGGCAATATCGAATTCGATACAGCTGCATGTCACTCCATGGGATTTAGAAAGGTCAGATTAGTGAAAGTTTTGACATTGATCTTATGGGTAACCAAGATGGAAATTTAGAATAAAGTGTGTACAAGCACATGCCATAATATTTACAATAATAATTTATTAGAATAAGATAATTTAGTTTGTATTTGCAGCCTCTGTCTAATCAAGAGTTGCACTATGGACTTGGGCGTGGAACAGGTGATGCTTCCCATTGGGCGAAGCATTTAAAATCAAACATCACCTAAAATCACGTTTTAGCTTTTAGCGTTCCCGTTCCCTGTACACTGGCCGGCAAGGCAGTGGGTACGAGTCTTCCAAAATGTAAACTCTCTCTCTCTCTCTCTATCCAAGTCAATGGAAAAATGCATTAATTCTTCCGCTACCTAAAGTTAAGAGTCCTATAGAAACTAAAGATTATAGACCTATTAATATATTGTGTGTTTTGGGTAAAATAATGGATAAGTTGGTGTATCAACAATTATCTATATATGTTAATGAGTGTAATATTTTATGTAAATACCAATCTGGATATAGACCAATGTATAGTACTCAGACGGCTCTGATTAGGATTACGGACGATATAAGGTTGTCAATGGATAAAAGGGAAATAGTAGTCTTAACACTTCTAGATTTCAGTTGTGCTTACGACTGTGTAAATCATGAGTTGTTATTAGCAGTTTTGGAGTCTTATAATATTAGTGACAATGTAGTTCAATGGTTCAGATCATATCTATTGAATAGAAATCAACGAGTAAAAACTAGTGGTGGAATGTTATCCAATTGGAAGATTAATCCTGTAGGAGTTCCCCAGGGATCAACATTGTCTGCCTTACTTTTCTCACTTTATATAAATAGAATATATGAAATTATTATGTTTAGCAAATTTATGTGTTATGCTGATGATATGCAGCTGTACATAAGTTGTAATATAAATAAGGTAAATGAAGCTGTTGATGCAATGAACACCGATTTATGTAATATTTCTAGCTGGTGTAAAAGTCATGGGTTAAATTTGAATGCTTTAAAATGTAAGTCTATGATATTGGGAACCTCCCGAACCTTAGACAAATATAGATTATGAAAATGTATTACCGATCGTGATTGAAGGAACAGTACTGAAATATGAAAATAGTTTTGTAAATTTAGGTCTTAATATGTCAAACACTTTATCTTGGGCCGAGCAGGTGGATAGTATAGTTAAGAAAGTTTATCAATGTTTATACCAGTTTAAAAGACTTAGTTTTAATCCATCAGTACATGTAAAGAAACTAATGATTCAGACATTGGTGTTCCCATTTTTTGATTACGCTCAAGCAGCATATTGTGATTTAAATAACTCACTAATGAATAAATTACAGGTAGCACAGAATGCGTGTATAAGATATATTTATAACCTAAAACTTGATGATCATGTAACTATTTATTATTGGAATTTAAGATGGTTAAAAATTAGAGAAAGATTAGAATATTCTGTGTTAACAATGTTGTTTAAGATATTGAAATATGAAAAACCGGATTATCTGTTTGAGCGTTACGTTAGTATGTATAATGTTCATCAAAGAAACACTCGTTTTGGAAGCACAACTTTGCGTTTTCCTATTCACAGAACGGTGATTTATACAAATTCTTTTCATGTAAAATCTATTAGACTAATGAGTGTTTTAGACAATAATATAAAAAATGTTCCCTCAGAACAAACTTTTAAAAAATTATTGAAGGACAAGTTAGTAAAAAGATATGAGTAATGTGTTAATGTACGTCATCCGTAAGCAGGAAAAATTAATTCTTATCTTGTGATGTATGATTTTATTGTAATACACGTTTTATTTGAGAATCGATTTGTTAGCTTTAAAAGGTAGTCTAAAGTTGAAAATTTAAGCATTGTAGGATAAACTGATTAAAATCATATAGATTTATATTAATTGTCTAGAGTAACTCCACTTATGTTTGTTGCTGTTAATTTTATTAAGTAATAGTTTATTATATTTAAAACGGTAAAAATGTGTTTTTATGTGTGCAATATAAAAAGTAGAAACATTTGCGCATTTAAGTTTAAGTAAATAAATTAAATAGATTAATATAAATTGTGTAAACTTTTTCCGTAGAAAATAATTGTAGCTAGTGTTTTCTAAATCTATCAAAATTAGAAAGTAAAATAATTTTAGTCAAATAATATATTATAATTAACAATTCAATTTAAAGTTTAGATAAAGTAAAGTAAGATTATTATGATTTAAATAATAGTCTATGTTTCATGTGTGTTAGTATAAAATTGTGTGCCACAACTCTGTAAAAAGACAATGTAATTGTACAAATTTGAGCCTGTCTCGGTGAAAGAGTGGACCTCTGGTCCAAACAGGGGCAGGGTAAATAAAGAAAGTATCAAAGTATCAAAGTATCTCTCACTCGCTCGCTCTAGTCTCGTTATGTTTATCAAGGTTTGTAATAGAGTTTTGGTTGCCCCGCGACAGATAAGACTCTTTGTTACTATGTATTCCCCGGTGCCAGACACTGTTATGAAGTACAGGGAATGTTAGCAGAGTCTCTAACTCTCCATCTACCCATGGTCACGTGGAGGAGAGACAGTCTACTTATGTGAGAGGAGAGAAAAACTGCAGCAGTGAGAGATATAATTTACCCATCCTTCTTCAAATCGTTCACATCCCCAATCTCATTTGTCCGTTTCAATTTTCATTTTCTTAAATACCCACATCAATCAAACTTTGTATGTGAAATACGAAAACATGCAGCTATAGTGTTGCAACTTTTCATGCAGTCCCAGCAGACTGGGTGATGCTTCCCATTGGCCGAAGCATTTAAAATCAAACATCACCTAAAATCACGTTATAGCTTGACCGGCATAGCGTTCCCGTTCCCTGTACACTGGCCGGCAAGGCAGTGGGTACGAGTCTTCCAAAATGTAAACCCTCTCTCTCTCTCTCTCTCCCCCTCTCCCTCTCCCTCTTCCTCCCTCTCCCTCCCCCTCCCCTCCCCCTCCCTCTCCCTCCCTCTCCCTCTCCCTCTCTCTCACTCTCTGATTCTCTCTATCACTCTCTATCTGTCATTCACTCATTCACTCACTGTCTCTTTCTCTCTCTCTCTCTCTCTCTCTGATTCTCTCTATCTATCACTCTCTATCTGTCATTCACTCACTGTCTCTTTCTCTCTTTCTCTGTCACGCACTATCTCTGCCTGTCTGTCTCCTTCTCTCTCTCTCTCTCTCTCTCTCTCTCTCTCTCTCTCGCTCGCTCTAGTCTCGTTATGTTTATCAAGGTTTGTAATAGAGTTTTGGTTGCCCCGCGACAGATAAGACTCTTTGTTACTATGTATTCCCCCGGTGCCAGACACTGTTATGAAGTACAGGGAATGTTAGCAGAGTCTCTAACTCTCCATCTACCCATGGTCACGTGGAGGAGAGACAGTCTACTTATGTGAGAGGAGAGAAAAACTGCAGCAGTGAGTGATATAATTTACCCATCCTTCTTCAAATCGTTCACATCCCCAATCTCATTTGTCCGTTTCAATTTTCATTTTCTTAAATACCCACATCAATCAAACTTTGTATGTGAAATACGAAAACATGCAGCTATAGAGTTGCAACTTTTCATGCAGTCCCAGCAGACTCTGTTACGTAGCACGTGGTAGTAATTTGCATATTGTATTGGCTGAGCGTCAGTAAAGAAATCAATCAAAATGGCAATTTTTTTTCTGTCTTTACGTCCGCATATCTCGAGCGTTAGTAAAGCCCAACTTTCCACAAGGTTTGACAGTAAACTTTGGATGAAGCATAATTCTAAATAACAAAGATCGGTTTTACTGTCTTTACATGTCCGTGCTAGTGAGTTGACGAAACGGTAATAAAGCCTGTCATTCAGTGAATATCTCAAGATTTGATAAATTGACTTAAAATTTTTCATGGAGTGATACATAGAAATGATTGAACTTCTTGATGATACAAGTCCATCCAGGGGATTAGGCTGAGTGTTTCCAAAACATATGGATATAATTAACAAAGATATTTCGAGAATTATTGGAGCTATATATAAACTTCAAATTTTTGTATTTTCTTACACTCACTACGCTTGATACACTTTTGTTAGGTTTTTCTGGAGGCTGAAAACCTTTATATTTTGTATTGTAGTCTGTTTACTTGTTTGTTCGTGGAATATGTTAACAATAAAATAAGCTACAGAATTAAAATTTTGCTTGCAACGTCATTGAGGGTAGACTTGATCTGGTATACTTTTACCTTCAATATATAGTAAACAATTTTTAACCAGAAACCTTACAATAAAGAACTATGAAACATAGTCCACATAAGTACCTCCATTCATTGAGTTGAGTAGAAGCAGATATTTTAATTTCGCATTAACTGTGTACAAGAATTATGTTTTTAACTTCTATGTTCAAACCACCGGGTATAGAAAGAATCTTAAGTGTAGGAAAGCAATGAACATTGTACACGCTTTAAAAAATTTCGCACTGCAGCCGAACTTTAAGATTGCATAATTTTTTTTTTAATTCTCTTTACTTCAGGAATGAATTATTTTGAAATTTCTCAATGAATCGGAAATTTTAACGTATGGTTCTTTCAGGTTAGGTCACGACCAACTGTCCCAAAATTTGACTGGTGAACGGACAGGAAGGGACAGAGAACAAGGGCGTAATCAGCATAAATGTCAGCCCTGAACACACCATTGTCTGGCTCTATAGCTCGCAGACACTAACAGTGTTTGTGAGCAAACAAAAGACAACAAACAGCAAACACAATCAGGTCTGTCCGTCTATAGACTCATGTCGCTATAATTACTAAAGGACATATGCGGTAATGGAAACATTTGCTGTAATAATTATTCCTGTAATAGTCAATAGTCTTTGAGTATATTTGTCGATTGTTGTGAACTAATATACGACCACTGAAGCTTTAAGAGTGTTTAAAAAAATAAATTAAATGCTGTAAAAAATTCGTATTCAACTTTCGTAAACGTTTAATAAAAATTATTATTATTTTTATATTTTATTTTTGTTAAAACCATTTTAATATTTAATTACTGTTTTAAATGAATTTCACGTGAATAGTAAGATATATAAAAATAATTGTGTAATATTTAGAATTATATTTGGTAAGAAAGAGATTCATTTTTATTCTGTAAAATAGTTCGTTGTCGAGGTCATTCCAAAAGTGTGAATAATAAATAATAAATATACAATAATATAATTAATAACCTCAAAATGAGCCTGGAAGAAACTCATGAAATAAAAATATAACCATATGGAGTGACATTTTCTTTCAAATCCCTTTCATTGAAAATTGTGTTTGTACATCCTTTTATTCCTTACCTTGGACAAATATTTCCATCACATATAGATTATCTACACAATACTGAAACGACCCATACACAATATGAACTATACATAAAATAATATTAATCATTAAATGAATCTTATTCATAATGTGAGCATTAATACTTTTTAAATTTCAAACCTTTTGAATGACACTAATTAGACATGTGCTACGTGTAGGATCTTTTCATAGAATTTTTATAGGTCTACAAATTATAGAAGAGGATGAATTATTTAGTCTCTACGAAGGGTAAATTTTTAGAAGTTCATAGCATTAAAAACCTTTTTACAACGTGCCTCGATCCTCTTCAAAATGCATGTACGTACAATCTCATAGAATATAGGCGAATAAATGTATATAGAGTTAATATTATTGACTAACGTTTTAAATTTTACAGCAAATATGACCATATCTACTTACATATTGACAAGAATTAACAATGTTTGACTATTAACTAATTGTTATTGATGTTAATTTTGAAGTGGTGAAGAAAAACACAAATGTAAAGAACGTCAGCAGTGGTTTCAGCAGGCTTTGTTATCAGAGAACCCAACAATGGTGGCTAATGCGGCAAACAACTGCATTGAACAAGACGTTGGAGGAATAATTAATTAGATTTCAAGAGGAGCTTGAATTCAGCGGTTGAAATTGTTATTTTACAAATAACAAAACATTATGGTGGATAAAAATATTTGTTCTACACTGAATCTGAGTTTATACCATAGTATAGGGTCAACTCATTGGCTCAGCGTTACCGAAGCCTATTATTCGAAGGGCTGAACAATTCCATTTATGTCTTGTCTATCTGTCTGTATGTTTGGACGATATCTAGAAAATGAACTGACCTGTAGACTGAAATGTTGTATGAAGATTAATTTATATATAGGCATCACTGAGTTTCATTTCACTCCATGGAATTTAGCTGAACGTTAGCAAATATTTCTCACATTTACTCATGAGTAACGATGCTGTTAACGATAATATATCAAAATAAGCAAACTGAGTTCGTACAATCACATGGGATTTTAACATGTGACATGTTAATACATGTAGCTTACCTACCATAACAAATACATGATCTTTGTAACCTGGTGACTTCATATAAAGACCTTTATTTATAGAGTAAGAAGAAAAAAGTGAATTTAAAGTTAACGTCAGTGACAAAGATTTGATTTCAGCTTTTTTATGGACTTTATTTATGTCAAACCTAAATTAATGAAAAACATGATCATATGTCATTAGGCACCCCACCTCTGCTACGGATTGGTATTGTGGGGGTACTTGTGCAAACAACCAATTGATGAGAGGGTTCAAATTGCAAAAACAAGCGATTCGACTAATCGCACATTTGCATTTCAGAGAGTGCTGCAGAGAAACCTTCAAAACATTGCAGCTGTTGACTCTGCCGGGTCTCTAAAATTTCGAAACAACTCTGTTTTGTATGTCTAAATGTATCAAGCAAGTGGCCGCGACATAAATTCGTATGAGACCAGAGGCGCGCGCGCGCGCGTGTGTGTGTGCGTGTGTTGGCGTGCGCGTGAACGTTTAGTTTCCGAAATATTATGGGTTAAATAAATCAGTAGGGAATTCCGATTGTACACAGAACATTTTTTATTATTGATCTGCCTTTAGTTATGTTTCACGATTAATAATACCTTACACAATGAATAATAACGATAATTAGCTGTTTAAAAATAAAACTGCATATCACTTAGACTGTTTAAATCTTATTACTTTATGTATTGGGATCATTGTATAAAAACTCTTTAACGTATTGTAATTGATCTGTATGTGTAATTGCAATTTATTATAAATGAATTTAATCCCTTATAATAAATATTGCAATTGGCTGATCGTTGTAGAATTTACAGAAATATACAATTGTCTAGTTTAAGGATTATGAGTACATTTAACAACTCAAATAATCATTTTATAGTACTCATTTTTCACGTGACAACGTCTTAAATTAGGTTGCGGCTCGGAGTCACTCATGAAAAAGTGTAACGCCCGGTAACGTTACGATGCCCGTCCAGTGGGTCCGCCGCACGGGATAAAGCAGATAATTATGTTTATTTGTGAAAATGTGGAGTGCTTAGATTCGTCATTTACAACAACTACAACAATAAAGGTAAATAATTGTACACTGATATTTCATTATCGTAAACTATGATTGATTAATTAATTGTTAGATTGACACAAAAGTTGAGAAACTGAGTTTATAGGTTATGTCATACTATTGACAAATGTTGATAGTGTTAAGTAAATTATTAGTTTAAATCACTCTGCAATCAATCGTAATTCAGTCGATTGAGAAGAAAAAGCGCGTATTGCTAGTCAAACATTTAAAATAACAAATTATAACCTCCAACCTGTCATAACAGTGCGACCAAACAAACGAACTAAACCGACCAATCACCACGCGCGGAGTTAGAATTTAACTGTGTTTAGCAAGAATTTCAAATTCCAATTTTAGTAAATGTTTTATTCAACTTTACCATTTACAATAACAAATTTTAATTAATTTCAAATTATGTACAATGTTTTAGTAAACAAAATATATTTCTATAGTTAAAATTTGTGCAATTCTTATTTTCATTCAATTCCTTGTTCCTATTGTGCAATTTAATAATATTCATATCAATAAATATTCTACCGAGAAAAAGACGTTGTCACGTAAAATCTTCGCCCGTAAAACCGACTTTACAGGCAACCATAATTTTTTTTTTATTTTTAGGATGAATGTAGACATAATATTCATAATTAATTAATAAAATCACGAGAAATTTCCTTGAAATAAATGTTTGCGAAAGACTTATGGAGCACAATAAGAATAGGATCTGGGCAAAACACCTATTAGATTATTATTAATAACCATGATTACGTTTATTTTGCAAAGCATTGTTTAATATGTCAATTTTGATAGTATCTGAAATTATGCGGTTTTAATCGCCTAAAGTGGTCCATGCAAAAAAATATCAGTGATGGTTAGCTCATATATTGTAGTTAAATGAATGGGATTTCCTGTATTCTAAGGACCAACCCCGGGGAGTGCTTGCCAGGAGTGTTTACACAACCGCCCCCGATATTGTGCATGTTTTCCTTTTGGGAAATCTACAGTTCTCTTGCATGTTCTTCTAATTGAATTTCAAGTTACCTCAGTCTGTAACTTATCATACATGTCCACTTTTCCCTTGATACTTTTAGAAATTAAACATTTTACTTACATTAAAACATAAAACCAATATTTAATACTTTTTTTTTGTGAGGCCTTTTGATAGCAAGGCCTTCCAAAAAATAAAAGTATTAAATATTGGTTCTATGTTTTAATGTAAATAAGTTATCAGTAACCAATATAAGCTCCATCTACAACATTAAACAGTTTGTTGATAAACAATATGAGATAATTAACCTGTCCATTATAGTAGGTTAATTAGGTAATAATTATTTAAAAAGAATAGAATTATCTTATTAGAAAAAGTAAACAAAGGTTTGTGTCTGATTATTTCAAACTTTTACTTTCTACCAACCCTTTTGTTAGACATATGTCTTTAGAGCAAAATGTGAATTGTATCATACTTTGCTTTTCTCTTGACAATAAATATCTAATTTGAAAATAAATCACATTTTTTGTACTAAATACTTCAAATAACTCACCTTTGAGTTATAGCCCAATTATTAGATCATAATATTTCAAAATACAAACATTATTTCAAAACGTGGACTATTTAAAAAGTAAACGTGAACACAAGTATGTTCCTCTTTCTTTCCTCATGAGTGACGAATTTGAACTGTCTTAGGATTAATTCAGTCTTGATACATACAAAGAAATAAGATTTTTATTTTATTGCATCTTGCTACAAATAAATTTATTTTTATTAAAGGGTGATGGAGTTACTTTTTCAAAGACATTCATTAAATGTGGTGCAATTGGTATTTAGTTAGGTTAACAAATTAATAACAAAATTTCACGATAGCATTTCTGAAGGTAGGTACACTAGAAGTAAGGTAATCCCACGCCATGAATTACAATTAAGAATTTGGAAAATGTAGAAAAAATTTGGAAAAAATCTTAAGGTAAATATAAAAATACAAATGTCCTGTACTATATGGAATAACATGTTTTCATAGTTCTTAATTAAAGGAAATAATATTTTTAAGTCTATCTTTATAAAAATGACTTTGAAAAATAAATATAACCCCAGGAAACTAATTTCTTTTAACAAAATGTTATATTACCTTATCTAATCAGACATGAAAATCTATTAAAAATTCATATGCATATGTATGGGTGTGTATGTTTATATATACAGGGTGTCCAAAAAGTCCCGGGTCGATTAAATATTTTTTTAAATATTTAAAATAGAGCTACAAAACCTTACACAAAGTTACTGGACATAAAAATATATTTTATCACATATTCCGTGATCCGCTACTTCTTCAGGGGGGCGACCCGCCAGGAGTCAGAAGAAAATTTTAAATGTAAGCATAGGTTGATATACATATCAAATAAAAGGTCTGTATTAGTAGAGTACAGAGCCGCAAACCTGACCTCAAACGGATAACCGAGTCAAAAATGGCAGCCGTTCAAACCCGGGACTTTTTGGACACCCTGTATATTTATTTATACTCCTATATCAGCCATTCACTGTACACCTAATTCTAAAATGGAGAATTACTGTTTTAAACACCGAAAATACATCATACAAATCTCCACTTTTAGTTCTCTATAGTTAATGTATTTAAAAACTTCAAAATGCGTAGATCGACCATAGGAGTACAACTTACCGAAAAACGAAACATGTAATATAATTCTAAAAACAAAATCCTTGCATTCTTCTAAATCCATCGGGTGGTAAGAAGCCATATTGAATATTGTTTTGTTATATTGTTTAACTACAGCCAACAAGGTTATAACTCCATCCCTTCAAGTCACCTGTACAAGCTGACATTATTAATCGTAGTTTCTGTTTAAAATCTGTTGATGAGTAGTGCTCTCTACAATGTGATCGAAACATTTCAAGAACGTAATTGCGTTAACGATGTTTAAAACTGTACAGTATCGATTTAAAATAATTGAAAATGTGGTAAAACCTAGTATGACAATTATTCTTAGTTACTTATGAGCTAGAAAAGTAAAAATTAATTCCATTAACAAAAAATATTATAAAAACTTAAGCATTTTTACATTGTAAAAACATCACGTAGAGAGTAGCATGTCATTAAAACCAATTGCACCTCACTTCATTTTATACAATTTATTACATATTTATATTATAAAGAGATTAATTCCTTAAACACAAACTGAATAACTAGAGATTTTAGACAAAAGATAGAAAAAAAGACATCTGAAAAAAGGTAACTATGCTCCGTGAAAACGGGAAAAACATGCAATATTATACGACAAAACTAAAGTACTTGAATTTTGCGAAGTAACTACTATCTATTGGAACAACTATGCAATTCTATACATCAATATTTATAAAGGTGATAAAAAGCCAGATTAAACATTGTTCAAGGGATTTGTATATCATTAGTGAACACCGTCTTAGCTCCGCCCCTCCAATTTAATTGTATAAGCTGACTTTTGACTGATTATTGGCCGTTTTTGTTTAAACTCTGTTGATTGAACATTACTCTCCACAATTAGGTCAAAATATTTTAAGAACTTAATAGTGTTAACGATGTTTAAAACAATTCAGTATCATGATCTTTTATTATTACAAATATTAGTATAAATATTATTCTTTGGTACTAGGGAATTTACTAGGGATAAGAAAGTAAATAAATAACTGATATTCAGGTATGTCCACAAAAATACTCATAAGATTATATTCAGTTATTAAAATAATTAGTAAACACTAAACACCACTGTATTTCTAGAAACACTGCAAAATCGGAACGTGAGGAGAAGCATGAAAACCCCTCCCACTTCATTTATTCAATAAAGTAAATAATTATGTTATAAAAAAAATCCACTCTGAATATTTTAAACACACTTGTAATAACTAGAGATCTTACACAAAAGATAGGAAAACCCTGAGAAAAAATGAAATTACGCTTCATGAAAACTGAATATGATATCTCATGTATTCAAGATATAAAAGTTACATTCAACACATTTTAACAATGTGCACATCCGGCCGGATGTGAGAAACGCTGAGCAGCATAATACATGCTGAATACTTCTTACAAACTATAATGACTTATTCTTAGTGACACTTCTTTTAATATTTAAGAATTATTATAACCTAAATAAAGTTGCTAACAAAATCCATTACAATGAACTATTTAGAATAATGATCACCACTAGGAAACTCTGTTAGAAGGCCATATGCTAAATTGAGATTTCTTCGATATGTCAACTTCGCATCTTTTTCTCTCTCTTTACCAGTTCACAAAGTATACAATCACTAAATCGACGTGTACGTGGATCGGATCCTAAATTAAAATAAAACAATCTCATAATAAATGTTTTTTTTAAATTTACGTATGGTTTGGTTCGGTACAGTATGGTTTTTTATACATGTATTTTAAACATTCCTTCAAAATTTGCCATGTTCGCATTTCACAATTCAACACAAAACAGGAGGTAAGAACCAGATAATGGTCGGGGAGTATTATTCCTTGATTATTTATTAGGTAGTACTTCATTTAATTTGAAAATAGTTTCTTACTCAATGTTCACACTCATGCTATACCATTCATTACATACCATCATACCACATGATACCTTTGATCCCAACATTTCAAGCTACAGTATTTAAATAGTATATGAAATATGATTGCATGATCCTACAGTATTTTACCAGTTACTTACATATGTTTCCTGTGAAAGTATCCTTGTGTGTATTTAATTTTAATTGTGAAGAAATTATTAGAAAATCAACTTTGACTCAAAAATGTTGTCACACAAATTTGTATCTGCATTACTAGGTATTAATTTTCGACTTCATTTAATCCTTGCCATAATGTTTATAGAATTATATTTTAAGCAAATCGCAAAACTAGCAGGCTAAGTTTCTTATTTATTTAAATTTCAATTTAAATTTGTTGAAAATAACTGTTCAAAACTTGCATTAGAGTCTACAGTTTTTCCGTATTGAATAAGAGCAAGGCGTTGAATCAAACGACTGTTCTAGAGAACTGGCATGAAAAATATTAAACCACAATTTCCGGCCTCTTGTGAATAGACATGCAGTTTCCTTTTACACAATAGCACACAACCGGAAGATGAAGTATATATATATATATATATATATATATATATATATATATATATATATATACATATATATATGCCATGATCATCATTTTAAACGAGTACTCACTTATTGTATGTGTTTGTCAGTGAATGGGTACGTAATAAAATCCAAAAAATCCAATATGTTTGTGAAACCAATCAATTTTCCTGAGTCTGATATTCTAAAAATCTGAGAGAATGTTACGTATGGTTTCAATACGTATATCAGGCAGTAATTGATGTTGAACTATTCATTCAAATGTAACGGAATTTTGAGAGAACTGAGTATTTAAACCCTTCTCATAAAACTTGTTTCACTTTCCAACTTCAAGGCTTCTAACATTGCTCTTTAAATTTAAATTTGAGTTACTCTGAAAACGATTAGGAGATTATAATATTAAGTAACAATCAATCATTACAGAATTGTTTATTATGCCAATGATATGGATATGATATTATGATATGGATTATGCCTTTTCATTAAATATGTATTACATTTATTATTAAATATAAAAAATAACGTAAAAACCAACCAATGCGATACATCTCAATACGAAGAAATAATCATACTGAAAAAAACCTAAATGCATTTTTAAAAATATAACTTGCCAATAGGTACGTATCAAATTGTAAAACATAAAAGTATATTAATGTTCAATTGAAAAAATCTTTTTAATGCCACATTAACTTTGTCATTACTTTATGAAATCATGAAAGTCAAAAATTTGAGAGCATACAATAATGTCAAAAATATTTGGTTCTAAGGAAATGTTTAACGCTGTTTCAGTTGTACTGGAATTTCTTATACGCTTGTTTTCATCAATTTTCATTTGTAAGAATAATATGTTTGATGGTATATTACTATCGATTGATGTTTGCTTAACATTTTCGTTTGTAAATTGTGTCTAGCACGATACAATGTTTGGTTTAATGCCAGTGTTTAAATGATTCCGTTTGCATAAAAATTGGTGTATGTAAGCGGCAAAAAATAAAATTGACCTAAGGGATTCATGTTATTCTATTAGGGAAATAAAGGCTTTAATGGTGCTTCTGTTAACAGAAACATGTTGTGAATACTTTTTTGAGGTATTATCTGAGTTTAGTTCAGGAAAGCATAGACGTGTATGCGGAAGATTCCTAGTTACCCATTTCTTAATGTTTGACAATTTTTTTTTAATGTTTAAATAATTTTAAAGTGGATGACTGATGGATGCTTATTATTAGCAAAAACTTTTAACTTCTTTATAAATGCATTAAATTAAATTCCTTATAAAATTTAATCTTAATATGGTTAAAGGTTGTTAGAATATTATGCATTTTTTTCAAACCATACTTAGAAAATGGATTGAGTTTTTTCATGTCTCAAAGAATGTAGAAAAATCGGTGACTGAGATGATTTTAAATTACTAACTTATACTATACTTTAAATGTAGGCTTATAACTTTTTATAATCATAATAATAATGTACGAGTAATTTTAAAATGTTTAAAAAAATTTTGGATTTTAGATTCATCACAATTTAAAATCAAATACTTAATTTATGGGCTGCATTGCTAAAAATATTAATAGTTATACAGCTGAGCACGGACAATTTTGTTAGCAAATAATTAGAATATTGTTTGGCTGAGCTTCAGTGAAGCTAAAAACCCTACGATTTTGATTTTGAACCATATGCATATTTATATTCCTCTGCTATCGGCAGCCAACCTACACCCACTATTTGAATATTTTGTTTGAATGTGCTGCAAGATATCAATATGAAACGCATTACTCTTTACTTATGAATCACTAGTTCATGCAGAAACTATCAACCTATGCTTACATTTAAGATTTTCTTTTGACTCCCAGCGGGCCGTCCCCCTGAGGAAGTAGCGGATCACTGAATATGTGATAAAATAGATTTTTTATGTTCATTAACTTTGTGTAAGGTTTTGTAGCTCTATTTTAAATATTTTGAAAAATATTTAACCGACCCGGGACTTTTTGGACGCAAACTCTAGCCATCTTTTAACGGCTGCCATTTTTGACTCGGTTATCCGTTTGAGGTCAGGTTTGCGGCTCTGTACTCTACTAATAAAGACCTTTTATTTGATATGCATATCAACCTATGCTTACATTTAAGATTTTCTTCTGACTCCTAGCGGGCCGCCCCCCTGAGGAAGTAGCGGATCACTGAATATGTGATAAAATAGATTTTTATGTCCAGTAACTTTGCGTAAGGTTTTGTAGCTCTATTTTAAATATTTTGAAAAATATTTAACCGACCCGGGACTTTTTGGACACCCTGTATATTTGTTTATACTCCTATATCAGCCATTCACTATACAACCGATTTTAAAATGCAGAATTACTGTTTTAAACACCGAAAATACATCATACAAATCTCGACTTTTAGCTCTCTATAGTTAATGTATTTAAAACAGTCAAAATACGTAGATCGACCATAGGAGTACAACTTACCGAAAAACGAAACATGTAATATAATTTTAAAAACAAAATACTTGCATTCTTCTAAATCCATCCGGTGGTAAGAAGCCATATTGAATATTGTTTTGTTATATTGTTTAACTATAGCCAACAAGGTTATAACTCCATCCCTTCAAGTCACCTGTACAAGCTGACATTATCAATGGTAGTTTCTGTTTAAAATCTGTTGATGAATAGTGCTCTCTACAATGTGATAGAAACATTTCAAGAACGTAAATGCGTTAAAGATGTTTAAAACTGTACAGTATCGATTTAAAATAATTGAAAATGTGGTAAAACCTTATTATGACAATTATTCTTAGTTACTTAAGAGCTAGAAGAGTAAAAATTAATTCTATTTACAATAAATATTCCGAAAATTTAAGCATTTTTACATAGTAAAAACACCACGTAGAGAGTAGCATGTCATTAAAACCAATTGCACCTCACTTCATTTTATACAATTTATTACATATTTATATTATAAAGAGATTAATTCCTTAAACACAAACTGAATAACTAGAGATTTTAGACAAAAGATAGAAAAAAAGACATCTGAAAAAAGGTAACTATGCTCCGTGAAAACGGGAAAAACATGCAATATTATACGACAAAACTAAAGTACTTGAATTTTGCGAAGTAACTACTATCTATTGGAACAACTATGCAATTCTATACATCAATATTTATAAAGGTGATAAAAAGCCAGATTAAACATTGTTAAGGGATTTTTATATTATTACTGAACACCGTCTTAGCTCCACTCCTCCAATTTAACTGTATAAGCTGACATTATTATTGGCAGTTTCTGTTTGAAATCTGTTGATTCAACATTACTCTCCACAATTAGTTAAAAATATTTTAAGAACTTAAAAGTGTTAACGATGTTTAAAACAATTCAGTATCACGATCTTTTATTATTAAAAATATTAGTATAAATATTATTCTTTAGTACTAGGGAAGTAAGAAAGTAAATAAATAACTGATATTCAGGTATGTCCACAAAAATACTCATAAGATTGTATTCACTTATTAAAATGATTAGTAAACACTAAACACCACTGTATTTCTAGAAACACTGCAAAATCGGAACGTGAGGAGAAACATGAACACCCCTCCCACTTAATTTATTCAATAAAGTAAATAATTATGTTATAAAAAGATCCACTCTGAATATTTTAAACACACTTGTAATAACTAGAGATTTTACACAAAAGATAGAAAAACCCTGAGAAAAAAATGAAATTACGCTTCATGAAAACTGAATATGATATCTCATGTATTCAAGATATAAAAGTTACATTCTGTACATTTTAACAATGTGCACATCCGGCCGGAATGTGATAAACGCTCAGCAGCATAATACATGCTGAATACTTCTTACAAACTATAATGACTTATTCTTAGTCACACTTTTTACAATTTTTAAGAATTCATTTAAAAGGGATTAGTATAACCTGAATACACTTTTTAATGGTAGGAGAAAATCCATTACAATGAACAGTTTAGAATAATGAGCATCACTAGGAAACTCTGTTAGACGGCTATACACTAAACTGAGATTTCTTCGATATGTCAACTTCGCACCTTTTTCTCTCTTTACTCGTCCAAAAAGTGTACACTCACTAAATCGACGTGTACGTGGATCGGATCCTAAATTTAAAAATTTAAATAAAACAATCTCATGATAAATGTTTTTTTTTATTTACGTATGGTTTGTTTTGGTATGGTACGGTTTTTTAATACATGTATTTCAACACTCCTTCAAAATTTGCATTTTTCGGATTTCAGAATTCAACACAAGACAAGAGGTAAGAACCAGATAATGGTCGGAGGTTATTATTTCTTGATCATTTATTGGGTAGTACTTCATTTAATTTGAAAATCTTTCCTTACCCAATGTCCACACTCATGCTACACCATTCATTACATGGTACCTTTGATCCCATCATGTCAAGCTACAGTACAGAAATTCAGTGTATATAACAATATCTAAATTTAGAACAATTTTAATCAGCGATTATTTAGCAATTTTATAGATCACGGAAGTATTTAAATAGTACACGAAAAATTATTGCATGATCCTACAGTATTTTACTAGTTATTTATAGATGTTTCCTGTGAAAGTGTCCTTGTATGTGTTTAATTTTAATTGTGAAGAAATTATTAGAAAATCAACTTCGACTCAACAATTTTTTTACACAAATTTGTATCTGCATTACTAAGTATTAATTTTCGACTTCATTTAATCCTTGCCATAATGTTTATAGAATTATCTTTTAAGCAAATCGCAAAAATAGCAGGCTACGTTTCTTATTTATTTAAATTTAAATTTAAAATTTTTCAAAATAACTGTTCAAAACTTGCATTAGAGTCTACAGTTTTTCTGTATTGAATAAGAACAAGGCGTTGAATCAAACGACTGTTCAAGAGAACTGGAATGAAAAATATCAAACCACAATTTCCGGCCTCTTGTGAATAGACAGGCAGCTTCCTTTTACTCAATAGCACACAACCGGAAGA
The DNA here is from genome assembly GCF_021130785.1 of Homalodisca vitripennis. NCBI lineage: Eukaryota > Metazoa > Arthropoda > Insecta > Hemiptera > Cicadellidae > Homalodisca > Homalodisca vitripennis. Next base: position 96,128,862 of record NC_060214.1, read on the forward strand.
TAAAGTATATATATATATATGTCATGATCATAATTTTAAACGAGTACTCTATTATTGTCTGTGTTTGTCAGTGAATGGGTACATAATAAAATCCAATATGTTTGTGAAACCAATCAATTTTCCTGAGTCTGATATTCTAAAAATCTGAAGATAATGTTACGTATGGTTTCAATACCTATATCAGGCAGTAATTGATGTTGAACTATTCATTCAAATGTAACGGAATTTGGAGAGAACTGAGTATTTAAACCCTTCTCATAAAACTTGTTTCACTTTCCAACTTCAAGGCTTGAAACATTGCTTTTTAAATTTAAACTTTAGTTACTCTGAAAACGATTAGGAAATTATAATAGTTAGTAATAATCAATCGTTACAGAATTGTTTATTATGCCAATGATATGGATATGACATAGCTTTATCATTAAATATGTATTAATTTATTACTTAATATAAAAATAACGTAAAAGCAATGCGTTGGAGTGTAGCGGAATATACTTCCCAATACAAAGAAATAATCATACTGCATAAGACCTAAATGCATTTTTTTAAACATAACTTGCCAAAGGTACGTATCGAATTTAAAACATAAAAGTATGTTAATGTCCAATTAAAAGAAATCTATTATTCAATTTAATGTTACATAAACCTCACGTTATGAAATCATGAAGGTCAAAAATTTGAGAGCATACAGTAATGTTAAAAATATTTGGTTCTAAGGAAATGTTCGATGCTGTTTCAGTTGTACTGGAAATTCTTATTCGCTTGTTCTTATTGTCAGTTGTAAGAATAATATGTTTGCTCGATTGATGTTTGCTTAAAATTTTCGTCAGTCAATTGGGTCTGGCACGATACAATGCTTGGTTCAGTGACAGTTTTTAAATGATTCCGATTGAATAAAAATTGGTGTAGCATAATATGTAAGCGTCAAAAAATAAAATTCACTATTTATTGTGATTTCAAATCACAAAGGGATTCATCTTCTCCTATCAAAGGAATAAAGGGATTTTTAGGGCATCTATTAAACATAAAATTCTGCGAATACTGTTTTGAAGTATTATCTGCGTTTAGTACAGGCAAGCATAAAGGTGTATGCGGAAGATTCTTAGTTGTTAGTGTTAACCAATTCTTCATGTTTTAATAATTTTAAAGTTGATGGCTGATGGATGCTTATTATTAGCACAAATGTTTAGCTTCTTTAGTATTGCGTTAAATTAAATTCCTTATAACATTAAACCTTGATATGGTTAGTAAGTTAGAAGGTTATATATTATTTCCAAACCATACTAAGTGATTGAATTTTGGATCATAGTTATTTTTTTTTTAATTTTTGGAATGTAAAAGCCTCGGTCACTGTGATGATTTAAAATTAATATTTTATACCTTAAATGTAGAGGTATCACTTTTAAGTTTAATAATAATAATATACGAGTAATTTTAAACTAATTAAAATGTTGATTTTCACCCATATGCATATTCTTCTCATTTCGGCAGCCACCTACACCCATATTTTGTCTGAATGTGTCAGAATATATCAATATGAAATGAATTACTCTTTACTTATGAATCACTAGTTCATGCAGAAACTAGTTTATGGTTTTTACTCTAGGAGGAAAGGGTAATTTTATCGTTCCGAGAAGGCTTTGATGATAGGGGTGGTACAGTGGGCGGAAATTCCTCAGAGAGCAATAACAAATCACTCCTCCCACGACGTGAGCCCAATTTACTTTTCATTTGGATTTTACATTCAATATTTGTTATGGCAAGAGCGATTAGATATACAAGCAAAACTATTGATATTCGTGGCGGTTCTTCTCTGTTAAATATGGGGTAATTAATAATACTTATGTTTTTATTGATTCTGAATTTTCACTTAATATTATTATTAAACGGAGCATGGGAAATATTGTTAGCAAGTAATTGGTATATTGTTTGACCGAGCATCAGCGAATAAAACGCCCAGGAAGCAGGTACAATTTATCTCCTGCCTGTATTTCTGTCCGCATGATATCTAGAGAACTTATAAACTTCCAACCATGAAGTTGCACTTCAATCCTTTACTGGTAACATTGAGTTTGATATTGGTACGTGTCTCTAAATAGGATCTGTATGAACGTTAGAGAACGTTTCATAGATTGATTTTATGGGTAACGAATAATTGCAAAGATAGCAAATCACAGGATAAATACATTTGAATGTAAAGTGATTACACTAATTTTTTATTATAACATGTGATGTAGTAAAACGTGTAGCTATAGACTCGCAATTTTCCATGAAGCCTTTTACGCGTAGAGGCAATTTGAATTTTGTTTGGCTGAGCAGAGAAATAACTCAAAATGATAAAGTTTGCTGCTAGATTGTCCGCATGATAACTCGAGTACGTTCAGAAATAATAAACTCGCAGATTGATATTTTGCATAAAACTTTATTTCTATATAATCTACATCAAGTTTGATATTGTTGGATGTTTCCAGATACGATTGGCCTGAGCGCTAGTGAAGATAAACTTTGGACTGGATGTCTCGAGAACGATTTAACCTTGAATGGATCTTAATTTTCTACGCAACAAATAATAAGTTTAATGATTAAATAATATTTATGCTCTTGCGATTTGGTTGACCGTTAGTGAAGCCTGTCATTCAGGCGATTAATCGAGAACGAATTGAGTAAGGACTTAATATTCTGCACCCAACTTTTACGTAGAATAGTTTTAGTTAGATGAAAGTGCAAGTCAATCCAGGCAATTTGGTTATGGAGTACCAAACCTGTAACCTAGGAGGTTATCTTGAGAATTAATGAAGCTATAGACTTCAAATTGTTCATTTACTCAGCGCGCTGTCCAAACTTCTATTAACTCTGTCTTGTGGTTGCAAAATGTTATGTCTATAGACCAAATATACCGAGATTGAAATAAGATATAGAATTAAAATTTTGCTTTGCACTTTATCGAAGCCTATCTATTTTCGACACGTGATCTGTTATATGCTATCTTCAAGATACTGGAAATAGTGTTCAACAGGAATGCTCACAATAAAGAACAACCACCAAAACCAGATCATAAGTACTTCAAGAATTTGATGTGAGCAGATATTTTAATTTCGACTTCTACTTTGTACACTAACAGACTGTCGCCCTGGAGCAGAAGTTCTAAAGTTCAACACAAAATTTTTTACTGCAAGTGTAATTCTTTTACACTCTCTTTACTTGACGGCAAGGATTTGATTGAGTTATTTTAAGATTTCTTCAACAACCGGAAATCGTATCCTATTATTATTTTAGGTTACGTCACAACGTACTGTCACAAAATTCGACTGGCTAATGGGTTAGGAAGGGACACAAAACAAAGACGTAATCAGTATCAATGTCAGCCCTGTACACACTATTGTCTGTCTCTATAGCTCGCAAACACGATCCGTGTTTGTGAGCAAACAAAAGACAACAAACAGCAAACACGATCAGGTCTGTCCGTCTATAGACTCACGTCGCTATAATTATTAAAGGACATATGCGGTAATGGAAACATTTACTGTAATAATTATGCCGGTAATAGCCAATGGTCTTTGATTAAAATTTATTGATTGTTTGGAACCACTATAAGATCACTGAAGGTTTAAGAAAGTGTAAAACAATACATGTTGTAACAAATAATTTACTTCGTGTATGTAAATACATGCATTACTCAGTAAAATTTCAGTAATTACTAAAAAATCTCAAGCTTCAACAGAGCACGAAGTGTGTAAAACATAAGCAACAGCGCAAAATAAAGAACTAATGAAATATAATTAACCATTTCCGTATAATTTATTATTTGCATGCAAATTTAAAAATCTGATACACTTATAAAGAATAATTCATCTACTCAACAAGTCAAGATAATAAGAATAAAATAAGAATATTCCTTGCCGTAAGAAACATTGGATTAATTATAAAATAAAATGGAATCAATTTTTGTAAATTGAATTAATGTGATGGTGCAATATAAAATGACTTAATTTTACTCTCATGCCTACATTAAGGGGAGGGAAGAAAAACAAAAGGCTTCATGCATGGTATATAAGAAGAATGTGTAACAAAGAATACAGTGCTTAAAAGCTAGTTAGAAACACTACCGATTTGTTTTGCAAAATACGTTGATGCATTCTTATAATGGGTTATTGGATAAAAAATTATTAAAAAGCAATCTGAATACATATAAAAACCTTTCTAAAATGAAGAAAAGTTGAAAAAAGACTTAACAATATTTTACGAATTGTATTTCACATGCTACAAAATGATACTTGAACTAATGACACCTAGATATATACACAGTCTGAGAATCCTACTTCTGTCAAAAGACAACTAAGATAAGTCTTCCAACAGTCTTTATATTTACAGTAAAAGTTAGGTAGTAACTTTCACTTTAGGATCTGCATACCAGTACTGATTAAGCACTGAATGCTGAATACTTGCTAAAATGTACAGTTAAAAGTATAATTTAAAACACTTTACATTTTATTATCTTGATATTTTCTTACTCTGTGCTCAACTGCTGTTGCATAAAAAGTTGAAATTGATTAATTAAACATAATGGGTGTACTGTCATAAAAACATTTTTTCATATAACAATTAATTACATTAAACAGGATATTTAAATTAATAATACTCGTTTGCTGTAATGCAACTTTAGAAACCAAGGTATGACTATCAAATATATAGAACAGGAATTTTCTAATATGAATAGGCCTATATGTGAATTATTAACCTTAACAATGTCCATCTACAATTTCAGTAGAATCAGCCGAGTAGTTTTTACGCGATCGAGTAATAACCATTAGATTTTTATATAATATGAGAGTTTGATGTACAAAATCCATTGTAAAAGCAGTTTATATTGAATACTTTACAAATGGCACTGGACTGACGGTTCATGATCGTTAGTGTCTACATTTTATATAACCTGCCACATTGAAAAGGTCTTTACCAAAATATAGTGCTAAAGACTGAATAAAATGTGTTTTATATAGTTATTTATTTCATAGAATTTCGTATTTAGTAGAAAAAAATAATTAAAACATATCTGGATATAAAAACACAGAGATTTCTTAAAGATAAAAGATTTCTTTCTGAATGATAAAAACATTGATTTGTACGGAAATAAGATATGTCATTTATGGGCACTTCACTGCATTAGTGAAATAATCATATTTATAATAAAAAAAATTAAAGTTACTCATAGAATACTATGTTGCTACTGTCGAATTTATATTAGAATACACTGAAGTATCCTACACAGAAGAAAATAATTTTCCAGAGATATACTTTGACATGATCGCAAATTAAAAACATAAAAGAATTTACAATTACTCACTAGTTGCTGTAAACATCTAAATTTTTAATCCCTGAAAATCAAAGCGATCACAAACCTTCGAATTAAAGAACAATCTATCACATAATTTACCGATTGAATTATTGAATTAGACCGTAATATGTATAAAGGTATATTAATATTATACCATCTACATCCCTCGTTGACATTACTGTACCAGATTGGTAGCTTTGTGAGATATTAAATACCAAAATAAATCTCCACGCCAGTGTCATTGTCATACTCAATCTCAGCAGATATTAAAACGCACCCGCCCGTACTATGTCATCTCGGAGGCACTGTTTTATTCTGCGAGGAGACCTCCACAAAGCATTTCTCTTTCATCTTGTTTTCAATAAATTGCTCAGTTCAAACGCTACCACACAATTTCCTTGCGACTTAACGATGTTAGTTAAAACCACGTTATTAACGTTTTTAGACCAAAAACGAATCGTTGTTTTAACAATCCTACTACTATAATAATTTCTCGTATTTCGGAAAATTGTTAAACGGTTTTTCCGATGCCAAGGCCGCACCTAGCGCAGCGGGAGATTATGGGTTTAAATCTCTCCCCCCCCCATAGAAATGCACGATAGTAAAGCTGGTGGTTTCATAAGACTAAGATTTCATAGCTAACCAAACCTCTCCAAAATTAGATCTTCCCAACTTCTCCATTCTCTTAGTTTCTAGAACCCCATTATAGGTGATTCTGTGGTTTTACTGGGGCTGGGGTTTCCAAGTTGTGCGTAGAACTCCTCCACATGGTTCGCACTTGTATCTTAAATAACTAACAGAAATAAAACCTCTCTGCACTGCCATGCACATGTCCCCATTTATATATCATAAACTGTATTGAGTTTCAAAAGTTTAAATTTGCCTTAATATTTGTTTTAAAACATTGCAGATGACATTTATAAAAATTGCACCATCCCATACGGCATTTTTACTATATTAAGTCATATTAAGACGTTGGGAAGAAATGGAGAGGTCACCTGAATCGCCTGATCAAAAATCTTTGCTCTTATGAAGATATTCGAAAAAAATGTTTATGGAACTAAGGCTAAAAACATTAAACAACAAACTCAATGCATCACAGGAGTAGCTTAACCAATTCCTTTTGATATATAAAAAAAATGTTAAAGAGTTTGAGATTAATTTCTAAATTAACATTACAAATAGTTTAAAACTGTAAACAAAAACTAATTTCAAATAAAATAGATACACTTTTGGTGGTCTCCTTTAATATAATCATACATAAGTAATGCTGTAGATGGAGCTTATATTGGTCACTGTTAAATTACATTAAAAACATAAAACCAATATTTAATACATTTTATTGTTTAGTGAGGCCTTTCGATATCCAAGATATCTTCTTCAGACAAATCACAAAGGTAAATACAATAGGTATTTACACTAACAGAATAAAGGTACAAAATCGTAAAGTTGCATTTAAAAATTTATTAAAAGACTACGCGGTAATTTTAATTAATACTGATTTTGTCACTATTGAGTATTTCAATTGTTGCCATGTTATGGTTACTGTAAACGCTATTGCAATCCAAACTTTAGCAAGATAGTGTGATTGTCAAAGCCAATGCATTCTAAAATTTTCCGTGATTCGGTTCTTGTTAAAACTGGTCCAATACAAATTTTGCCACGATGAGGTCATTGCTAAAGATTGTGTAATCCTAATTGTTTGCACCATATGGTTACTTACGTAGCTAAAGTAACACAATGTAATCACTGCAAACTCATCTGTATCTGGATGGTAGGAAGAGACAACATTGTTAACGAATATCTAATGGTATCTGACACTTTATTCAAAATCGTACCATTTGGTATTATTATAAAAAATATGAAGATTTAATTATTTGTGGATTATTGCATTGATATTCTTGTAAATGTGTTATTAAATTCTAAATATACAATGAAATTTGCATTTTGAACATAGAAGGTTTTACAAGTACAGCATATATAACAATATTGACTTCAATATTGAACAAGAATGAACAATTGTTGGCTATTGAATAAATGTTGATTTTTAAATGGCGAAGAGAAATGCCACAAACTTAAGAAAGGCAGCAGTGGATTCAGCAGGCTTTGTCATCAGAGAACTCAACAATGGCGGCTAATGCAGCAAACAACTGTATTGAACAAGACGTAGAAGGAATGATTAATTAGATTTCAAAAGGATCTGGGATTCAACAGTGGAAATTGTGATTTAAAATATACTGAAACATTACAGCAGAAAAAAATGCCGCACATAATCTGAGTGTTTTTATACAGTGTGTTGTATTGGGCTCACGTATTTGCTAAGCGTTAGTAAAGCCTACTATTCGAAAGAAAGTACCTACCTATAGACTAAAATGTTCCCCTCTCTCTCCCTCTCTCCTCCCCCTCTCTCTGTCTTTCGCGCTATCTCTCCTTCACTCTCTCTCTATCTTTCACTGTCTCCCTCCCACTCCCTCTCTCTCAATCTCTCTATATTTCACTCTCTCATACTCTCTATCTCGCCCTCTCTCTCTCACCATCTCTCTATCTTTCTCTCTCGCTGTCTCTCTCTCTCTCTCTCTCTCTCTCTCTCTCTCTCTCGCTCTCTCTCCCTCCTCTCTCTCTCTCTCTCTCTCTCTCTATATATATATATATATATATATATATACCTTTTACACATCCTGATACATTAAGGCAGATACAAATATTGAGTCTGCTCAGAATCTGAGAGGGTTTATACATTTGTATTGAGTTAACGTATTGCCTGAGCGTTAGCAAAGCCTAATTTCCGCCTTCTATATCTGTCTATCTGATAAAACGAAAAAGAAATTATTACCTGTAGACAAAAATGTTCCAAATAAAGTAGCAGAATAAATAAATTTATAGTTTTTAACACGTAACATATTAATACATGTATCCTACTTACTCCAACACATACATCATAGTTTTGCTACTGTGTGCAGGCTTTTAATAATAAAAGAAAAACGTATAGAGTGGAAAGTCAATGTTATAAGTCCGTCACAATATTTCATTTCAAAGTGATCTTGCGTTTTATTACCCAGCGCATTTTCTATGCAGATAAAGTTAATTTTAAATCAAACTTTATGTTTACCATATCTACATATATTTATAGTTTATATAGAACATTAATATATTTTATATATAATTAATCAGTATCGGTTATTATATCGATGTTATTAACTAAAGAACATTGTTTGCTAATATCATTGCTTAATATACTGAATATCAGAACCATTAACACATCTAAAAAACTGAATAAAAATTATAAGATTTTGAAAAAATTGGTTTACAGTTGATATAGATATCTTAAAATATTTAATCAGTATAGGCTTATTATGTCAATCGGTATAAATAAGTCATTTCTTTATTAATATCCAAATAAATATCGAATCCGAATTTCTCAAAAGTCTATTCAAAACACTCATGATGTAACCATTTTAGAATGGTGCTTAAACAAAATAAAGTAATAATGTTAAAGTTGTTGATGAGTAATATTAAAGTATAAAACATACTTTAATATTACTCTTTGTGTAATGATGTTTAATTAACTAATTATAGTGCTTATTTAAAATAGCTTACACCAAAAATAGTAATGACAACTGACACATTAAAAAGAGAGCTGTTTTGCACTTCATGCTTTTTGAATTTTTCCTAAATATTTGTACTAGATTTTCAGTAGTACTGCAATATTTGTAATAAAAATACTTCACCGTAATGTACACGTAGACTATTGAAAATATAAAGACAGATCAATACCCAATGTTATAGGATTTTCTGGAACATAAAATTGTCTAATTTACGTGTTATAAGTACACTTAACACCTAAAAAATGTAGGATTTACCCCTAAACATGCTTCGCTGAGGTTATATGAAAAATTTCCATCTCAGGACATATAATTTTAAACACGTTTCTTGCCTTATTGTTCATTAAGTTAAGTTACAAAGCAATTTTTATCACTAAACATATGTTTATTTTAGAAGCTTCCTTTATTAGTTAGTTTAAACAATATTATGTTTACACGGTTTTAATCGTTTAAAGGACAACAAAAATATCAGCGAGGGTTAGCTCATATATAGTAGTTAAATGAATGGGATATCCTGTCTTCTAAGCGCCAACCCCGGGGAGTGCTTGCCAGGAGTGTTTACACAACCGTCCCCGATATTGCGCATGCTTTCCTTTTGGGAAATCTACAGTTCTCTTGCATGTTCTTCTAATTGAATTTCAAGTTACCTCAGTCTGTAACTTATAATACAAGTCCACTTTTCTCTTGATACTAAATTGAAATTAAATAGTTTCTTTTTAAACAATTTGCGAAAATTACTCTGTCTATTATATTACGTTAATTAGGTAATAAGTGTATAAAAAGAATTGAACTATCTTATTAGGAAACGTAAACAATGTTTTGTGTCTGATTATTCCAAACTCTTTCTTTCCACCAATCCTTTTTTTAGACATAGGTATTAGAGGAAAATTTAAATTGTATCATATAAAACCAATTAAGAAGAGTAAGAAAGTAAAGAAATTAACTCATATTCAGGTGTGTCCAGAAAAAAATACTAATAAGATTATGTCATAATTAAAATAGTTAGTAAACTCTAAAAACTACAACTGCATTGCTAGAAACACTGCAAAATATCCTAAAAACTAAGTTAACCCCCCCAATTCATTTTATACAATTAGGTACATAATTATGTTATAAAATGATCAAATCTTAATACTTTAAACACACATTTGATACTAGATATCTTACACAAAAGATAGTATGCTATCTCATGTATTCAAAATATACATTCAATCTGCACATCCAGCAGGAATGTGAAAATTTTCAACCGCATAGTATCCAACCATCAAGTTGAATTTTACATGGTTCGTATACTACATTCAAAGTCTTGAGCCTCGTCATAGTTGCTTTTCAATTATTGTGTAGTTAATTATGTGCATGATTTAAAAGTCTTTCCCATGGCCCAAGTTTTGTGACCCAACACGAGGTCTCACGAGAAGAAAAAGGCGGGAGAGTGATCTGTCTACAATCCTAGGTACCACACGTTCTGCGCAGTCCACATCCCCGCGCTTCACCGGTCGCCAAGCCGCCAGTAAAGTTCATTCACTGAGTGTTGAAAGTTAGGCGCCGCCCACCACTGCCGTGACGTAATGACAGGCCGGTTCACATGCGGCCTACAGCAATTCCAACTAACAATCAGTAAAGCGAGAGTGACCTTCATTATTCTATTCATCTAACGTTGAGAGTTAGGCACCGCCCACCACTGCCGTGACGTAATGACAGGCCGGTTCACATGCGGCCTACAGCAATGCCAACTAACAAACAGCAAAGCGAGAGTGACCTTCATTATTCTATTCATCTAGTGTTGAGAGTTAGGCACCGCCCACTACTACCGTGATGTAATGACAGGCCGGTTCACATGCGGCCTACAGCAATTCCAACTAAAAATCAGTAAAGCAAGAGTGACCTTCATTATTCTATTCATCTAGTGTTGAGAGTTAGGCGCCGCCCACCTCTGCCGTGACGTAATGACAGGCCGGTTCACATGCGGCCTACAGCAATGCCAACTAACAAACAGCAAAGCGAGAGTGACCTTCATTATTCTATTCATCTAGTGTTGAGAGTTAGGCGCCGCCCACTACTGCCGTGACGTAATGACAGGCCGATTCACATGCGGCCTACAGCAGCGTCAACAGCAAATTGCGAAAGACCACTTGTAAACTCAACTCACCAATATTATAGGAACTCTCATGGTCCACTTAGACTTTCATGGTATTTTCCTAGAAGCTTGCCTTGCCGTGGGTGAACACTTATCAATAGGTGATGTCATGGTACTTTTTAATTGATAATAATTAATGTGTGAGACCTGTCCAGTCTCTAGTTTGTCTAATTTTTGATATTATGCCCTGTTTCACACCTGCATTGCTGCACTATTGTACATTCTCGTATAATTCTAACGAAAGCCGCTCCTCCGTAGGATACCCTCTTGTCTGTTGAAACCTTCTAACGAAACCTACACTGGATACAGAAAAAAACAGTGCGTTATGGACATCTGGGCAAGCATATAGATCCTAGGAGTCGCACATCACTAGCCGCAAATGTGAATATGTTGTGGTAAAGGGGTTGATCGATGCAGGGGAAGAGTTTTGGACTGGGTGGAACTTCTTAATGTTAAAAGTTGCTTCTATTCTAAACGTTAAAGTGTATACTGTATTTAAAGAGTATACTGTATTTTACCCTCCTTGACTGGAAGTACCAGGGATACAACTAGCCTTCCCATTCTTCCAAGGTGACATGCATGAGAAACGTACCCGCTGTCCTTACTCATAGCATCTGTTAAGGAGTTGGCTGCTACCGTTATCCATACCAACCCTAAATATTTTGTAACTTGGGAAACAAGCGCAAATGTTCTTTTATGATTAAGTGCCATTGAGGGGGTACAGCTTCTTGCCCTAAGTGTAAAGCACTGTCACAGAAAACCGTTCAACGGTGATTTGTATTTCATTACTCTATTTCATCCAGCTGTCCCTTAGATTTTTGAGCATCCATGGTGAATCTCGATTAAATTTTGTTGAGTCAACTAAAGTACCCACGTATCTCGTATTATTCGTTAATTAATGATTTGTTAGTAAATTATTTATTTATAAAAACTACCCTTACCCCATATAGACATTTACGTTATACTAATCCCTCCAAACCATCAAACCACATCGATACATTTTATCCCACCATATCGAGCTACAATACTGAGATTCTGTGTGTATAGCAATTTCTACATTTAGGAAAATTTTTGAAACGATGATATTTATTTTTTGGAATATTATACATCACGGCATTGTTTTAGTATTAAATGAAATATTTTTGTATGTTCCTACAGTATTACAGAATTTAATCGTACCTATTTCTTATGAAAGTATCTTAGTATATTTTTATTTCAGTTTTTTGAGAATTATTTAAGCTCAAACATTACATTAAAGGTATACAGTCGGTTTGTATTGAATAGGAAACAAGACGTCTGGATCAAACGGCTGTTCAAGCGAGCTGGTAAGAACACCAAACCACAATTTCCGCCCTTCTGTGAATACAAAGGAGATAAACAAGCAGCTTCCTTTTACACAATAGCACACAACCGGAAGATGAAGTAGATATAATATGTTTATGAAGATGAAACATGGAGTGTTTACTTTACAAAACGATTTATTCTTAGTTTCAGGGGAAAATGGGATCAATTTGTTCACATATATTTATCATTTATTATTATAAAGTAATTGCCATTTTACTAGTACTTTAAGTAAATAAAATTCTTTGCTTTGAATACTTATAAAACAAGTAAATCGTTCTGTATTACTATAGTATACCAATCTGAGAATGTTACGTATAGTTTCATACCGATATTGCGCGCTAATTGATATGCTCTGTTATTCTACATAATTGATAGTATAACAATCTGCCAGTGTTCCGTATGGTTTTGATACCGTCATTGGGCACTAATTGATATAATTATAATAATGAATTGTTTATTCCATAAAACATCTATTTACAAGATATGTATCGGAATCGTTGAAAGCTAACATTTTTACTCATTCTACTACAAAAGTTTCTTTCATACATACATTGTTTACAGTCACTCCCTTCCACTCATTCGAGTTATACCACTCTAGTCAGTAGTCAGTCTGCCAATCGAGGGTCTCCCAATCGAATTCAATAAACTCGTTTGTGTTGTAAAAAGCGTTTGCGACTAAAGTTGGTTTCTAAATAACGTTCGGCATTGGGGTCTTCTTTTAGCGAATTTGGTAATCTGTTGAGAAGGTGATCTATTGCCTTTGATGGCATTACATTTGGATTTTAAATAACACAGGTCTCTATAATATAAAGGCATGGCAATCTCAACAGTTTTAGATATTTCAAAAACTTGCCCACACGTCTCTCTACTACGCAATTTGGCAATTATTCGGATGGATGTTTTTGAAAAATTAAGATTCTTGAGAAATTTGAGTTTACGTAATCCCCCACAAACTTAATCCGTAGGATAAGTATAGGTAGATTACTCCATAGTATGCCGTCATCAGTATCTGGGTCGGGCAATACGGTCGGATAGTTTTCTCTAAACATAGATTCCTGAGGATAGTTTTAAGTAAACGTGGTCTATGTAACAGTCACAAGTCAACCATTGATCAAGGTATATTCCAAGGAATTTTGTTGTGTAATCCTTTTCAATCTCAGTATCGTCCAACATTACTGTAGGACTTTTGTCAGAGTTTTTGTTTCGCAAACAGAATTGTATGAAATTTGACTTTGATGAATTGATTTTAAGATTGAGCTCATTAAAGTATCAAACTGTGTTTTTGAGCTCAATGAATGTTACTTTTTCGGATTATTCGATTGAATTTGCGTTGAGAGAGATAATCGTGTTATCTGCTTACTGGATATTTCGTCCTTGTTGTACAGATGAACCGGCATCGTTAACGTATATGAGAAAGAGTAAAGGCCTAAGAATAGAGGCTTGCGGAACTCCATACCTTAGTATTTCCAGTTTTGATTTAATGTCTAAAAACGCCAACACTGAACTCAGATTACGACGACGATTCGACTCAACTGAGAGGGATTCCTCGTATCCCGTAATGCTTTAATTTGGAAATTAGGATAAGGTGGTCAACACAGTCGAAAGCCTTAGAATGGTCTGTTATACTAAATAACGATAGCATAACAATATGAGAATATTACGTATGGTTTTGATACCGATATTGCTCACTAATTTATATGGAATGCTTGATTTCATAATAGATTTTAAACTGTTCTAATATTATATTATAATGCACGTCTTCTTGTAGATTATTGCTACAATAGTGACTAAAGCAGGATAGTTTTGTTAAACCGTCACCATAAAACTATTATATCGCACATCTGCTTGTGGAGTATTACATTTAACAATTATAATACACCTAAGTTTCCTATATAGGCACCAGTAGAGTAATGTGGCTTACTTATTATTTCTATAATTAAAGTTTTTTGCTGTTTTATAAAAACATCTGACCGAAATTTAAGGAGTATTTACAGGTTGTTATTTATAATCATAAATATAAATAAATAGCATAACATAAATAGTAATTAACAATCATAATGTTATACTTAGCAATACAAAACAAGACACTTAAAAAAGTTATGTTTTAATACATGAACATATCACAAATACCTTACAGCTGCATGTGAAAATGACTCAATGACTGACTGACTCACTGATATATAGATACAAAGTCTAACGTACTTCTAGGAGTGCTAGGAACTTGTACTTTGGCACGTAGGTAGTTTTAGAAAAGTAACCCACAGTAAAAGTCTGAAATCTGGACATTTTTACTCTTAAATCCCTCAAAACAATTAAAGAAAATTCGCAAACTTGTCACCGTTGCAGGCATTTTTTAAGCCCGATAGTGGGCGAACTGTTAAAACTGGCTTGAATCTAACGAAGAATTGTTAGTGAACTACAAAAAACGTCCAGTGACTCTTTATCCTACGGTTAAGCAACAAAACGCTTGCATAATTAAAATTCCAGAGATTTTCTCGTTCTAATTGGCCCAAAGAATTAGAAAATGACGTGATCTACATAAACTGTCTCCTGACGTTTTACTCTACCTCCATCGGATTGCACGCAAAACGCAATTTATGAGAAAAATGTTTGTAACTTTTATGTAAAAATTTAGTTTCCGGATCCAATAGGGACCAAATAGTGGGTGTAGCTGAAAAATTGTCAGCCGGAATTGAGAAATGAAGAATTAACCCTCTCTTCAGGGAAATTTCTGGTATGACCAGATAAACTTCTGCGTAAATCAAACCCCCTGATCGAGTTAATAATCTGATTAACGATTACTGACTTAGATTAAGTATTCTTCAGGTAATAACAACAGCTTGCCTAACCCCTGTGTTGCATACTTAAAGTGTGTAATCCACTTCCTGGTATGCTAGAAATTAAAAATTGGGTGACCAAAATTGCTGGACGATTTGATAGCTTAGACGATGAAATTACCAGAAATGCCTGAAAGCTGGCCAGTTTTCATTTTTATTTAGTTCAGTTTTACATTTCCTACAAGGAGGGTTCAGTCAATTTTTGTCGTAACTTTCACACTAAAAAATACGGCATTTAAAGTTAAAAACTAGGCAATTGTCAGTGGTTATTTTATTCAAAGACCAATTTCGATCGATCTATAGGTCGGAAAACAAATCAAACACAATATCGTTATTTTTAAAATAAAGTGGTCTTTAAAAAAGCCCCTTTAAGGGGCTAAACACAATGTATCTCTATTAGTCATCCCGAAAACACCCTTCGAATTCAAAACTTTAGCAAATTGTTGTCAATTTCATAGCGTAAATAGTTTTTTTTACTTTGATATACTACTAAATTCCGTCCGAATAGGTTCGGTATCGAAAACAATTTAATTTATTTACGAAATTCATTTATTTTGTTATATGTCACACATAATTGGGCTAAACGTCTAATTTTGTGTATAAAGAACGTTTACATACATACACTCAAAAGTGAATGTAAAATATGTTTTCTAATGGTACTGAACATATATAATTAATGTAGAATCTTGGAGCGTTGGAAAAACGGTTTATTGTAGTATCACTAATATAAAGGAATACAACATTTTCCAATATAACATTTTATATTGGAAAATGTTGTATTCCTTTATATTAGTGATACTACAATGTCTAATTAAAATTAAATGGTAAGTTATAAGTTATAAGTTATATACGCCCCTACACATAAATTGTAATAAATATGTTTGTTATTCTTATTTTTGATTATTAGTCTACACAAAGTGCCAGAAAAGAAGTCCATTGAGGGAAGAGCCTGTGGGTGAAGTGTCTTCAGCTATCTAATAAGCATTAACAGGAGTTGCCAAGTTGTTTCCTAGCTTTGAGGAATAGTCAATACCAACTAAAATACGAGGCCTGAGTGTCCAGTAAAGTATATCATAAATGTGGCAAAGAGTGCAATCAGATACACATTTGAGTTACAGATCTGATTTGAAAGTTTGAACAGTTAGCTTCTATATTCTGTAATAATCTTAAAGTTTCATTTGTCGAGATTGTTGAAGCCTAAAATAATGTTTAAACATATTTACACAACGCTAATCTAAGAATTCAATAACGCGTTTAAAGGTTGGAAAACATTTCATGAACATAAGATTTTTATTAAACTGTATGAATAAAAATATAAATTAAAAGAACAATTAATTTTGTAAAGTTATTAACAATGAACGAGGAACTAATAATAACTATACATTCTAATAAATAAATTATAAATTTGTTATTTATGTTTTCCTACAAATGCACCTATATCCCGTCCGAGCTTTGAAAATGTTATCCTGGAAAATTCGAGTGAGCTTGTAATAAGAGCGAAAAAGAGAGTGATGCCTTCATCACAGCTGAACAATACTTCATTGTTACAGTGACAATATTCCTCTCTGTACGCCGGGTCCGCAGGTGCTACCGTATTGTTACATGTTACATAAATCGTGGCTGACGGAAATGCTAGTGAAAAGATTTGTTTAATTAAAACACATTTACAGGATGGGTTAGGTAAAATTAAAATTTATACTTAGTTGCTTTGTTGAAATTAGTTGGCAGCAGAAGGTCGGGAATAGATAATAATTTATAAAAATATTGAACCACATATTATATTAATTATTTGGCTTGGTATTATTTTAGTTGTACCATGAAGCATATGAATCAACCAATTCTGTGTAATATAAAAGGTTTGTAAAGATCTTAGTAAAATATGGTGGAACGACACATTATTACAAAATCTTTTTAAAGAATAAATTAAGTTAAATTTTTACGTTAGTATCCTTAAAAAAAAGTATATCAACTGCTTCTTTCCAAGAATTGTTTTATTGCTCTTTATAACAAGGAACTACAAAATATTTCCTTCTTAACGAAGGTAAGTTAATACAAGTTCATTATTGCTCCTAATGGGTTTCCATTGATGGATGATTCAGATGAAAAATGAAACAGCACACTTATTTCTGTGTAGCAAAAACCAAGCTGTTAAATACTTGACTAAGACCATGCTGGCGTTTTCGTAGTAAATATTTAATTAATGCAATATGTAATATTCATGTTTCTATCACATATTGTTTCTATTTCTAAGTTTTCAAAACTCTCGACTAAATGTATTTGTTACATAATATTAAGAACTTTCTAAAATGGGTATTTTTCAAAATATTTGGAATGTTTCTTATTTTAGGCCAGTAGAAAATCCGTTACCAATGGGCAAATGTCACACTAAATACTTTGATCTCTTACGTAAGAGGGACTTTTCCTGACCATACATAAGGTTGCCTACTAAACCTTCGCAGTAAAACTATTTCTATAACTGTACACCAGTGAACATAACTACTTTGCGATATTGAAAATGTAATGTATCAATCAAAAGCAACATATAACTTTTACAGCTGATGTTTTTTTTATTGTTCACTGCAGAGTTGTCATAAAGTTGTAGATACTATCACAGTATTTTAATTTTAATATATGAAAGATAACCTTATATTCGTTACAAAGGAGAGGATCCAGAGATTGGGAAATCTACTATCTGTGTGTGACTTCTCACTAGATCTACTTGCCTTTAGAAGAGCTGTAATGTCCAAAATGTATGACCATCGATCGGAAAGGACAGACTTTCAAATAATTTGCACAGTTTTCCGCTAAAACAGACATAAATAAAAGTTTGAACTATCTTACTTGATCTTATTATTTATTGTTGTTTTTCAAATCAGCTTACGTAGCATCGGTTTGGCATTAGTTCTGCTTTCTTTGCATGTCAGTACTTGTTGATCTACTTAATTTTTTCAATCTTTATTCTGCAACCTCGTTTCGTCGCAACAGGAAGAGGGCACCTTCTAGAGGAATGATAATTAACCGTGGATCCACCACTAGATTCCCCCTATCCAAACCTAACCAGCTTTGATGACGAAAAATAAACTAATAATTTAGATATGGTTCCGAAGAGTTCCCTAACAATTATATTTAATGCTAGACAACGTACATTCACTTCTACCCGGTCCACTCTATTCGATCGCTGCACAACGAACCGACCACAACCTCCGATCTCAGCCTGCTAATCTAGCAGAAATCATCCTACCAGAACCTGTCCAGAAGAATTCCGGATAGTAGGAGGCTCCTCAGTTTAAGATATGACCTAGAGGTCAGCGAAGCTGGCTAACGTGTTTGCGGATACTGAAAGATTACGCGCGCCAATTTCAAATCTATAGAGGCACTCGCCGCAATTCTAGTCAATTGGATTTTATTTGGTATGATTTATGAAGCTGAATCTTATTATCTGTCCACATTCCAACTTGAATACATAGCATGTCATTATTTTTTTTCTTTTATTGCATATTTTGTTGTATTTCTAATTCAAAGCAGCATTATATTATATAAGTAGTTATCTGTTCTTGTTACTTAATCGTATTAATTATTTATTTCGTTGTTCTTGTTATTTTATAGTAACTTAATATAATCACACCTTGTTAATTAATTATATTTATTATCTCACTGTGCCCGTTATGTAATTTAAGCAGTATCCAGCCATGTTCAGTTTATTTTATTGTAATGACTCGTGAAAATGGTTATGACCGTTGAATAAATAACTAAGATAGGATTACTCCACAACACGTGTCAGTTAACAGGCTACAGTGAGGTTCGATGCAAAATGCCAGTTCTATAGCTCATTTAACTACTGACATATGGAAGAACATACAATGACATGGAAAAGAGATTTTAAATACGCCGGCAAAAAAAAGAGAAATTACGTTAGCGTATAATAGGCTTTTGCAACTCTCAGCCAAACTTCACGGTTGGGTATAGAATCTTAGAATTCATTATTGTCGGTATAGAAATGAAGTTTCATTTAAATAATAAAAGCCTGCACAACAAGTCACCATAAAATGATGTATTGTTTGTGGTAGTTAGGCTATTTGTGTTAGTATGTCAGATGTTATTTGTTCCGCTATATTTCGTTATCGTAATGGTTACCCATACGACCAATATTCGATAGAGACAGACCACGATACTAAAAATCCAACAGCATAGCAAATAAATATTTATAGTCAATTTTATTTTATATCAATTTGATTTATCGTCCACGAGGAATGGTTTAGTTACATGTATTCTATACCATGGATTTATGTAACAATTCTACTGATATACAACTAGAACTGTATATCAATGCCAACTATATCTGGTGGTTTAATGTCATGATGTCTGGTCAACAATCATGATTTAATGTCTAATTTGTTAAATTAAATATCATCAGCAGAAAGCACCTGTGGCTTGTATTTCCCCGGGACGATAGAGCGATAACAGTTGTGATGATATTAACACCGATCGGATAACCACAGCCTAACGTAATCTCCGATGGAATAAAGCACTCTAACGTTTCCAGAGATAATATGTGAAACTACTTGGATGTTTCCAGACCTTACTAAGACACCTTTGGTTCACTAAAATAATAGATAACTAAGATACTAAAATAATGTTAAATTTAGACTTTTGAAGTATTGCATAAATACATATTTTGAAATCAACTAAAGAAATTTAAGCATTTCAAGCGTTTCTGTACATTTCATCAGGAGAGGTCTTTCGTAAATATTGACTTTGTGGTTGATCGGAATCTACACAGCATCTATTAATTTATTGAAGTGATAAATCTAAAGAATAGGGATGATATATTTTTGTACTGGTCGGAAGAAGGACATTCACTGAAGGGATTGATCTAGTCCATATAGAAGTAAAGTGTTATCCAAAATACAACCCCATAACTCAGTTCGAATCCGAGGTGTCCCCAAGAGTGATAGACATATCAATTTGTGACCGTGGACAGGTATTCACCATAATCAAGTTTTACATTACCTGTATAGCAATGAACTGTTATAAAATTTATCGTCTGTAACTAATTTCGTCCAGAATGCGAAGTCAGCTAGAAAGGGAGATGAAGAATTTTACCAGCACACAGAGATTTATGAAAATGCACAAAATTTAAATTCTATGGCACATTTAGTTTTTTTCAAGGCTAGCGTTTACACCGTCATCGAATTGAACGTTGGCTCTATAGAAATGAAGCTTAATGCATGCGTTTTTAAAGCTACAATGAATAATATCTATAGGTCAGATTATTCTCCATATATCGTACGGAGAGATAGACAGACGACAAACAGATACAGGTCTTTTCAAGACTCTCCAGCGATAAGAACACGATATTAAACTCAAAACGTTACGAACGGCCTTTGTTTCCAGTCATAACAAAGCAGCGTTTGATCGCCCTTAGCCTGGCGTTTGTGAGCTAAATTGAATTCTCCGATGTGAGGTATTTGCATTGTATATTTCTGTAAGAGCTGTGAATTTATGTTATCATTCTAGATTAGCCACTGAAGGATATTATTATTTTTATTTTTAGTATGCATTAACAGGTAAGACGAACACTTTTAAAAGTCATGTAACTTATTGATTCTAAACCTAAATAAAGTTTATATACAACTATAATTCTACAACTACTATCGTAGGAACGTGGTATTAGATATCAGTTTAGGAAGAATTGTTCAGTTTGTAAGTAAAATTAATAACTATGATGGAACTTCATTAATTTATATCTGAATAAGAAATTTAAAATACTGTTAGAACATAAACTAGTTATTAACTTATATTATGTATTCAACTATTTTAAGGTATATTGATTGTTAGTTGAAATCAATATACCTTAAAATAACTAACAACTTGTTAGTTATTTTAAGGTATATAAAGTAATTGAATAAAATAATTGAAGTTCAACTTATTCAAGTGAAACTTCAGCAAACCCTAGTATGTAACTTGTTAACTGGTATTCTTCTACCTTGATAACCTTATGGCTACACATCTTTAAATAAATTATACTAACAACTATTTCTATCTGATCTAAAACACCCACATCTTAAAACCTTTAAGAAAAACTTAATAATTTACTCAAATTATTGAGGTTTTCTAAAACCTGCGTATAAATTCAGACTTTAAAAAAACAATAATATTGTTATTGTGTTGTATAATAATAAACTGTTATATATTCAATAAATAAGTCATATTTTAAAAATACAAAATTCAATATTCAACTGAAAATGGGGTTTTTTGTAAAAATTAAACGTTTATATTTGAAACCATTGTAATCTAAAGAAATATTAAAAAAATTTATAATTTTGTAAACTTTCTTTCCGCCAATAGCATTTTTTAGTCTCACCCTGACTCAATGTAGACCTATTTGGTGATTTGTAGTTAATATTTGGTATTTGTTTTTATTTAGTGCATATTTAGAGATAGTGGACATTGAAATAATACAAAACACGTTTTTTTGTGATTCCTGTCTATGCATCACCACGCTCTGGCACGATTTAATATTTTATCAATATTGCAGAGATGTAAGAGGTTAGTTCTCCACCGGAGCAAGAGATTAGATTTTAAGTATTGAAACGCAGTCTTACCGATTCCTTCTATCAATAAACACTCAGGAAATTCCGACAATTCCTGTTTTAGTTCTATGTTTATGGCTGTTTATACCTGTATCTGATAGATGAGTTTATACAATTCTAAACTAAACAGATTAAACAGCAATTACCACAATCGAAGAATTCAATAAACAGAATGCCTTAAATATTCCAAAAATGTGGCATTCGTCTTGAATATAGAGATTTATTCCAATACTCTTTATCTTTCACTGTTAGTAGCTACCAGTAAAGCATACAATAAGACATGAATAAAAGAGATTTAAACGAGTTTGTATTCGTATAGACTTTAATGCTGCATTGAAAATCAACTTCGGTATGAAATGAAATTTATTTATTTGTATGTTATCTTTTTGCTTACCTGAGTGCATAGGTATAAAATTAAGAATTTTATGATGTTTAATAGTAAATGGTAATTACTTAGTGATTTTAATGGTCATTATTGTTTACAGATATTGCTTTGTGTTGGTGATTTTTATACGTATTTTTTATACAATTTTTTATCTCTCTCACCCTCCCTTCCACTCAATCTTTTCCTTTATTTAAATTAAAAACGAATTTTAAAGACAGGGTTAATAAATTAGGAAAAGATAGAATCAAATGATAACAAAATTAAGAAAACTATGATTTGAAAACACTTCTTAGAAACACAGAGCTCATAATAGTTAAAAAAGGGTGGATTTGGGATTCAATTGATTTGATGACGTGAAGACAAATTCTTCTACAAAACGCTATTATTATTAATTATATCTTAATGTTTCTGGCCATTCCTTACTGGAAGTAATATTTAAGTCCAAAACTAAATTACTTGTAAATAAGAATTTATGTAATTTAAATTACTAACCAAATATTTTAATCCACATGGCAGTGAAAAAGCAATCTTCAGTGAAGAAAAATCTTTTAGAGGAGAACATAAAAATAAAAATATTATAGTTGCTAATTTGAGCCATTCAATAGTCACTACTGATGATGTACGATCAGGAAGGAGATTAGCAAAGAGCATTAGGAAATGACAGAACCTTTATCAGATGATATATGACGAGCATCCTTACACATTAGGTGCCATTACATATCTGATAAATTAGTCTCTTTATGACGGTGTATTTCTACAGAGATGTATAGTGTGTAAGTATCAAAGGAATTACTTTTATATTCAGTCTGAATGTATTCTTTCATCGGAATTATACTATTTTAAAACTATACTTTGAATACTGACATAATAATATATATGAAGATATATAAATCCCTCTTCAATCATGAAGCTGGGAGTTCAAGATTGGAGTAACGTTTTTATTTTTAAAGAAAACTATTTTACTAAACTTTGAGATACCATTTATAAAGACAGAAAAAATATGAAAAATCGTGGTTTGACTATTTAGCAAGGGTTGGTAGGAATTCAAAGTACAATTTTGGGACGTGTTTTTAATCACGCCCAAAGAAAGTCAGTAAGAATAAGGATGTGAGCTTGTAAATTATAGCCATAAAAGATGACTGAGTTATTGACATAAAAAAGTATTTTCACTAAAAATGACTAACACATTTTTCGTAAATAATAAAATGTAATTAAGACATACAAGATTAAAAAGTGTTACTTCCTGAATTTTCAATTCATGGATATACTGTAAAAATTTCATCTTTGACCATTTTAATTAGATCTTGACTAAAAAAGTATAGACCCCTCACCTTAAATGCCTGTACTGTCTAGTGTAGTGACAGAAACATTTTCTTATTCTTCTTCAGGAAAATTATCTAAAAGGACTATTATTTTAATTAAAAAAATTAGCATTTACTAAACTCGCTGAAATAGTCAATTATTATAACCAAAAGTAAGGCCGTTTAAATTTCCAACATTATTCTTTACACTGTGATATTTACATTAAACCTGCGGTTAAACCTGGTTGACAACCAAATTATGTTGGAAGAGGTGTACATAGCAGCTGTCAACAAATACACGTCCTACCGCCCTACCATAGCCGCACAGTAACGGAACGCATATCTGATGAGATTAATTATCATAACCACTGGTTGCGTCCTGTTTGCCCCTCTGCGTTTGTATAGGATTTAACAGTGAGCAATACATTGAGTGATGTGTATACAACAGTTTGATTTTTAACTATGTTTATATAAATAGTGGGTTTATAGTTTATTCCAACCAAGTGTTTTGTACCTACGATCAACTCGTTGAACGTCAAACAGGATATGTCTGTTATTAAGAATAAAATACAATAAAACCTCGATTAACCGAAACCCGCTTAACCGAACCTCCCGGTTAATCGAATCAATTCCAAAAAGAAGGAATTTTTAGGTGATAAAATGAGCCACAAAATAAAGCTCAATGTAGTTTCAATGTACTAGTATAATACGGGTTTGTGGACTCGATGATAACACGTTGCCTCTATAAAAGAGACAAATTTGTGTATTATTCTGTATCATTTAAATTTTCGTTTAGTTGAATTTCAGGAGATCGAGGGAATTTGATTATACCACTTTAGGGATTAGAAATATTAGAAAATGTAATAAACCTTAATATGATCAGAATTTGACTGAGAAAGCCCCCATTAAAACGGCCGGCAAGAACTATGCTAGACGAAAGTTTGATGGACTGTGCTTTTGAGGTAATGTACAAATTCCAGCTGTAAATATTCTGAAATATAAACAAACACGTTAATAGTATCATTGTTAATGTACTTTTATTTTTAGCAAATATTAAGTATTAGATATAAAAAACAAAGTTTTTGTCTAACTTTTACTTTAAATTTAAAGACTGTTACTTCCAAAATCCATCTTACATTTCTTCTGACACAAGTGGTCTTCTCTGATCTATGATGATTAATTTCTTAATTGGGAAACAAGGCAAACTCAACAGTGCCGTCGGAAATATAACTCAGTAAAATAAGGCAAAATAAGGATGCAACCTCGGAATGAAAGATAATAAGCTAAAAATTTGCATGCGTCTTTATTTTAATGGTATTATTTAGAGAATAGACAATTTATAATTAATATCTATAAATATGGTATATTAAATAATAAATAATAATACAAATTTAATAATAATAATAATAACAATAATAATAGTATTAAGTAATAATAATAATAGTAAGCGAATAATTAACAATATAACTCATTTATTTATTGTATTCTACTGGCTGACCTCGCATTATCGTATATACAGGTAAGCGGTCCCCTACTCTTTGCGCTGTATCTCAAAAAGGGTTGAACGTACATAAAATTACTTCAGACAAAAGTTGAAGTGAATTCTTCGTTCTACAATTTATCTAACCACCTTCAAAGTCATTTAGAGTAAGCAAAACGAGATATTTGCAAAAAACTGATTTTCGTGACCTTTGACCTTAAATATCTTAAGTCGCGTACACGTGATTATATGAGACTTTTGAGGTAAGTTTTATACTATCAAAATAAAGACGTATGCAAATGTTTAGCTTATTATCTTTCATTCCGAGGTTGCATCCTTATTTTACCGGACTAATAGAATTAACTTAAAACAACACTGGTCATACACGTGCAACGCCTCCTATATTTCGTGCACAACAGGTGATAAGTGCTTAGTAGTGCAGATATAACAGACAAAGTAACCCAACTGTTACTATACGTTTTAAGACTGTTATGAAACCTATCTTAGTTGTCGTTTGACAGAAGTAGGCTTCTCAGAGCTGAATATGTATACATATATTTTCTTGCTAGGGAAAGAGGCAAAACCAATTATAGAACAAAAAAGGCAGGAGTAAACTACAATGGCCATAAATATATGCTTTTTAAAATAATTTATTGATGATGAAAAGAAGGCAATATAATACTGGCATCAAAAATATAATTCACTTGATCCACCAGTGCTCGTATACGTGAATTTGTGATTTTGTCCATACTTGTCTTCGAAACCGCTGGTAACTGCAAGTATTATTATTTTATCTTAATATTATAAATGTGCAAGTGCCTTTGTTTGCTTGTTTTGCTATTATGCCTAACCTATTCAACCGATTATACTAACATTTTAAACGGAAATTTTCTCCCAAGTAGCAAAAAATCACAATTTTAGTCTCTATAGATGTGAAATATTAATTGAGAGTCTTTTAAATGTAACCAAATGTTATGAAAAGTTGTTTTATGACAGCACAACCACACGATTAACTTATTTAACAACTATTTTCTATATTTTTGCATTTATAGTGTGAAAGCACAGAGTAAGCCTTTTAGTAACAATATACTCCTTATTACAACCTTTTTAGAATCTTTTACCGCTGTTGAGGACAGAGTAATAAAACATCCAGATAAAAAAAAAAACTTAAAAGTTTTTGTAAACATATACTTTTAAATGCAACACTTAGATTATATTAAGTATTATACATAAAAGACAAAGTTACTATCTAAATTTTGCTATACATTTATAAACTGTTATAAAACCCTTCTTCTTTGTCTTTTAACAGAAGTAGGCTGATTTTTTATATTGGAAAACTAGGCAAACTCATCATTGGCGTCGGAAATATAATTTAAATTAGAACCCGTGTAGTAATATAATATGTAGTAATATAATGTATTGCATCATTATTCACAGCGACTGGAGCAATACGAGAAGCAATTTCATAGAAATACGAAGCTGAATCTATCTTATGTTGGTACATGACGAAGACAATAAGGCACGACCTTGTTTTTACAAGAATTCAGATAACTTCCTTGTATTAAAAAAATCTCTAATTTATATATCATTACAGTATTTATTTTATAATTATAATAAATAAAACAGAATTTAGTATTTATATATAATATAAAAAAATGTAACTACATATTTATTAATAATTATAATAATAATTTATTATTATTATTACATAACATATTATTTCTGGCAGAAAATAAAGGACACATTTCATTTTAAAGAATCCTTAATAGTTGATTTTTACATCGATTATTGTTTGAAGGACTCTGGTTGGCGTGTCCGTTATTATCGAAAATTTACGAGAGCCATCGGGATTTAAATACGTATTTTACTAATACTTAAATACTGAACTGGAGGTTAAACAAAATTAGATTGTTGAAATATAATTTTTCTTTCATACGATTCCATATCATGAATCGATGAATAGAAAACTGTGTAAGTTTAAAAGTACTTTAAAATTGCTGTAAACTTCTTGAAATCACTGTATGTTGTAGTCTTTGTTCCAATAAGCAAGATACCAATTTTAAATAAATGTATATAGCCACCATCTTGAAACTTTTATTTTATTGATGCTGGGTAATGAATTCGCCCATAACATGTGTAAGCTATTACCAAACCAATTATAGTTATTAAATAAATTAGAAACTTGAATTGTCGTGTTCACTTCTTTTACAGCTTTAAAAATGAATATATTGAAACCGAAATTGTACGATCGCAGTGTCTACATGTTTATAGATATAAAGAACTACGTCACTTTGGGAGTAAAAGTGCTTGTAAGTCAATTGAGAATTCCATACATGTATTTAGTTTCTATCTACAATACCTACTAGCAGAGACTCATCCATTACTCATTAATTTCAGAAACATTTACTACCTTATCACCTCAATAGTTCCAAAAGACTATGTTATTATAGAAGTGTTTTAAAACTTTGAAAAAATTTATAAGAACCAAATGCTAATCTTTGTTGCTAAAAAAATTAACAAGTTAGAAATTGTGTAGTAATTTTATTGATACAAGCTAGCATTATTCGGAACGAGATTATATATATATATATATATATATGTGTGTGTGTGTGTGTGTGTGTGTGTGTGTGTGTGTGTGTGTGTGTGTGTGTGTGTGTGTGTGTGTGTGTGTGTGTGTGTGTGTGTGTGTGTGTGTGTGTGTGTGTGTGTGTGGTGTGTGTGTGTGTGTGTGTGTGTGTGTGTGTGTGTGTGTGTGTGTGTGTGTGTGTGTGTGTGTGTGTGTGTGTGTGTGTGTGTGTGTGTGTGTGTGTGTGTGTGTGTGTGTGTGTGTGTGTGTTGTGTGTGTGTGTGTGTGTGTGTGTGTGTGTGTGTGTGTGTGTGTGTAAAACACACACTCGTACAATGTGGTTTGAATAAAATAATTTGTAAATATGGTTAACAAAATGTATATTCGAGCAATCACAGAAAAACATGAAATGACAACTAAATAACTTAATAACTCATAATTAATACAATTTACTAATTTATGGTTTGTTTTATAATACAGTGACACTTTTATCTGGAAACCTTAGATAAAACCAGGTCCTCCGATTTGTTTTATCGCGCTGCACGAATATTGAGGACTATAGGTACTTAAAGTTGTACTCATATTATGTTGTGAACTAATTAATTGTATTAAAATGAAAATAGGCAATTACCATTCATACAAATAATTATTCAATTTTAATTTATGTCTCTCGTATACGTATACTTTTATCTTAACATTTTTCACAAACTCAATGAATTTATTTATACAATATTTCGTTGTGTTTAAAACTTCTTCATATGAAATGTAAGATAAATAATAATCCAAATGTAAAAACACGATAGCACAACATTTACGTATTGTTTCAATTAAAAAAACAAAACAGGTTCTTGTTTTCAAATAAAATAAAATACAATATTATATTACATTTTTAAGGTTTCTCAGATAACTAAAAAAATTTGAAATATAATAATTGACCATATGTTGTCTATACGATTGTTTACAGTTTAATATGAGTAGACATGTTAGTTTTTAATTTCTCACTGACAGTTCTATGGGTGAAGTAAAATTTAATTTAGCTTAGAGCTTATAGTTTTGGTTGTACAAAATAATTCAGTTGCCTTCAACATGAGACTGATTGGAAGAGAAGCTGTAAAATATATCAATTCAATTATTTATTATTTATTGGTTTTATCAATCGCAATGTTTTCATTATTGTAATAGAGTGTTGAGTTATTGCATTAGATAAATCTCGGAGAAGTGGTTTCATATTCAATTATTTTTCTAAACAATAAAATTTTCATGAGCGCATCTTTAGGAAGTTTCAGAATTTAACAGCTCGAGAGGAAACTTCGACACAAACTAATTTAAAAGGCAGCAAATCAAGCGTTGGAGTTGGGATTTGATCCAGATTCATACACTCATAAATTACAAAGTGACAATTTCAGACCTTCAGATCAAAGTGCTGACACATAATAAATGTTTGACAATAACTTCAAGAAATCTATAAATCTATTTCTAAATTAAAATCGCCATTGGTTATTTTTATTAATCTCAGACGTATGACTGATGATTTTGTTATACAATATAAGCTGGTAATAAATTATTCGCATATTAATTAGCATTGTGAAGGAAACATGATTTTTCCGGACATTTGCCATCGTTCAGTGAAACAAGAAAACAGTAACACTACGTTTCGAGATCTGCAATCTGATCTCTTCTTCAGGTAAAGAACTAACCTAATACATAATTACAAACTAGGTTAAAATAAACAAATCTTAATGCAAGCTCTCAAGGCCTTTGATTTGTTTACTGGTTCCGGGTCCGTACCGAGAATCAATTCTTTGTTTGAAGGTTATTTTTGACGATGGAAGGATTGTGAAGGCATAGTGTTAGTGAAGTGTATCACTCATTAAGATTAAAAAATATAATTTCTGTATTATATCTCGAAAACAAAAAAAAAAAAACCTGTAGACTTGAAATTTTGCATGATGCATAATTTGTATATAGGAACACTCAGTTGAATTATAGTCCACGTCACTCCCTGGAATTTGAATGAGCGCTAACTTCAGAAATTTGGCTCATTATCTTTTTAAACATTCCTCGAAGTTCTAGGAAAGTTTTCAAGTTTACCAGAATATTCAGTGTATGGAAAATAATGCTAATAATTATTAAACAAAAATAAGTTTTATCCACAGTAAACAACAGTGTTGACACTTTTGGCTGAAATTCGTCGAATTTGTTTAAATTTAATTTTAGTAATTATTAAATTTACAGTACTTGGTCAGTAGTGTAATGCAGATTTCAAAGACGATATTACTATCTAATGTTTATAATAAAATTACACCAGCGACAAGTTAAACAATCTAATGCATAAGAAATACTATTTACACGCGGTTATGAACCCTACCGTAATGAACAAAGCTGTTACACAGGTACTCGACATTGGTTCCCTTATGTATGACATATTTGCTGTGGCTTAAGGAAAAAACCGAAGGATCTACACAAACATACTTTAACGAGCCACTATTTCCCAGAATACAGGTTGCAAAACAACCAGTCAACTTCTATCACGCAAATCTATAACTATAAGTTAGATAGCTATAAACGTCTGTTTTGAAAAATTGAATGAATTTAGTTTCAAGGATTTTCCACTCTTTCCTTAGACCGGAAGCAAAACCCTAGCGATGGAATTAGATGCTTTTTTATCAATGTAGTCATTTCAAATGTACGTATAATTAGGTATATTTCTGATTGGGTTAAAATTAAATATCAATTATAACATCAAAAATATCATAGACTGGAAGTAGACGATTTTTAATCTAAGCTTTTGTCGAGATCTATATATTATGTATATATTTCCTTAGTCAAGGCAACAACCCAACTCAACTTGTAGCAGTGGACCGCAAGTACATTATAAAGGCTGAATTAAAAGAATTTTGGACTGAAGTAGATTTTTAAAACCAACATTTGTATTTATCTTCTACATCAGGGCATCAAGCCAAATTCTACTGTGGCACGGTAAATGCATTTTACTGCAAGTAAATATCAACTGTCGCAATAAAAATGTAGACTGCTTGTTGATAAAAAAGGCGCCGTATATATATATATATATATATATATATATATATAATAAGAGAATTAAGGCAGGCAAACCCAACTGGGGCATCATAAATATAATTGATTACCACCAGAAATGTATTCTCTCACACGCGCAAATCCTGAAATATAATCAAGTAAAAATGTACTTCTCTTTTGATTATCATAGCCATGGACACTTAGATAATAAGTATTTGACATGTGCTTTTGTTTGAAAAATATGAAATGACTTCATCATGTTACGTCATAAATCCTTTCACTGAAAAAGGTTGCGCTTTTTGAATTTAATAGGAGCGTGCGAAATCGCAGTTAAACTGCTAGTAGGAGAATAAATAAATAAGAGACTCAATTCACTCATAAGAGATTTGAACATGTGAAATGTAGCTTACCAATTCCAAAACAACAATATAATTGTATAATAACTTTGTGTGTAGACTTTTATTATTTTGACACTTGTATAAAAACTAATTTAATAAACAAAAACTGTGAATTTATCTTTTAGCTAGATATGCAGGAACGATTTCATATGTAGAGTTAAGGTTTTTCATGAAACTTTATTTCAACAAGAATAAGTTCTACAACATGTAATTTTTGTGCCATACTTTGCATTTACATACTGCGTGTGGTAGGAAATAAGAAAATAATTTTATAGACATGCTTCGTGGTTAATTAGTTAATTAAATTAGGCACGTGTTCATGAATTTAATGCATGCCTGACTATGTTGAGAGACTGTAAAAATGAGTAATTAATGATAATTTATGGGTCCAAATGAATAATTACGTATGTATTACAGTAATTTTAATTATTTATGAAAATGAATTCTATAAAACCAAACATTTTGCATCCTAAGAAATCCTAGCTTGAATATCATGGATTAGATCCGCGTGAAGTTTTTGTACTGAAGAAAAAAAACTTAAACGAAATATCTTGTTCCGATCAATCCATGCCGTAGCTTAATTTGTGAACAAAAATAAAACACACACACACACACACACACACACACACACAACATACACATATATATATATATATATATATATATATATATATATATATATATTGTACACTGGAGAACTATAATAACAAAATTGTTCTTAGTTTACGGTTTACAAAACAGGGTCATAGTTAAAAGGTTTTTTTTCCGTTTATACCACGTCGAAGCAAGGTTTACACAAGTAAATTTTAGAAAAATTTTAAAATTCGTTGCTATGAGGAGCCATATTTATTCAGTCAACATATTTCAAACCAAATACTAATAATACAGCTCCTAGTTGAGTTAATAGGGGCGTAGCTTTATCGTGATTGGCTGAAGCTTAACCAATCAACAATCAACATGACAACAATCGTCAACATGGCGTCTGTATCACTGGCTGCCAACTTCTCGATAATTGACGCTGTTCTATTAGGGAGGTTTCTTAAGTACTTCCGATCTTTAAAATTGTACTAGAAGTTTAGTTTTGAAACTGTGTTAAGTTATGACCGAATTTTTCTATCATGACGTTTCATGTGACAAATATGTCAACTCTCTCGTGTAGCACGTCGTGTATGTCAACACTTTCTTTCTCCAGAGTAGGTTGAACTATATCTGCATGAAATTTTGTACTCTACAGACTTACAATGGAATCATGTCCACCGAGGAGAAAAATTTACTGCAGTTTCTGTATAGCACATTATTATGAGAGAAGAAATAACCTGCTCGATATTAAAAAAATTAATTTATAAGGAAGTTTCAACGTGGTGTGAACTGGAAAATTTGGAAGTTAGCTAATTAAGTTTAAAAAACCACCACACATGGTACCATATAAGTAACCACCACCATATAAGTATACAAAATAAGTATGTGGCTCATTTAATTAATTAAGCCACTTGTGTTATTGTGTGACGTATTTAAATTCTTCAATCTTGTACTGTTTGCTTACAAATTTATCTATTTTATGATTTTAATGTTGCGATATGGTTGTCCATAAGATCAATGTATAGTTGGTCGTTAACGCTCAACAAAATCGCAAGGAATGACCTGCATCATCATCGAACTCGATGTCGCTTAAATAAGAATGAAGCCTCATGCAAAATTTAAAAATCTATGTTGTAGTTGGTTTTCGTGATATAGACATACAGACAAACAGACGGACGTAAATAAAATGTTTCCAGCCCACGAGCGATAAAATAATGAAATCATCGCTGTCGATTCCATTACTACGTTTTACTCGATACCAAGTTACTCGATTTCTTGATTAAATTATTGAAATATACTATCTATTAATTTTGTTTCCAGTACATATTTCCATAAGCTCAATGTGTAAAACAATTAGAATAACGTTTTTGTTTCCAATAACCGATTTATGACACAATTAATCACGAATTTATACACGAAGTTTTCAAATGGAAAGTTGACAACACTGACCGAAGAGTCAAGATGGAAATCATGAAAAGTCGAGTAAAATATTGAAGATAAAATACCTCGAGACATTCACAGGAGAGAGGTCCTGGCCTACATGATGTATGAGAGAGCTGGAAACGCCAGGAACACTCGGGGTATATGTCACTTTCTGACGTCATGTTTACTGTTCAGCCTAAAGTTACTAAAGTTTCACAAAACTAAGAATACATTTGAAAATAAAAAGCATAGGTTTTGAACAATGTTTGATGAAGTAGCTTTTTTTATTTGGAACTAAAGGTAAGTGTACAGTCGTTAAAATTAGCCACATTCATTTATGATTCAATCAACAATTTACGCACGATGTTAAAATGCAAACATTTTTAGCACTGACTAAAGGCTTTATAACTTTTAACACTATCATTGTTTAATTAGAATTACTGATCCGTTTTAAACATTAAAAACCACGTCTAAAAAGTTTATCAGCTGCTACCTAAAGGTGGAAATCGTGAAAATATTTTTCATAAAATTAATTTGTTTTAGTATTTTGAACGTTAACGTTCACTTCAGAGAGCATTTGGTGTCCATTTTTTAGTTGACGAGAATTATAAACATAATTCAAGTTAAACATTGTATTAAAAGCAGAATGTTAGGAAGTTTACATACTTATTTTCGCATTGTTTTTATTTAGCTTATCGTCTGTATGGAAATGTACAGTTTTTGAAAAATCAGAGCGATTAAAAACTACATAAATCACATTTGGTTAAAACAATTACTTAGATCTATTAGTAACTTAAGACTTTGTAAGAAAAACCCTAGTAACTTATAAATATTAATACATTATATATAGGTAGTCTTTATTATAAAACATTTAAAAAGAAAGAAGAACAGAAGTAAAAGAGAATATTTTTGTTTAAGACAAACAAATTTTAAGTTCAGTCCGTAAAAACTAAATCATAATTTAAAAATTGTGTTAATAGAAAAGCTCCCCAAGAATATTTATTATGCTTCTTGGAAAAGCAGGTTAAATAATATTATCTAGATAAATAAAAAAGAAGTTATGGCATGTATTTAACGTATAGATTTCAAAAGTTTTGACGGTTAATTAATATTATATATATATATATATATCTTTTATGGGTCTTAAAAGTTGATATATATATATATATATATATATATATATATATATATATATATATATATATATATATATATATATAAGTATATGTAAATAAATAAATATGTATATATAAAGTTGACGTAAACTTACACTAGTTTTTACATGGATTTATTTTAATACGATACTTGGTTAAGTATTTCATTTTCGGACGCATCATAACTTGCTGTTTTATTAAAGTTTTAAATTGCTACTGTACGAATAATTAAAGTTAAATTACTACAGTTTAAATATTTTTAAATTTTAGGATTATTATCGAGAAAAATATATTTTCGAACTATATTTATATTTAACGTTTTGGTGATAAAATTGAGTTTAAATAGCTTTACAACAAAAAATCTACATTAACTCCTGACATTATATTGACGGATCTGGCGCTGTTAAATTTATCTCGCCGAGGGAAATAAGTTTGAAAACTATGAGTATTATAGTAAAAAATATGTTCTAAGCAACTTAATTTTAGGAGTCTTTTTTATTATACTGTGCGTTTTTAAATAAACGTTTATTTATTTAATATTTGTTTAATATTAAATGTACGCAAAGAATGCACTTTTTCAGTTATATATTTTTAAGTACATTCTTATGAGGAGAACTTGTAAACTTTCTCATCCTAATAGCTTAAGAACTTTTTAATTTAATGGTATTTATGAATAAAAGTTTTTTCTATTGTAAATTTCATTAAAAGGAAAATTTCTGTTTTCCATTTTATTTTCATTTATATTGATTGTTTTTTTAACATTTTAGGTTTTGCTGTTAAAATAATTTTCAGTAATTTTAAACTTAATTAAAATATTTTTGTTAAAATCCACCATACTTTTTCACGTTGGAGTTTCATGTACGCTTCCCGAAATTTCCATCACAGTCTTCATACACTATAAAAATGTTTACTCACCATTGAATAAATAAGTGCATAAAGGTTTACAGTGTAACTGGTTTCTTACCTGAAACACAAACAAAACAAATCAGTCATATTATATAGCAATAGTAATTCTCTGAAATGTTTTTTAAACAATGGTTATATTAAACATTTCGAAAATGAGAAAAGGGATGAGTTACACTAAATGCTGAAGGATTCCTATGATCGGATCGAAATCCAATAATTTTAAGGTTGTTTACAAAATATTTTGTTCCTAAAAATATTTTTATCTCGTACTATCAGTGATGCAATGTTGAAATTATATACGAGTAATAATAATGCAGTGATACGAGTGAATACAATTACTGTAATTTCGAAATAATCTATTATCTAACTTAGTTCGGAAATAGTGTTTACCAGTGTCACGTATGTGTTCATTAGCTAGCCTCAAACAAAAAATTCAACATGGGTAACGAAAATATATTTCTCGTCTATTACAACATAGTAGAAAAATAAAAACGTTTTAAATTAAACGATCCTTTTGGCAATTTAAATAAAATTTTACATTCATAGGATTTTCGAAAATACAAAGTTTCAAGCTGCCATTCCAATTTTTTGCATTAGAATTTATCGTAGACATTATAAATAATAAATGTAACCGGTTGTAGAATCAAAGGTCATTAAAAATGTTCTTTTTTAAAATTTGGGCTTGTCGCAAAATCTCAGGACAGCGCGGCGGCTTTACAGGGTTTGTTTTTATATATGCATTAAAATAAAAACAATACCAGTGAAAAGCCAATTAGAATAGCTGCTCCTTGGATAGCTGACCGTTGAGTTATCACTTCCTTGCAAGTAGACCGCTTACCCTATTGATGGTGGTTAGAATTCACCTATAAGCCTAGATGCTGAGAGCTCCCATAGGCCGAGAGGTTTCAGTGGCCCAGACCTGCCATTCACAGGATCTCCTAGAGACTAAGAGTTCCCATAGGCCGAGAGGTTCCAGTGGCCAAGACCTGCCAAATGTCAGGATCTCCTAGAGACTGAAAGTTTCCATAGGCCGAAAGGTTCCAGTGCTCAAGACCTGCCAAATGCTCAGAATCTCCTAAAGGCTGAGAGCTCCCCCATAGGTTCCAATGGCAGACCTTCCAAAAATCAGGATCTTCAAGAGGCTGAGAGCTCCCATAGGCAGGGTTTTTAGTGGCACAGACCTGCCAAATGCTCATGATCTCCTAGAGACTGAGAGTTCCCATAGGCAGAGAGGTTCCAGTGGCCAAGCCCTGCCAAAAATGGCAGGATCTCCTAGAGGCTGAGAGCTTCCATAGGCCGAGAGATTCCAGTGGCCAAGACCTGCCAAATTTCAGGATCTCCTAGAGAGTTCCCATAGGCCGAGAGGTTCCAGTGGCCCAGACCTGCCAAAGCTCAGAATCTCCTAGAGGCTGAGAGACCGCATAGGTTCCAGTGCGCCAGACCTGCCAAATGTCAGGATCTCCTAGAGGCTGAGAGCTCCCATAGGCCGAGTTTTTAGTGGCACAGTCCTGCCAAATCTTACTAGAATATAGTTATTGTCATTGTGTCATGAGGTGTACAATTAAGTGAACTACGATGCAAGAGACACAATCCAAAATCAGCGCGGAGAAACTGCGTCTTATTCACATAATCTAAATAGCTGAAATCAGGATTCATGTACAGTTTCACACATTTAACGATTGTTACTTTCATCAAACTCCATGTTGCTTATTACAAAACTGACTGTGTGGATTATACCGCTACGAATTTAACAAACTATTGCCCTTGTTAATGTATATAAATCTGTTTTACTAAAACCGGCTCTTCATATGACTGAAACAATGCACGTTTCTTAATACTGAATGAATGAATATTCTCCTGACTGTTCCAATGAACATTTACCGTACACGACACACCATCAATATATTTGTTATTTAATGTACCTAAACTGACATCATATTAAAGTTATTTCGCTACTGTGAAAATGGTAATAACTTCCATGTACTTTTTGGCTTTGAAAGCTGAAGGAAAGGCACAGAGAGATTGCAGAGAGTAATTACATCGTCCTGATCAAATATTCACATAGAGTACAGTGTCCTGTTGGTGTATGGCTTGAATAATACAACTGCCTCGAACATAAAGCCGGAATGGGACAGGCATAAAGCTGCGTGTTTCAATACTACGGTTTACAGCTGTTTGTCATTTGGTGATATAGCATTTGTGCAATTTGCAGTTAGTTTACCCTAACAATCAGCTGTTAGTAATCGAATGATTCTTGACTCAAGTAGCCTCATTTAGTCATTGGATTTCCCGCGTGGCATGCCCACTACTGTAATATACAGGGTGTAAATATGAGAATATAGGTGTGGGGAGTATAGTCCTGATACGCCTGGATACATTCAAAACAGATTGAGATCTCGATGTTCAACCTTCACCATACTTATTAAAATACTGTTTTTTATTTCAATTCTTTTGGATGACGAAACAATTTTCATTCCCTTATCAAAGGGGCGTAGCCCTAGATGGGGATAAGTTTAAATTTTCAAATTGTAACCCCTAACTTGTGACATGTAATTTTTAATGTCTAATCAATAGAAACAAAATGAAATGAATAAAACATATCTACGACGTTCCTAACAAAAGTTATGGGCATATAATCCCTTCTCTCACAATGCATATTTGCAATTTAAATATTTAAAGTTCCCCATTTTACCAAACTTTGAAACATAAGTATAAGTAAAATTTTAATAAGTATGTACTTATTAAAATACTTTTAATAAGTCCGTTTGGAAATAGATTCACCCTTTATATTTATACTAAGGTACCATTTAACCAACAGAATGTTGTCAGTACATTTACCAACCAAACCTTAGATTATCTTACATTTAATTTAAACTTGGATACATTATACTTATCTAGTGCACTACTCTTAAAATAATATAAAAATCGCATAATTATCTCCGGGGGGGGGGGGGTCTGTTGGTAACAAGGTATGAGAATACGTCACACAGAGTGTCGAGAAAAGGCGTTGCAGATGTTCAATGTAAATTTTCTAGTCTATAGCTCATGTAACTATTAACAAATTTTTAGCCTAACGATGTTTAGCCAAATTCTCTGGTTGTACAAGTTTCATGAAAAGTTCAATATATATTTCTTGACATATCTTACCACATGATACATTTGGTTTATTAAATAGGGTTTCATATTCGTCTACTTATAAAAGTCTACACACCAAATGACCATATAAAACGATATCGGATGTGGAGGAATAATTAGGCTACATATGCTAATATGTTGCATGTTACAATCTCTTACGAACATACTGAATTTGTTGATAAATTTATAGATTTTTACGTTACCTTTATGGTTACCCATAAGACCTATTTAAAACTATTCGGCCAAATCCCATGAAGAGACATTTACTATAATCAAACTCAGTATTCATACAGAAATGAAGTTTTATGCACAATTTCAAGTCTATAGAACAGTTTGTTTTCCTAGATATCCTGCGGACAGACAGAAATTTTAATTATCTAACCCCTCGAATTGGAATTAGCTGACGCTCAGCCAAAAAGCCGGATTTGATGAATCGAACTTAAGTTTTACCCCATAGGAGTTTATACTTGCATATCCTTATTTTTGGTCGTATTAGGCAACAAAATTATTTTTTCTCATAAAGTGTACGGAAGTTTTGGTAATTAAAATGATGAAATCATTATAAATGTAGAGATTTTTATAACCAACCAATAAATATATATATAAATATATATATATAATATATATATATATATATTATTGTCTCGGTCCGTATTGATCGTGTTGTTAAAATAAGACTCAGCCCTAATTCTCTAATAAAAATAATTTCATCAAAATGGTTGAATTTGACACCTTTTTTACATATGGATAAAACCAAGATGATTGTACTGGAGATGGCTCATACACTGCAGGCTCTTAAGCTTTACACTGCCCAAATAAATCTCTCCTCAAGTCACTTAATGATGTTTTCACTTGACTGAGGCAACAACATTTACCGCATGAATGTAATAATGTGCTAATAAGTGCTAACAAACTAAAAAAATAATAACCATTAAAAACAGTACAAATATCATTTCATTAGAAAACGATGAAGGTTTCAGCCATAGGCTTGAATTATTACATGAAACCTCATGCCTATATTAGGCAAGATCGAATTTCGATAATGGTGTATGCCTTTCCATGGAAAGTTCATTATTCTATTCATTCTTGCTATCCTGTTACGTCATAATTGGTCTAGCGTACAACGTGGTTGATTTGAGGTGTTTTATAGTATAAATTACACCTTGAAACTCTTAAATAAACCAATTTTCAATACTTCAAGGCATACCAGATTTAACTGTAGGACATTCGTGTTGAGTGCTTTAAGACTGACAGATTTTGTAGAAGTCCACATCCAGTAAAGGTAAAAGTACCAAAATTTATTTCGTAATTCGGAACAAAAATTACCACACATATTCATTACCAGCGAAATATAAAAACTTTTGAGATGACATTGTCAAATATACAGTACGTAAGAAAACATGGCATATGTAATGGATACATGCACCAGTTTGTTTTGTTTGCAAATATTTTAGTGTCCGTGGATGAAGTCCATATACCATGATGACGCCGGTCGAATTGGCAGTTGGGGTAGTAAATGGTGGAATAGTTCGTAACCTGATAGAAATTCAAGCTTGATATCGGCGTAACGGATGACATAAATTAGAGCCATGACAGTAGCTATGGCAGAGACCGATGTATCTCCAGAGCCATCTGTGCTGATGGATCGTAAAGGTGATATAATAGAGGTATATCTAGTTTATTGGTTCGTGTTTTGGAACAAACATAAATTCGTCATCTACTGGAATAGATTGATTTTTAATTTTGAGATAGGCGATTCTGCAGTTTTGTAGTAATTTTACTACTGCAATAGTATGTAGTAAATGTATGGTAATTTTTTAATCAATTTGAGGGGGAAAGGGTTAAAACATGGATTTGTTAGAAATAATAAGTGCAATCAATATAGAGAGCATTATTTCGAAACTGTACATTTTAAGTCATAAGGAAATTCACTCTGTTACATTTTAAGCTTGTAATTTTTGAGATACTCTGTAAAGCAGTGAGGCATTTGAAGTATGGAAAACATAAAACTCAGTACCACGTTGTATTGTAAATGAGCCATACAAATTGCCATTCTAATTCAAGAATATAACCTTTAAAAAGGATAAAAATCCTATTTTTGATAAGAGAACACTCTTTGCAATAAATCCATATAACATATTATTTTATCAACTTTCAAAACTTAGTATGTTTTTTATTCTATAAAGCCGGGTTTTCCTGTGTAAAGGCTATTTTTGTTAAAATATCAATTTTATAAGTATTTAGTAGTTACAACTACTAATAATGAAAATTTAAGAAAGGATTGAGATGTGTTGAAGGAGAATTTGACCCTACGCCAAGTATGGAAGATGATAAATTGAATCCTCTTCAAAGAAAATTTCAATGGCCAATTACTTAAATTAATGAATTAATATCTAACTGTCATATACTACACAGTAATATTACTGCAGAAAATGATGATCTACATTACTACTTAAATAAATAGCTACTCTCTTTCATATAAATGTTGTGTTTTAAGGTCTATAATAAAAAAATAAAAACCTTTTAAAACGTACATTTTAAATGTAAAATAAAATTGGACGTTGTGCTTAAAGCTGATAAATAAAATCACTAATGATTTAGTCCTATTGCAAGTCAGTTACTATTACGTAAGTGGAAAATCATGAAGCGTTTTGCCATTTGTAGAAAAACGGATCTAGAGTTCATTAGTTCTTTTAAAATGTATGGCCTACGGTAAACAGTTACAACCCAAAATTCTGTAACCCTCCTAACTATTTAACGTCCAAAATGAAACCTTAAAATGGGGCTTAAGTATTGTTACTGAGATTAGTCATTACGTAAAGCCCATTAAAGCGCCAATGGGTGATAAAACCTTACGTTCCACCATAATGTGGACCGTAATTTGTTCACCTTAATTTTCGTTAAATATTGTGTATCAATTTAATAATATTATTATTAAATAGTGAACACAAGTGGTACATTAGATATAATTTTTTCCGGATGGCAATGTTTGAATCTTAATTCTCCAACTTGATATTTGCGGTTATAAAACGTGATTGCATTTGTGCAAAAATATTAGTTGCATATCAAGTTGCCACTGTATATTTAGAACTTCCCTATGCAATGTAACTTAATTTAATTTTTCATAAAACAATGGTGATGCTGATTGCTGATTGGATTTTGCAGCTGATTTTACTGCAAAAAAATGCTATATTTTGGTAAACCCTTCCTAAAATGGCTTAGGGATACTATGGGCTGTATTGTAAAATTAAAATAGTGTTTGTTTTAGGAATTTTAAACTACATAATCTCTAAAATAGGCTAAAATAGGCAGATCTCGGAGGAGGTAAGCTTGTAAATTAAATCATACCCTTTATTATGTGTAATAAAAAAAACCTACATTAGAGGAAATTCCGAGGTGCAGTATTTTAAATACAGATTTTGTTTGCAAAGTGGGTACAGGCATGGAAAAGGATTCGTTCAACACAAGATAACTCAAACGAAGGGTCTAGTAAAGGCAGCACCAGTAGTGCTATGGATCACTATTCTCATCTGAAACTAAAAATATGTACGTGTTTTATCAAATCAAGCAGCTTTGATGGGCACTACTGCGAGCGACAAGGATTAAAGGATCTTTGGAGTTCGTTCAACCTGAGGGAATCTGCAGTAAAGAGTTTGTAAGGTCCTGCGTACGAACGAAGTGCGTGACTGGATCGATATAAAGCCACTGAACAAGTACCTCCTCCTCCTCCCCCTCAGTCACGGTCCTCCCCATCGTGCGAGGGTTTGTATATTGAGTACCGTAACCTAATCTCTGATTTGAATTTGAATATATTTATGTTTCTCAACCTGTAAATTAATATTAGTAAACTTGGAAGCTTTTAAAATTAAATAATTTGGTAGTGTAAATATTATGTATGATTGATTCAGTACCTTGAAAACAATAAATAAATCAAACCATCAACCTGAGTTATTCAAATGCTGACAAATTAATCAGAACTACTTTCTCATAGCTGGGTTAATGTTCTTGCCAATTCGCTTTTCAAAATACGTCTAAAACAATAGAAATTATTCAGACTATAAAAACAGATTTTTTTTTAAAATTTGTTAACTGACGGGATTGGAATTCGGTTAAAATATAGAAAATGGCATGTAGGCTACTCTGATAATGATAAGAGAAACTTTTGTAGGATGCATTCTTTAGGATTTATTACCAAATCTAAAAAATTTCAAAATTTTTCTAGATATGTGATGTTCTACTCAGCGAATACAGGTATTTCGAAGCTTAACCAAATTTTATATTAATGTGTTTTAGCAAGATAAAAAACCATAACTATGCGATTTTTAAACTAGGGCGTATACTCGTAAAATGATTGGTGTTAAAAAAATTAAATTGTACATGAAAAATTGAGAACTTTTCAATAAACGTTTCCACAAAACTTTATAAAATTGATTCCATTCTATACCGAATCGGACTAGAAGTTATGTTTAAAATCACGAAAATACATGAAAATAGGAGAAATATTTTTCTAAGTGGTACTGAATGAATGAATAAAAAATGGCTTTAATAAAGCCCTCTCTACCACTCAACCTCATATTTTATTGAGTAAATTTTAAATAGTTTGATATAATTGCGGTCAGTTATTAGTTTACGCTTTAAGTATAAAATAACAAAAATGATTAACCTATACAAAATTAAATGCATTTAATAAACTTAAAAATATATTTCTTTAAATAGAATAAAAACTTAAAATACAAAAGAAAACTGTATATATAATGATAAATTCAAAATTAAGAGCAAGAAGCGAAGACTCATTCAATTACTGTAACAAACAGATTGACCACATAACCGCAAAAAGCAGCACCACCCGTCACCCAGGACTCCAGCAGCAAGCCTCTAACCCCGCCCAGGTAAACGTGCAGGTTCTCAATACATATAATTGATTTTATTCAAACAAGTCAAACTATTTACAACCTATTAGGTAAAACGTAACGTTTATTTATTTATTTACATTTCATAACAAATTTAGGTTCTCTTAAGTGCAGTGGACTTGCCGAAAAAACCCAAAATTTCCAAAAACTTTACATTAGGTACATAACAATAATATACATACCATGCATTTACATTATTCTATCAAATAAATCTTAACATTTTATCGCTGGGTGGGAGAATTCTTACAGTAATACTGCCATTATAACAACTATAATCTGTATGGTACTGGTGACAAAATAACATTTAAACATCTTAAAATTGTA
Organism: Homalodisca vitripennis; assembly: GCF_021130785.1. Classification (NCBI taxonomy): domain Eukaryota; kingdom Metazoa; phylum Arthropoda; class Insecta; order Hemiptera; family Cicadellidae; genus Homalodisca; species Homalodisca vitripennis. The sequence continues at coordinate 96,172,306 of NC_060214.1, forward strand.
TCGTAGTAAAATAATGTACCGAAACAACTACATAAGGAAAGTATAAAAGGAGCAGTACATAAAATCCCCTATTGAAACTGAAGTGTTACAGATTACGGCCCATGATATATTCACAGCTTCCGAGCACTTGTTGCCGCGAGCCACATCGATCAGGCTCCGCTCCCGGCTAGTGCTTCTTAGTCTACACCTTGGTGCAACAGCGCACTCTGTCTGCACCCAAATGATGCAAACTCTTAACGTGACTGCCAGTTTTGATCTTTCATACAAACAAACATAACGTTTTTATTTTCTAATAATACAATCAAGAATAATGTACACTAAAAAGATTGAGGCACGTATATACAGTGATTTCTTAGTTTGGCATATGAGTTAGCTAACTATGGGCAAGAACAAGGTAGCTCCTTGTTAAACATGAAATATATACAATTTTGTGAAAATATTATATTTTTGTTAAACATTTTTTATATAAAAAGTTAATAAACAATTTTTGTGGCTAATTAAAACTACTTTAAAAGACATTATGAATTAGTCTAATAATATACGTGGATCCGTTCTATAATTATGTCTTTCCCGTTTTGATGGATAAGGCAGTGGAAATTGTGTTTTGGGGAAATCCGTGATAATATTTTTTATACAGGCTATCCTTGTGTAGATTTTTTATAAAATAAGTCATGATAGCATATTATGAAAGATCAATACGTTTTTAAAACATTAACAACTTTCTCTTCTAAAACACATAACTTAAATATTTATAAATGATCTTTCCATTATATTATTACTCATAGTATCATATACTACACAAATCTTAAAGGGTTTTAACCTAAACAGTCCTGGTTGTTATCTAAAAATATCGTTGTGGCCTAAAAATCACTGTAAAATGTGATATAATTTATATTGTTTGTTTGTAGCTTCTCTATTGCACGATTAAAACTTTATAAAATATCAAGCTGATACTCCCCTGATATCTAGATTGTTTTTTTGTAGCTTGAAAAGAATTGTGTGAAATGGTGAAAAAACAATATGGCATATTTTAAAAGGAGGATAATTTAAGTGGTAGTTAAAAATTACTAAATTTTATGAATATTGAAAATCCTTACATTTTTTAAATACAATACGAAAAACATCTTGATTTACAATTCTGTTTGATAATGAGAATTTCTGTTTTGACGGAGTGATTTCTTACATACAGATAATACTATTTTAAATTGAATTTCATACGTGTAAATAAATTATAATAATTTATGCGTTTAAAAGCAGAACAAAATTAGTAGAAATAAGTATAATAAAATCTGTGCTTGACGATTTAATACGTAGTGGATGAACTTAGTTTTGTTACTTTAATTAATTCCAAGGTACCAAATGGCACCTAATACACTTAAATATTCTATCAGCACTGTTTCCAACCGTAGATTTGCTGGGATGAGCAGTAAGGTGGCAACTGTTGCCACAGACAATCCCGGAGGAGTGCTTGACGCAGATCAAGGAGCTCTTGACGCCACCCTCTCGCACGCCATTCAAAGCCTTCTAAATCCCTCTCATTCTCTTTCATCATTAACAAATCTATAAAGTTAATTTACAATAATAACTTAATATTACAATAGGGTAAACTATAATTCCTTCAAAACTACTAGTTGATCCATTGTGTAGGATGAATGACACGTAACTTCACGAATTATTTTTGAAAATTATATTACTAAGTTCAAAACAAGTGCATTTAACAACTTGTGTTAGCTTTATAATCGTAATTTTATTTAATCTTTGAGAAAATTATGTTACCAAGTTTAAAACAAGTCATTGATGAACAATGTACTGTATTTGAAATTTGTTTTTGACGATGGAAGGATTGTGACTTGCGATTTTGGTAGGACGTCGTAGTCTGATGCACACCTATTGTGGGTTGTATTCTGTAGTTCAGTTTTAATAATCAGTTTTGAGTTTAGTTTTTATAAAGTGCATGTTTTAGAATTAATGAAGTCGACACACAAAATGGTGGTCGTGATTCCTGACATAGGCGTGTCACAACGCTCTGGTATGATTTGTTTTTTTAACCTAGATTTTAATTATGTGTTAGGTTAGTTATTTACCTGAAGAAGAGACCAGATTGCAGATCCCAAAACGTAGTATTATTGATTTATTTGTATCACTTAACACTCCGAAAATGTTCGGAAAATCCTGGTCCCTTCACTGTACTCTACATAAGACATATAATAAAGTAGTTGTTTTAATGATTGTTGGATCAGTATTTCATATTTAACGCATTCACTAAAACTTAGCATAAACTGCGAGCTTTTATGTTTAAATTTATTTTGTTGAGACATCTGCTACTTACAGACATGCGTGTTTCTTGACAATTTATGCATCGGTGAATACGATTATTGGTTTAACTTTTATCTATATTTTAATCAATTCTGTAATATTTATCATCCACCCTTATTCGTACAGAAATACCTAAAATATCTATGAAATACTATAATTTCGACCCCACGTCATCAGTTTCCTTTGATTTAACAAAATGACTGAAGCTGTTAAATTCAAGATCTTGACTGTTTACTTTTGATTAGAACTATTATTGAGAATGTTTTAAATTATAATGTAGCCTTAGTTAATTTTTTTATATATCCGGAAAAAAATCAATAAAATTGCGTTTTGGAATTAATATTTTATTTGGTAGATGATACCGGTTAAGAAACTTAAAAGTCTTGTCTCGTGCATGATTGCCAATACAGACTATAGGTTTTTAGAATGTGCCCTGAGATCACAGCCCTGAGATGCTGTAAATGCGGAATTTCCATCTTCCTCGCAATTGATCCATTTTGAGGATTACTTTGCACCTCAACACTCCAGTTTTCGGATTATTTAGCAACTTCCATGTACGGTAAGGTCGGCGGCATCCCGCGAGTATCTACTCCCTGTGTTTCACAGGGGAACAGGATGTATTCTGCCTCCAAAGTTGGAGCCTTTTGTTTCAGATGTTAAAAATGGTTTAGAGAAAGCTGTTTGTTACCAGAGTCTCAGGGAAAGGATGGTGCTGACCTTGCACTGCAGCTGCAATATCCGGGTGTATTCTGGTGAAGCTATTCCAATAAGTGGACAGTTATTCTACACGTGATTTGGCTTGGCGTACCTTGCCTGACACAATAATTCCTATCGTGTTTATAATGATTATTTTCCATATTATTATATCTCTGAACTACGAATAGATGAAGAATACTATTACATACCATCGTCTAAAAGTTCAAAAAATAGTCATAACACTACTACATTTTCATCGCCTAGTAAGCCATATTCTGGCATCATTGAGTATTATCCTTTTGGAGCGGACATAGTTGAAATTAACAAATACAGCACAAACATAACGAATAAACAAATAAGGAAACACCCAATATGTTATAGGCCTACCACAATAAAACATTTAGGCAGTTCGCTTAGTGAAACTTCTAAAGAGCATTGCCCAAAACCTAAATTTAAAATGCAGATTTCATCATTTGGTGAATAAGAACCACAGACTAAATGGAATAAATGGCATTATGGAAGTTTTACACCAAAGTCGCAAAGCAGCAAACTAAACACACTTGATGTAAACGAAATTTAGTGTAAAATAATTTAAAAGGAATCCATTATGTAAACTCATGTCAAATGGAAAGCTAAAAATCAGCTCCAATTATTTATTCAACACAATACTCTATCGTAGCAGGGCTTATAACATCGATGCACCGGGGACTGGAATCATATGTGCACTTGTTATTATGTTATTACAGCCGCCATATCTTATTATGTTAAATATTCGTACAGTACCGTTATAACTGCTAACAACTGAACTGTTTGACAAATGTATGTGTTAATGTTAATTGTTTATGATGATGGTTTGCTTGTGCGAAGTTTCTCCCGATTGATATTTTACAATGTAATGTAGATAACCTAAGGGGCTGTCGCTCTACTAGAACCTGTGTTGGAGGCCCCAAAATGTGCTTTTTGTTTTCAGATGATATTATTCCGAGTTTATTTTAAGAAAACAAGGTATAAGTACGCCTTACCACGTGTTGCGTGACAGGATTCGCCGACGTTTCGTGCAAAACTTAAAATCTGTAGCTAATGTTCTTCTCAAGATGTCCCGCGGAGAGATAAACATACATACAGACAATAAAACAAAAAACGAAGTTGAAACACAAATGAAGAATATAGAAATCAGAAGTTTCTTGTAAAATTTATAGGGTACATTTGAAATCTTTCTCGATATATCTTACCACATGATGCAATTCACATTTTCATTAATTAAATTTTGTTTTATATAAGTGTTTAAATAATACAATTCTAATCACCAAGTCTCTATAAAATGATGTTGTATGTGTTGGAATGGTTATGCTATATGTTAACATGTCACATATTCTTATGGATCCTTTGTTTGAAGTTTTTTATTGACGTTGGAAGAAATGTGATAGAAACAGGATTTTCCGGATATTTGCCATCGTTCAGTAATAAAAAATATCTGTAACACTACGTTTCGAGATCTGCAATCTGATCTCTTCTTCAGGTAAATAACTAACCTAATACATAATTACAAAGTAGGTTAAAATAAACCTTGTAGATGTTTTGCTTGGAAATGTATATATTCTGCTATTTTATCATTGCCACCATGGTTACCCATAACACTAATAAAAAAATATTCGCTAATGCTTAAACAAAGCCTCTTCTCTTGGGTGTCTGAGCATGATGCACATTGAAAGCAAGAGTCTACCTTTGGTTGCTCATCCCTGCTAGTATTTTGTTATATTGTTTATTTTTTGTTATATATTGTTTTGTCATTTCATTGTTAAATTTTCATAGTTTATACTGTCAGCACACACTTATAGCATGTACTTATAGCACTTATAGTATTTAGTATTAGCATGTGGTTGTCTTGTTGATTTTTGTCTTGTTGTATATTGACCCATGCACTAGAGTTAGCACACGCTTAGCATGAAGCGTGTAGTTATTATCTTGTTACCCTCGTTTTTCAATTTGTCTTTGATGCACAAGTTGCATACACTTAGCAAAAATTACTCAGTCGAGCTTAAAAATTTGAACATAAACTCAAATCCCATTCGTTATATGTTATATATTTTAAATTAGAATAATTAAATTACCTAGGCTCCATTCCTCAGGTCTCTACACTAGAAGAAATTTCCATAAGAAATACATTGGTCAATAAAAGAATTGTCTACATTTTAGTCACATATTCAAAGTAAACTTTGGTGTGAACAAACACCTATGTAAACGCGGCGCGTATTATTGTTTATTGATTGTACTGTTCAGTTTGAAATGGAAATAATGCGAATTTAAGCCTGCAACTGAAACAGAATAACAGCTTGAAAATGCGCTTACACACGAATAACGAGGAACGCAAAGCGCGATTTAATACTTATCACGAAAGATACATAAAAGCACGTCCACAATAAAATCTATTTTAACAGAGTAGGAATTGACATTAAAAAATTGTATTACTAGTTTGAAATGAGCTTTACCAGGGCTGAAGTAACAACAACAGACACTGTAACGGCCATGGACCGTGTTATTTAAAGCGAAAAAATAGAGCATTGTTTTTCTAATTCACTAATATAATTTTTCTATTATTAAATTTTGCAATTCTTTCCATGCAATCCCTACATATCTTCTAGGTTATTATTAAAATTGGAATAAGGTATACATTTAAAGATAATAAAATAGAACATCAAAGACAAGATACAAAAAAGAGATAACAATGGCTACAAGATAATAATTATATAATAATGTACATGCTAAGTGTATGCAACTTGTGCATCAAAGACAAATTGAAAACGAGGTAACAATATAATAACTACACGCTTCATGCTAAGCGTGTGCTAACTCTAGTGCATGGGTCAATATACAACAAGACAAAAATCAACAAGATAACCACATGCTAATACTAAATACTATAAGTGCTATAAGTACATGCTATAAGTGTGTGCTGACAGTATAAACTATGCAAATTTAACAATGAAATGACAAAACAATATATAACAAAAAATTGTATTTTCTGTGCGAAGACAACTTGCTGATGCGTAAACTTCTCACTGGGCAGGTTGACTGTGATGATCTTCTTTCAAGGATTAGTTTCCGCATCCCTGGATCAACCAGATCTCGAGACTTGTTTTTTCGTCACCAGTATTCCACATCCTACGCCTACCATAGTTGTCTGCCTAGACTCCAAAGAAGAGGAAATGCACTGTCTTCGGGGCTGGGATATGATTTCTTCTTTGATTCCGAATTAGCATTAAGAAGACTTTTTAAGTTATAAATTACTTACTATATTCTTAATTGTTATGTGTACCAATTAGTCTTGATCATATGTTTACCATATCATGCACTTATTAACATTATTTATTGCGTACAGTTCACATCTAAGTTTGTGATTTGTAGATTAATTAGCCATTGTTGTTGCTTATATAGTTATTATTAAATATTGTCTATATGTTGTTATTGTTTAAATTATTTATATTGTTGTTAACTTATTTATTTTTATCACTGTTAAATTTATCATACACATCAAATTAAGTGAAACTGTTTGGTCCTGTGTGGAACTTTACTAATTGGATTAGTTCGGAGCAGAATAAAGTGCTTGATGGCGCCTTTAAAGGGCCACATACAGAAATTCAAAAGTGGGAAAGTTCTCCTAAAACTGATCGTAATTTATGTCCAATTGTTAGTTGCTTTTTGTTATTATTTAATTTACTCGTTATTGTTATGGATTTTAGTTGTTTTTGATATTCTTATCAATGTGTATGTCACTTATTTAGACTATCTTGATAAGTTCTCTTTTATATAATATAATTAATAAGTAAGTAGTAAAGTATTCTTGAGTCTATAATTTGTCATTGAATGGAAATGGTGTAACCGTTGATACAAATAAAAAAAAATAAAAAGAGTAATGAAAAGTGGTAGTTCAATTTAAGAAATGTATTTCCACGTCCCGCACATACAGAGTGTGTAATCTAGTACTAGGATTGATTTCAATGATAATGACAATGAGTATAACGGATAGTGAAATATGGGTACTCATGGCCATGCCCATGTTGAACTGTAAATCCAGACTGAGATCCAATGAGAGGTGTATTATTCTCATTAGAAGTAGTAAAAGGGAAGATAATCGATTTATATTCTATCTAATTCTATCCGAACGGGAAATGGCAAATCAGCACATAATTCATTGTTGGCGGATGTGTTAGCCCCGGATTAGTTTTCTATTCATTTTCCTCAGAATAGTGACATGGGAGCTATTTAAAAACTGTTACACTCTTTTTTTATTCTTTTAAGACACTGCGTCAATACTTATTGTATTTTGTGTAAGGTCCAGACATAAAAACCCCTGTTAAAAGTAACTTTAACATACTGTACTGTACTGTCAGTTTCTTTAGCAAAAATTATAATAATTTGTGTTGTGACAAAGTATACCAGAACCATTGTTTGAGTTAATTAGTATTGTTTACAACAATTAATCAAGCTATAAATTACTTTGTACTATCTGATTATTTCAGTCAGTCTGTCCATAATCACCTTTACCAAAATCAGCTGTGTTGCACAAATTGGTGGTAAAATATTGAGTCACCATTAAAACTGATTGTCATAAATACATTTTCCCAAATAAAATGTTGAATTAGTTGCTAAGACAGAAAGAAAGAAATCGAACATGAACTATTACCAATCATAAATTAAATACTTTAACTCGCTAAGCTTCTTATACAACAGTTTTATGCACAAGATATTAAGAGTATTCAGAACATATTCGAGATCATATAAGAAACTTAAACTAGGTGAATCACATAAAGAAAACTCCTGAACATAATGTATACAACTCTCTGCATACATGTACACTTCTCCATCCTAAGCATTTCATAATTGAGACATGAGTTTAGAATATTGACAGCAAAAAAATATGATTAGAGAGGGTTTGTTACTTATTCTTACTCTCAGATCATTATGTTCTTTAAATTGTGATGCAGTATTTTTTTCCGTACAAATATTCATCATTCGTGTCGTATATAGGCTACAAATGGTCTTGGAACTTTAGCTGGTCGTCAATGTTAACAACAAGAAACTATGAGACGTTGCAGGATCAGATCTCTTCTCCCCCACAAACTAATTTCCAAGATACCGATTTCTTGGAACCATTGCTGATGTGAAAATCCAAGACTCAGGCTTTAGCGCTATTTAACGGAAACGAATACTAAAATTCGCACAATCAGCTACCAGGCACGTTATAATAGTTTACTTATATAGTTTTATGTATCAGAATGACTTCATGCTTAAATAATATTGGTATAATTACTTACCAATATAAACAGAGGATCCCAATTATTTACTAATTAGTAAAGCGGGATTTAAAACAGATCGCAATTAACGGAAACACGATATTATCGCTAATAACAAAAACAATAACCTTTGAATAAAGTCAACCATTCCACCTTCATCAATCTCTACATCCTTTGATCCTGCTGTGTTTGAATATTACTGTTGTGATGTTTTTTTACTACAATTTAACGTCATGTCATGGGTGTCTTAAATGTAAGAAATTGCGCATTAAATTTATCACAAATTCACACATTACAAATTTTACGATTCTTTATGCACGTGTCATAATATCAGAGCGTGTTAAATTATTTAATCAAATTTTACAAAGTCTTTTCAGGGTAAAATATGTAAAAACACATAAAGTATAACTATAACTTGCTTTATAGTTTACAGTCTGCACGTAGAATTTTGCTTTTTGAAAACTGTATATTTAAATTTCATAAACGTTAAATTTAATTTTTTACAACATATTTAGTCCATATATATTACATCGGCTTCACAACAAATTATTTAGGAACAAGGCAAAAGGTATGGATATAAACATATTATCACAGAAAGACCTGTAGTCGCACATGTACTGATGCATGATTAAAATTTTGAAGAAACATTTTCAGTAAAAATAACAAGAAAAGGTTTTTAAAAATATATAAGTACCTAAAAAAACAATGCCTTACAAGATAACGTAAGTGATAATTCCAGTAAGATTTAATCATTCAATCTCCAAAAACACCAACATTTTGAATGTTGACAATCATCCACGAGAATATTTACATCCACAGGAAGACCGATTTTAACTCCAAATGAGAACACGTCTTCACTTGTGGATAACCATTTGAAAGAAAGAATCCAATTGTGACAAATCTTCCTTCTCACGTAAAAATTAGTAATGATTGTTTCCACCTTTTGAAAAAGTAGCTCAACCTCTTCCTGAAAATACTAAATTAGTAACAATCGATGTTCAATCATTACACACAAATGTTGATCATGACATCAATCAACAATCATACACTAAGGATTGAATTCGTTAAATATTACATAAAACAACACCCAAAAAACACTACCATCTTCAGATTTTCTTTTAACTGTAAAAAATTTCATTTTAACTATGAATTGTTTTTATTTACAGCAAAAAGGGACAGCCATGGGAACAAAAACGGCTCCTTCTTATGTTAATATTGTCATGGGCAAGCTTGAAGATGATCTATAAAACCAACCATACAAACCCTATATTTTAAAAACGTTACATATCTTCTTGATATGGACATACTGTAATAAACATTATTACAACAATTTTGCATTCACTGAACACTTCCTGCAACTTTAAGTTTCCGTGGGAGAAAACTGACTGAATTGTGAGTTTTCTACAGTATGGAACCACGAAATAGTGCAGTTAGCAACTACTGCCTGGCCGACACAGGGAGATGTCACCACACTGACGTAGTTAATTAGCTCAGACCTCATTGGTTGCTCCAAGGTCACGCGCCAAATAGGCTCCTCCCTTAACTGCACTCTCTGGTGGTCCCTACTTTAGGTATAGGTATAGATATTTGAATTGAAAATCAAAAGTTGAAAACTAACACCAATTTAAATAAACACAAATACATTTCAAAGTCAAAATTACGACAGTTGTCATCTGCCCCATGTCAAAATTTAGGCAGTGAAAAATACTAAATTTCAAAAATACATTGACCATTTGTTTTCTAACAGGGGTTATCCTCACAAAATTTTAACAGTAGATTGAATATTAAATCTCTTATTGGAAACATCAATCTAAATTTGACGTTAACGATTCAAAGTTTTGAACAAACTTCCTCCCAGGACCTAACAATATTCTTATAGAAACATACAGGTGCTCTTGTGACTTTTGCTCTTACAATGTTTTATAGCAGTGCTGAAATAAAAGTTCCGTAAGGGTACTAAAACGAAAGAGTCCGATGAAGTAAAATATTGTCTCGTACTTTTACTATTGACTCCAGTATATAACATTTTCTTTTTACTCTATGAAAAGACTCTCTTGTTAAATCTCATATGATTGTACTCAGTGCATCTAAAAATTTATTTATCCAGCCAAATTCTCGTTTCAATCATGGTTATTCACAAGACCAATGTAAAAATATTCGCTAACGCTCAGACAAATCCCATGGAGTGACATACATCATCATTAAATTCAGTGTTCCTCATATAGAAATGAAAATTCATGCAAAATTTCATTCAAGTCTACAGGTCAATTCGTTTTCGAAATATCTTGCGTACAGACAGACAGAAGTGCAATTTTCCCATCCCCATGAAATAGGTTTCGCTGAAGCTCAGCCAATTATGAAATGCTTCAAGAACATTTGAAACATAAATTTTTATATATGGACGTACGAAGTTATATTTCATTTACTATTTATAGCGAGTAAGGGGTAATTCAAATAATTTGCTGAGCCTTAGTAAAGCTCTCCACTTGAAAGACAGTGCTCTCCACTTAAAGCCCTCCACTTGAGAGACTGGAAATATTTTCTTATGTCACTTTATTGTCTTATTGTCTTTCCTATAGTTTAATATAATATATCGAGAAAAAACCAATCAATTGATTTAAGATTTTCCGTAAAACTTAATTTTCATATAATTAAAATTGCATTACACTGGAGAACATTTTTACATTGGTTTTATCGTAACCGTGATGACAACAAGAATATTTCAGTATAAATAGATTATTAAACAAACTGAATAAAATTACATGATATCAAATAACATGTGATGTAGTTACACAATTAAATAAGTAAAAACCTTCAAATCCTTTATAAATGTAAGTCGAAATTAAAAAACCATATATATTTAATTTGGAAATACAATTGATAGTCATTTAGAATGTAACTATTACTACCGAAAAATAGAGAAATTACGTGTTCAGCAGCAATTACGTACACTCAAATAATAATAGTGTTTATTAAAACGTTGCCAATCATTGCTTGTTACATTCAGATAATTTTTGATTGCGTCATATAACGATGATGCTAATTTCAAGAGCTGTATACTTGCTGTTGCACGGAATATAAAATTTATTTTAATATATAACAAAATTTATTTTTTTCATTTAAGATTTCATTTACAATTTCGTGAAACTTTTGTAACTTAGGCTGAACAGTAAACATGACGTCTGAAAGTGACATATACCCCGAGTGTTCCTGGCGTTTCCAGTTCTCATACATCATGTAGCACAGGAGCTCTCTACTGTGAGTGCTCTGTCTCGGGGTATTTTATCTTCCATATTTTATCTCGACTTTTTAAGATTTCAATCTTGTCTCTTCGGCCAGTGTTGCCAACTTTGCATTTGCAGATTTCGTGTGGAAATGTTTGATTAATTGTGTCGTGAACAACACAATTGTTTAACGTTTACTGCTAACAAAATCGTTACTATGATTCTGTTTTACCTATTGAAATTAAACTTACGACGAATGGATTTTTTAAAATAATATTATTTCGCAATTAAATAGTAATAATTAAGTAAATTGAGTCATAGTAAATGGAGATCACTTCATTGGCTGAGCGTAAGTGAAGCCTATTGCTAAAGGGACTGGATACATTTAATTTCTGTCTGTTTACCAGTCCACAATCGAGAATAAATAAACCTATAAAATTTAAATTTTGCATGAAATTCATTTCTATACACAGTTCTATGGTGCTGCATATCACTCTTTTCGTTTTTAACGAAAATTTTTACTTTTTTTATGAGTAGACATGACGGTAACAATAAAACAGTAAAATAAATAAATTTGTAAGCAAACAATAACAATAAAATTATATGATATTTTAACATATGATAAGCCTAGGCCAATTAAAATGAGCTATACACTAGTAGTTGTGTATACAAATACAGAGAAACCTGTTACGTGACCCGTGGTGTGCCACAATCCTGCCTTGTTTAATATACTTATTAGCTATCGTTCAATATTCCATTCATTAGTTATTACGGGTATGTAACAGTAAAGTTTGATTTAGCTGTCAGAATAAATGGGCTAGTGACAGATACTCTCAGCGACATTGCTTCAGGCAATTGAATATTCTTTCTCAGTAGCTTCACAATGATGCCATCGCTTAATATGACATTTATTGTTTCTATGATTATTCCATGGCAGACATCTCGGAGCAATATTTCAAACCTCTCTGATCTACTTGTTTGTTTTGTGTTTATCCAACCAAGATAAAGAAAGTTTGTTTTTTATCTGAAACAAAAACCTACACTTCCTGTATGTATAACACATTATAGTTACACGCGGTTTTGCACACGATTTTTATTGAATAAAAGGTGCCCTTTGTAAAGGGCAAAATAAACACTGCTGAAAATAAGTGAATATTACTTTTAAGTTTAAACAGTGATGCTTTAGGATCCGGAAGTCGAAAGAGTGAACATATTTTAAGTACGTCAAAGTAATCTTTGGGAAAGTACCGATGATTCATATGATATAACTCTGTAATAATTTAGATTTAGAAGTACACATGTTTATGGTACGCTCAACGTTCATTGCTAAGAGGTTCAACAAAATTGCCATTGGTTCTTACTATAGGTTAAGCGCTCGAAGACACATTTCTTGTTAGATGAATTTTAATAACACACGTAATAATGGAGTTTACTCGTTGCTACTATAAAAAGACTCTTTTTATCGCAGCAACAAGGAAACTCCATTATTACGTGTGTAATTAAATTCATCTAACGAGAAATATATATATAGAAAATCATAAAGTATCTAGCTGTCAAAAAATGGATATCAACCCCATATTGTAGACAAAATGATTCAGAAGAAAACAAGAAAAATAACAATAAAACCAACACAATACGGCCTAATCCTAATAATAATTAAATTCAGAAATATATATGTGTACCTTTCAATACTAAAATAAACAAAGCTGTTCGAAAAACCTTTCAAAATTCAAAATTTTCCATCAGTTATCAAAAAAGAAATAATAAGTTTAAAACTAATTGAAAACAAAGTAAACCAAAAAGATGACAAACTAGATTTATACAAACAATGTGGAGTATACAAAATTAACTGTAGTGACTGTGAAAGCTATTATATTGGACAAACTGGCAGAAATTTTAATAAAAGGTTTAAAGAATATATACAAGCTTTGAAAACAAATAACATGTCTACAATAAAATCAAATTTCGCTGAACATTTATTAGAAACTGGACATAACTACAAAAGTATTGAAAAGAACATTGACATTTTGGACATTGAAAGGAAAGGAGAAAAATTAAACACGAAAGAAGAACTACATATTTATCTAAATTATAACAAAGATCCTCACATCATATTAAATAGCAATTAAAAAAGTAAAACGAATCCTATCTTTGAAAAAATATTAAACACAGAACACTAATGAAAATTACAACTGTGTCATATAAATTGAACATCTGTTTAAATAGTAGACAGGTGTATATTTATTTGTTTTGTTTATTATTTAGTTAGAGATTAATGTTCACACTGAAGATGGTTTATACCGAAACACGTGTCTGAAATAAAAGAATTTTAAAAGGGTTTTAGTTTACAATTTATTATTCTAATATATATATATATATTAGAATAATTCATTGTAAACTAAAACCCTTTTAAAATTCTTTTATTTCAGACACGTGTTTCGGTATAAACCATCTTCAGTGTGAACATTAATATATATATATATATATATATATATATATATATATATATATATATATATATATAATAATAATAATAATATATATATATAGGGTCTGAGAAGTCAACTTTAAATATGTGCTATCGCTATTAACCTGTACGAAAGTTTAAAGTTTATATTGCATAGTCCTATGGACGGATGAATTCTTACTGGTTTCACTAAATGTTTTAATAACAAAAACAATATTCCGTGTTTTTTTATTACAACGTCACAGCGATGAAACGATGTAATGTGTTTAAAGTTTTTATATTTCTAGTTCGTGTGTTAGTACTTTTTTATTTTTCCTTTATTCACGATGCATAATCAACACATTACAAACCACAAAAGCAACAAGCAATATATAATTAATGAGCATTACAACTGTACAACTCAGGGTTGACTCGTTGAGCCTAATGTACCACATTAAAAACAAAAACCCTACGTACATGCATAACAAGGCATTCAAAAGGAGAAGGTCTTTTTGAAATATGACAAATTTAAAGAGTTCATCCGTGAGCTTCCTGGGCCTTGGAAGGAACATCGTTTGCAAATGCCCAACATAGACCAATCTCTTCAGCAAACCATTATAAGAATTCAAATAGAAGAATCAGCAGCTCATGCAATTCACAACGAACAGCAAGGACGAAAAATATGCAGCTTATTTCCTTCAAAGAAAATCAAATCCACTGCAAGAATTGTTCTCGAGCGATGTTTGTAGAACATCAGTATTAATTTTGCAGGGAATGCACAATCTCGCGTAAGCCAATCAAACTATATATTTCTTAGTATTACATTTAAAAGTTTTGTTTTCAGACTCACCAGTAACGTAAGTTTTAGAACCTTACCAATCTAGACTTGAACTAACCTACTAGAATTTCGGAAAAAGAAGAGGTTTCTTGCTTTCATAAATAATTTTCATACACAATTTTCATAACTTACCTTAAAAATTAATTTAAAATTAAAATAAAATTTAAATCAAAGTAATAAACTCACATACCTTTATATTTATATCATACAGCTTGGATTCAACACACCATTATTTACAGTACATTTCCAACATCATGGGGGGAGGGGTGGCAGGAGAATGGAGTAGAACAGATGAATGAAATATTATCACATGAGTATATTTCTGGTATCGCGACATAAAGCTGCATCTGTACAATTATCGTACACGATAATGAATGACTCACAACTGCAATGGTCAAGTTGAAACACGTTGTCACTATTATTGTCTGCGGACTCACTCATTTATTTACTTCCTTTCAATGGTCAAAAACCTTTTACATTTATAAACTTATGATAAGATGACTAAATAATAATTAAATAATACTTAAGGAAAAGGGCTAAACTAAACATGCAACTGGACTCTAAATCAAATCTAGGCCTAATTAACAATAAATAATAAATGTATAGGTTATAATAAATATTAGTGATAGTAGTACATAATAAATGGGAAAAGTATTTAACTTAAATACACTACCTACTGCAAAAGATGTGACATTATATGAATAAATAAAAAAGATAAATAATACCAGTGCAAGTAAGCTATAAAAATAATAAATAACAATGAAAACTAAACTATAAAGGAATAACAAGAATAAAAATACTAATTAGTGATAGTGGTAAACCAAAAATGAGAACAATATTTAACTTAAATGCATGTACATTACGGTCTAAGACGTGACATATGAATAAATAAAATGATAAATAATAACAGTGCAAATAAACTATTTACTTTAAATAATAATAGGAATAAGACTGTAAATGAATAACAAGAAAACAAATTACCAACAGAGAAAAAACTATAAAAACAACGAATGCAAGCAATAAATGTAAATATATAACCCAGAGGCAAAGCCGTAATTATAAATATATAACAAAAGACTAGCAAAAACAATAACAGAGCAACAACAACAGCTAATAACATAACAAGAATAATGGGGAAAAAGTTATCAGACGATATGTAAGTCCAGACAGGCTAGTCGTAATTCTCTCTTGAAGGTATCACAGCTCAAATGAAAGAAGTCCAGATGTCTGGGGAGGTTGTTTGCCAGGTGTTGAAGACCTGGAAAAGCACTGTGAAACATGTACTGGGTAGAGTAGTGCCGCCTTGCAAACAGCTGGGGGTGACGAAGATGACGTGATCCAGTAATTCGAGCAGATCAGGTGCATCAATGACAGAGCAGATCAACTTCTTTAGAAAAAGCAGATCATGAACTATACGTCTTGAATGGAGAGGTTCTAAGTTAAACTGAACTCGAAGGTCATTAATCGGCACATTATGGACTCTTCTAAAATACTAAACAAATTAAAATCACACGAGAAAGGGTCTCACAGAAAAGTCAAAAATTGCACACCATTGTTGGTCCAAAGACCATCATATGAATTGGGATGAAGCCAACATAATACACTGGGAACCACATTTCATCAAAAGGAAATTAAAAGAGGCAACATAAATTAAACTGACAGACCAAACAATCAGACAACCATCAGTCGAAATTAGGCCGCTTTGGTTGCCAATTCTAAAAAAATTAAATTAAAAATAAAACGAAAAGTATCAAACGGATCAGATATTTGTAATAAACCAATGCGGAGTCACAACATGGTTTTAAGAAGTTCATTTAGCATGAACCAATAATAAAGGCCATAAACCAATAAAAAAGGCCCATTCCTGTCCCCCTTCCTTTTGATTTTCGCAATTTTGTTTTTTTTTCTGCCGTGACGATTGCCATTTGCTAGTGGCCTCTGGTCAGTCTTAGGTAATTGGTAGATGAATGCAAACGTATTGTGACCTGTAATCTGTAGTTCAGTTTCAATTATTAGTGTTGTGTACAATTCTTTATTAAGTGCATGGTTTAAGAGTTAGTGAAGTTGACACACAACATGGTGGTTGTGATTCCTGACTTAGGCGTGCCACAACGATTTGGTATGATTTGTTTATTTTAACCTAGTTTTTAATTATGTATTAGGTTAGTTATTTACCTGAAGAAGAGATCAAATTTCAGATCTCGAAACGTAGTGGTTACTGATTTCTTGTTTCACTGAACGATGGCAAATATCCGGAAAAATCCTGTTTCCTTCACAATCCTTCCATCGTCAAAATAAACTTCAAACAATGAATTTTTTCTCAGGTTTTTATTATTTTCACTGCATTTGGTCTTAACTAAGAAATTAAATAATTCAATTAAGAAAAACCCTAATACAGTTTTAAAAGATTTATTCAACTGTCCCAAACATGTTCAGTTACTTATATAAATTGTAGTAAATTTACACTAATTTTAAGATAAAATGTTTTAAAATTCATGAAATTGCAAAGTACATTAAAAAGCTATCTGAATCTTTCTTGAAAGGTACCACAGGGTATTTTATGGGGTTTCATCATTGTGTTGGGGTTTTAGGAGAAAAAAAACACTTTGTAAGATGTGTTATGGTTTTAACAATTTTTTAACACTGACTTCAAAGCAGCAAAGAATTTGATATCGGGTTTTGTAGGTCTGTGCTGTAGGAGAGAACGTATTAAATATTCAACATAGATAATTCTCGTATTATAAACTACTTACTACAAAGAAATAAATATATTGGGAAACATTATGAATTATTTCATGAATGAAACACTATTCTCCGTTATTTTATGTAACCGTAAACAGTACTGTCTATTTGAAGCGAAGAGGGTGTGTTTTATTCAGCCAACTCGCAAGGAATAGCTCTCGATTAAGAATGCCTCATTCGCGCACCACTCTTCCCTAATTGTTGCGCTTTAAGCCTCATTTAACGCCGTTTCCGAACGCCTTTAATGAGGAAAATGAGGCGAGTGCTCCTTTGTTTCTAAAGTAGATAAAGTCCTTCAAACGTTTAAAATCTCAACCGGAAATCGAGATTAGCATTGGGATTGGGTTGCATAGACAAACATTCATACGAACAATAAAATGTTACATGCGTGTCTGACACCAGGTGTCACCCATTTGAGTCATCAAAACATCATTGATACCGTACGCTTTTAACTATTTGGTAATGGTGATCATATTAATATTTATAAAAATAAGTGTAATATTCTGTTACTTCAGAATTAATCCTCTGACTGCCCATTAGTATTTTTCTTAAACGGCAAGCAGTTTTTTTCAAGCAAAACAAATAACTACAAACTAGATTAAAATAAATACAATGATAATAAGTAACTAGGGTATTTTATTTGAATATTTTACGGTAAGTTGGAAAATGTATTATGTTATTTGTTAGCGGAAAGGGGGGGAGGGTTGTGCTTGGAAATTATTCTTGGAAATTAATTATTAGTTCAGGAAATAAATTTCAAATTCCAATATAGCCTAAAGGTAAAATATTTAGTCCAGTTTTAGAAAATGTAGAGTTTTTGGTAAATAAATTAGTTTTAGCGCAAAATCTGAAAGTGCTATAAGAAGCATGGTTTTCGTGACCAAAAATACATCAATTTGTAAAAATGTTTATAAATTGTTACAAACTGTAACACTAACTATAGTTAGGTAGTATTGTACTAACAATAAACTAGAGAACACTATAATAATAAATAGCTTGAGAAAATCTAAGGTTTTTAATTTATTTTTGATTGTAATGATGTTTTTGTTTTATTTTTAATTTTATACTCCTAAAGGTTAAAAATTTAGTCCAGTATTTGTAGTAAGTTTCATAAGCTACACAGGGTGTAAAGTAAGTCCTGATACGCCTGGATATATTTCAAACGGATTGAGATATAGATATACAATCTTCACTATATTTATAAAAATAATATTTGGGATTCTTTCCTTGGGAAAACATAAATAAATTCCTCCTTTTCAAAGGGAGGGTAGAAGGGAGTAACGTAAAATTGTAACCCGTATCTTGTGACATGTCGGTATATTCAAAAGAATATTCAATAGAAACAAAATGAAATGAATGAATCATCTCTAAGGCGTTCATAGCAAAATGTTATAGTCAAATGGCCCTTTACATCTCAGGGTGTAAATTGCTGATACGCCTAGATTTATTCCAAACGGATTGAGAAATCAATGTAAAACTTCAATATATTTATTAAAATACTTGTTGAGATTTTTTGTAAGGTAAAAAATTCCCCCCTTGTAAATGGGGTGTAAAAGGGAGTAACTTTAAATTTTCGAATTGTGTCTTTTTCTAGGGCTTTCGTAGCAAAATTTATGAGCAAATAACCCCTTACATTGTAATGCCACTTAGAAAAAGTTTAAGCTGGGCACCTCAAAGTCTTACTGAAAGATATCACGCATACATTGCCTTAATCTGCGCAAGACATTTGGCATGATCACTACAAATTATTGTTTTTTGCGCAATTTGCCCATAGATTTTGCTAGAAACGTCGTAGACATGTTTTATTAACACATTGTGTTTCTTTATAATTGGCCTTTAAAGGGCATGCTACAAGGTATGGATTGCAATTTAAAAATTGAAAATTACCCTTTTCTAACCAACTTTTAAAAGGGAGGAGGGAACCTTTTTATTCTTAAAATATCCACAAAAGTAGTTTAATAAGTTTGATGAAGATTTTACATCGATATCCCAATCCGTTTCGAATATATTCAAGCGTATCAGGACTTAATTTACACTCTGTATAGTAATATTTTGTTATAAATATTTTAAAACCTTTACCAAAACAAAACAAAAAGTAGTTGCAACTAATTGTAACTAATTTGTAATTCGTCGGCGAAAACAGCGACGTCATTCTAAAAATACGCCGCTGTCATAAAAAAAAAAAAAAAAAAAAAAACAGTGCTGTATTCGGTAACTCTTTACCTTACCAATGGTGTATTAATATAGTTGATATTCGATTGTTTATTTATTATAACAAATGAGATTAAGCGGGCGGTACAGATAAACGGATATCCGTTGATTGGCGTTTAAGGAACGATAATAAAAATTGGATATCCGTTGATTGGCGTTTAAAGAAAGATAATAAACATCGGATATCCGTTGATTGGCGTTTAAAGAACGATAATAAACATAGGATATCAGTTGAATGGCAGTCGTTGGGAAAATTACCATTTAAAAAGTTAATGGTTATTTAAAAGAGTGGTTTTGATTTAAATTAAATAATCTTAAGTCACGGGAGGCATGTAGGAAGATTTCTTTGCTTTTTTTCTGATCCATTTTGGGTTTTTTTAGATTTAAAATGGAGAAAGATTGGTCCCATACGTAAAAAATACACAAAAACATCTAAAATCTTTACAAAATAAACAAATAAAGTAAAACTAACGTGCTGTTATATGATGGTTGTTAATTCCTAACCTAGACTGTCACTGTGTTTGGAATTTGGACATCTAGTGAAGCTTTCATCTCGTCCCCAGTTTATCATCATGTAGGTAATTGACAGTGAAAAGTATAAAATTTAAGTTCGTTAGATTTCATTAAGATGTTAAATATAATGTTATTTGAAAGTTGTTTTAACTAATAAGCATATTTGTGCGTTAAAAGTTTTTAACTGGAGATGATTTAATATAAATAGAAACCGGTATCACAGCTCTAAAAATAATAATTGTTAAGGTGAGTAAGTATAACATAATATAAAAAATCCAGAAGCTCTCATTATGGGAAAACTATTATACTCATTTAATTTGGTAGTACAGTCAGCAAACTCTAGTGCAGAAGTGTGTGTACCTGTATATCTACTTAACTACTGTTAATTGAACTACTGAATTAATCGTACGGGTTTCCTAGTTTGTTCTAATTAATTCATCACATCAAAGTGACAAACAAAGACGGATAAATGTTGAAATATTTCGCCAGAAGACAATACAGTAATGGTTCATCTACGGCACTGTTCGTAACAGAAGGGGAGATAGGATTTTCCCAGAGATAGAGCACTCAAGAAAGAGATGGAGAGAGTGCCGTTGTCGCAGATGACTTGTGAGATATAGAGTATATACGATGGATGGCATGCATTTGTGAGATGGAATCTAAATGTAATTAAAAAATAAAATATTTTGAAATCTACGTGCTAGTAATAGATCTGAATTATAATATAATGAATGTAATGTAATAACTCCAATTGAACATTAGTTTTATTAAACAATGAAACATAAGATAGGAATAACAGTGATATTAATACGTATAACAGAAACAATACAAAACTGCATTTCAAATAATTTTTGAATTACTTCATACAATTCGATCTTAAAATGGTACCTATCAGATATTTAGTAAGGTTATAACAAATGATCACCTTTACGCGAAGTCATTCAGTCTGTTGTCCTTAGTAAAATGTACATTTTTAATGGTGTTGAAATTCCACATTGTTCCTAATTGTTTGGATAAGCTGTGGAAGTGTAAGGTGTAGCAAAACGTAAATTGATGATAAAAGTAACTAGATATCCATTTTTCTAATAATCTGTCAATTATGAAATTACAAATTCTAATTGAGAGAGGACGTCTATTAGCAAACGTCTATTTGGTATAATTTTGTTCAAAACTAACAGTAAAATACCATGATAATAAGTAACTAGGGTATTTTTATTTAATTGTTTTACGGTAAGTGGAAATTTTTTTTGTTATTAGTTATTGAAAAAGAAGTTGGAGGGGGAAGGTTGTGCTTGGAGTTACAATTATAACAGGTGATTGCTGTGGCTCACAAACGGTGCTGTTAAATAATGATTATTAATTAGATTTAGTACTTAACTTTTAAAATTTATTTGTCTCTCTTATATATCATCCTGTAATATTCAAACTTGGTATCGTTGGATTTTGTACCATAATTAAATTGGCTACAAAAATATGATAAGTGTAAAATTTTTACCGTATATAGTTTTAAGATATTAACATTAAAATATTTAAATTTAAGATTCCACACTTTAAAAATAAAGCTTATACAAATATTATTTTCCCTGTAATTATATTTTTAGGTTACGAAGATATTCTAAATTTCTACTGGTGGGTGTATGGTTAACTATTGAGTTTTTGAGAAAATTTTAATATGATATTTTGGTTTCTTTTTGATCCAGCATAGTATCTTAAAGGGTTGGTAGACAGTTTTGTATATTTAGACCCTGTATATGTATTATATTCAAAACGTAAACAGATTCTTTCGAAAAAATAAGAATAAGAAAAATAAATAATAATTTTAATAAAATTTTCAATTATATATTAATGCAAGATTTATTTTTTATTAGTGTTTCCTTTGACTTTAAACTATACCACTAATTCAAATACCGTAAACCAAGAGCAAGCTATTAAATCTGGTATATCATTATAAATTATGCAAAGAACTAAAATGCAACAGAAAAATTGTTAAAGTTAAAAGCGGTGAATATGAAAACCGTGGATAAAGTTAAACTTCTATAGCTATTAACTGATTTTCTTTCAAATAAAATTACAAAAGTTGCCATGACAAGTAGTATGTTTTAACACAGAATCTTTTTAAAAATGCGAGATATTCATAAAAATAAACAGACTTTTAGGTTTCTTTCTTGAATTGCTTTTCAGAGATGTTTAATTATTTCTTTAACGTTCAAGGAGGAAAAGAAACTCTTAGACTCTTTACTCAAACTGCACTTTTTATCATCGTGTAAATTAAGGCATAAGAGTGACTTCTTGTTTTTTCATTATAAACAAGAAGTTATAAAAACAATTATTTGAAACTGAAAGGAAAATTAGTACCTGTGCAAGGACTACAACACCATGATAAGCCCTCTTTTGAATCTCCTAATTATTACCGATGGTAATTTACTACTACTACTTACTACACCAAAACACACGATATAACGGAAAAAGTATCTAGATAAACGTAATTTATTAGTTTATATTAAGAGGCTTTGAAAATTTTACGCCTTACTCTAAAGTGGGTAGCTCCGAAAATGAGTCACCTGACTAATCTCCCGTTAGAATTACATTAAATAATAATTGGTAACAGGACGCCAGAACAAAAGAATCCCCTGTTTAGAAGTTGACGAAGACTTTTAAACAATAATTTCAACAAAAAATGTATTTTTGAGCACATAAAAATCACTGGTATAGCTCAGAATCTGTGATGGGTGACCAGTGAAATGTGCATGGACTAGGTAAAGTAAAACACTGCAATTGTAATCACGTATTTTACAAAAGTGGTGTTTGTGCTTTACCCCCCTATTTTATCAGGTTTTACTGTTTAAAATAAAGTTATCTAGATTTATTCAAATGTTTTTATTTCTTGCCTTGGGTACGGCTAAAAATTATCCATGTTTTCCAGATTGAATGGATCAGATTCAAATCTTCCATTAAAGGCTTTATAGCTTCTGTGCGTTTTATACGTCATTTTCCATATAACTGGATTTGCTTTATGTAATGCTCAAATATTATATCTGAATATAAATTATGTTTTAAATCACCAAAATTTATTACCATGGAGATAACGTAATTCAAGTAATTACATTTTCATGTGTAATTTAGTGATTGTACATTAACTTCAGTAGGGAATTCTGTATTGATTACTATTTAGAATATTATAATTATATAATAATCTTCATTTATATTAATTTTATCTTCATTTTGAAGTCACAAACAGAATTACAAGTTATATATATATATATATATATATATATATATATATATATATATATATAAATTGTATATATAAATATTATATATATATATATATATATATATATATACCATTTATAACCATTTAAGTAATGTAAATCAAATTCGTTTTACATGGTACTTGGTCCCTAAATAAGTGTTTTTGTTTGGTTATTAAAACACGTATGTGATAATGGAAACTACAAATTAAAAAAATATGACATATGTGTTTTGGTAGTTAGGCTGTAAGTGTTAATATGCGGCATTTTTAAACCTCACAAAATTTTATCAGTTTTGTCACCCTATTATTTTCTTGTTGCCATCGTGGTTACCTAAGACGAGCGTAAAATTAGTAGAATGTAAGAGTCTCATGTAGTCAGATACACCAACAACTTAATTATGTCTAAATAGAAACAAAGCTTTATGAAAAAATTTCAATTTAATATGTTAGTTTGTTTTTAGGATATTGCGTGGATAGACGGACAGACATTTTCTCAGTTCCTCAAGTGATAGGCTTGGTTAATGTTCAGCCAAGGATGTTAGCTACGCATAGTTATATACGAGATATTAATAAAAGTACAAACTGTTGATTTAACCGAGATACCATCTCAAATATTACAGATAAAATAAGTCTCCACATTAGAGTTAAGTTATATGTAGTGGATATACAAACAGATATTTTTCCAACTCCTGCAATAGCCTTGGTTAGAGATCAGCCAAGTATGTTTGCTACGGACAGACATAAACATTAATATACTTACTAACTTTCGATCTAGCCGAGATACCAATCTCAAATATTAGAGATTCAAAATTCTCCTTCTGTAATTTTATTAGATTTTAATGGCAAGAGATAGGTAATGCCACAAAATGTTACTTGCTTTTCCCTTCTCTCGCGTCATCTGTTAGATAGTGTAAAACTAAGTAAAGCGTCGTTACTTGGCCTAAAATATCTTTAAGTAAGCAATAAGATCTGCGAAGTTCCTGGAAACACAAATGAGAATCTGCTCGTATGCTTAATCGACTGACTCAGACCATCGGTTAAGTAATGGATAGTTGAATAAAGTCCATGGCAGCTGGATCCAATAGCAGTTTGCGTGGTTGGTTACACAGCACACATAATTTATCAATTATTGTGAAGCAAGTAAATCCCATGCATGTCAATGCATACATTGGTCGCGAACATCAAATGATTTTGTGGGGGATCAGCAAAATTGAAGGCAGCAGAACATTTTCAGAAATGGATGTTTATTTAACAACGAATTTACTATTCCAGTTATTGTAATCGTACGGTTGAAGATTTAAGTAAATTAAGGAAAAATGTACCTTAACCAAGTTTTACAACTGTTCAATTTTGACTATAATGAATAAGAGATTATAGAACACTGAAATGGTTTTATGCAATCCAGTACAAACATAGCTAAGTATTCACCATCAATAAAATATTTACAAAGCAAGAGGAACGCAACTGTCTATAACGTAAGGTAAGGCAGATGAGAGATTTTAGCAGCTGTTGACAGAGCCCCCCCCTCCACCCGCCCACAACTGAGATGCATATCTCATGAAACCAATTACCATAACTACTGTCAGCTAAAAGTTTGTCTCTGTTTTCATCTTTGTCAGGTATAAATTCGTATCCATCACTAGTTCTCTTGCTTAATCTGTGTCAATTAACTATAAATTACTCGCAAAATTGAAGACTTTAATCGTCCTTTTCTGAAATTGAGTGAAATAAACTTTCTGCTTTGTTTCCTTACATACCCAATGACCCTTTGTTCGGCAAAACATTACTATCTGTTAGGTTTTGTACTAAATAAACTAAAATTGTTTGACGGTGGGGAAAACGCTAATGCTCCGTCAGCGTATTCCGCTTCCGCTGGTGAATTGAACTCGTACCCACTAAAAGCCCTATCTCGGTATTTAATTTTGACCCAAACAATAAATGTAAATTCTCTTTAAAATGTGATGAAGCAAGATCAGTGAGTCTCACAGACTCCGATAGGTCCTACACTATTAAATAGAATACAATTTGGGTGAAACTTACGGACTTGATAGAGTAGCCTGTTTAACTTGTCCAATTAAAAAGAAATAAATGAAAAATGGTTCTATTAAAGAGGTTGGATTTAGGGTTTTCAAGCCCTATTTGCCACTAAATTACAGAGAGTAAAGAGTATACTGTTGTGAGCCTTCTTCATTTGTAAGACCCTGTGCCCATATCTTTGGGGACGTCCTAAACATGGAATTTAAGTATTCATTCATGAAGAAAGCAATTGCTCGCAAAGTAATGTTTAAAAACAATAATAATTACCTCTGTAAGCCAGAAAATTGTTGCCAAGGCGATCAATAAATTTCCTAAAGTGACACAAATTTGAGAACCCAAAATAATATTTAGCTTTTCAAAATATATGTTCCACAGATAAATAATAACAAAGCAACACATACGCAGTAAATTGTGAATGTATCAGTTTAAATATGAACTGTGTAGGGAAATGATTGTACTTTGTATTTGAAAAGTTATTGTTTAGAATTTTATAATGTAACAAGTTTATTGATTTGAAATATAATTATTTCACTAAATATCTGATTTGCACTGATTATGGAACTAATTTATACGTTAACTTCTATACAATTAGTCTAAGTTTTTAAACTTAGTTTTTTTAACTTAGGTTTTTTTAAGTTTTTTAACTTTTTAGGTTCGTTCCGAAATATATACGTGGTTTGTGTACATAAAAATAACACATCGGAGGGATATCCATTTCCTCTATAAAGTAATGCAATGTTTGAAAAACACATTTTACAATGCAGTGTAGAATGTGAAATCGAATAGCGCCGATCAACTCAGAAGATGCTCTGATGTTTAGCCCAACGCTTCAATAACTTTCGTGATTGGCAGTTCAAACACACATGCTGTATTTTCATCCATAAAAAATTGTAAAATACATCATTTTAGAAACAGGTAAAGTAATTATTTTCACAGAATAAATATTTAAATTGTGGAGCACATTCTCTCTAAATCTGCCGGTTAAATAGCATTGTATAAATGCCATCTATAGGCAGTTAAATCATTTTAATATCGGCAATATTACGATAGTATACTACAAGATGGATGTTATATAGTTAATAAACATTGTTAATACACATTTTAATCCTAATTGTATGTGGCTTGAAATTGAAGGATCAAAACTTGTTAAAAAATAAACTCGCATTATATCTCGAAAGTATTTCTGCCCACCAGTCATAACGATATTATAAAATAGATTTCATAGTAGTTCATAAGTTTGTAGTTTTGTAAATTCCTAACAATGAACCATCTGGCCCCTGAAAACCTCGTACACTTGTATACAGAACAGTACATAAACACCACTATCCACAGCTTATACTGTCTACTGGTTTAGGATGAATAATATTTTATTCTATATAAATACTAGCTGTTACTCGCGGCTTCGCTCACAATCTTTAGAACCGAAGTCCTTATATTACTTAGTAAAAGCAATTATGATGTAATATGATGGGACTCCTATAAAAATGTTAAACCGTAAGTAGGTATACATCAGGTAGATATTATTTAAGTTCATGGTAAATAGTTTAACTTAATTATCATGTCATGATTGGCACGTGTAGGAGAATTTCTGGTTCTAATTAATTATATACATAACGTTACAGTTGAATCTGCCTTGTCATCCCGATCAAGACAACACAAATCTCGGATCACACAGGTCTCGGAAACTTACTTCGGTCAAAAAGCGTATATGTCCAGTCCTTGTCATTTATTTCAGGTCTAAGATATTTCCAGTACCATAGTAGAGTTTGGCTTGGTATTATTTTTGTTCTGACCAAGAAAATATATATATATATAGTATATATATATATATATATATATATATATATATATATATATATATATATATATATATATACTTACATATGACCGAGATGCCTATTTCGGTTAAATAGTGCCTACTTAAGACCGTTTAAATTCACTTACCTACTATGTTACAGTTTAGCTTGCCATATTGCCTCGATCAAAATACTATATATACGTTCGATTATCTAGTTCTGGGAAATATATTTTTGTCAAAATCGTGTTGACATAGTTGAGTTTGCCTTGTCATGATGAAGAAAATACACACATAAGTAAGACTGAAAAGCCTATTACGACCTAGGGGGAAGTCCTACCTACTTCTTATGTACTTTCGGTATAAGAGGAAAATCCTTATTAAGGTTATGCAACATTCCAAAATAATCATTATTACAGTTTTGCGTTACACTTGTTTTTTTGACTGTAGCCAGGGAAAGAATGAATCGTTGAGGCATGTTAGTATTCATTTATCTGTTTTTCCATAAGCCATTATTAAAATGTAATAGCATAATGTCAAGGAAGCCCACCAGTTTAAAGTAACTTATGTGAAAACATTCATAACTTTGTTCATTAAGGTTAGTATTATAACAGTATTTAATGCATTAGATGATTTTAATTCGTCACTGGC
The DNA here is from genome assembly GCF_021130785.1 of Homalodisca vitripennis. Classification (NCBI taxonomy): domain Eukaryota; kingdom Metazoa; phylum Arthropoda; class Insecta; order Hemiptera; family Cicadellidae; genus Homalodisca; species Homalodisca vitripennis. Next base: position 96,200,322 of record NC_060214.1, read on the forward strand.
GCAATCTGGAGTAAACTTCATATATTAATGTTTTATTTACTATTTGCATTACACTTCCGATCAAGCACTGTTTACTTATTATTGGTAGAATTTCAATGTAAACAGATGTCTTAGAAAGTGTGTCTAACTATAGCTGTTAAAAGCTGTTTAGTGCCAGTTTAATTTGAAATATGAAACGTAAAAACTAAAATTTTTCTGAATTCCAAAATATTCCAGGTAGGGTACTTTTCTTAACTTTTTCTTCATAAAAACCTTCCTTGGATTTCAATGGACATTTTACAAAAAGAATTTAACCTAATTGGTCCAGCCGTTATCGAGATTAGCGCTTACCAACACATTTTACGATTCATTTTTATTTATAATACTAGCTGTTACTCGCGGCTTAATTTTTATTTGTAAGATATCCAGTCTCTACGATTTAATACGTCTTGTTTGCCCGAGTCTATTTATGATGTCTATCCTTGGAATAACGAAGTATCTGGCTTCAACAGGTCATCTTCTTGGAGCCTTTATACTGTAGCCTAAGATCCACATCTTTTGCTTTCTAAGTGCTCTCGGTATTCTGGATCTTCCTGCCTTTAGAACTTCCGGCCTCGTTCAGCCTATAAAACTCTTGACCTCTTAGAATCCCTGACATATGATAGCTTTTAATCTTCTGGATTTGAATCTATTAACTCCGAGGAATGTCTGGGCTCTGGAAGACTGTAGTCTTCAGGCATATAAACGTTTACTGATCTCAGGATATACCCGGCTTTTGCACTTTAAGCTTGTAAAAACTTTTGGTATAGGGGAATTTACTGCATCTGGGAATCGCTATCACATAGAAACTCACGTTATCTGAAATATCTCGTTATATAATTGTTGAGTGGGAAGTTTCAGTCAAAGGAGGCGTTCTGCTATTCTCCGAAACGTTTAATCTCTGTTTATAGAATATATAAGCATCTTAATAACTGAATAAGACGCTCGTTATTTGATATAATCATAAAGATACCAAATTCTAAACTTCCCTAAACACTGAAATGTTAATACTATCTACTGGCTACCTGTAAGCTCGTTGCTTGATATAATCAGGAAGATGCCAACTTCTAGACCTCCATAAACTCTGAAATTTGAATGTTATCTATTGTAAGAGCTGCGAGCTCATTTCTTGATATAATCACGAAAATACCAACTTCAATACGTTCCTAAACTCTGGAATTTTAGTATTATACCTGTAAGCTTTAGACGTCTTGATGCTCTTGGAGTATGAAATCAGAAAAGTTCTAATTTTAGACGTTTCAAAACTTATTAGGTCCCAGCTCTGAGGAAGAATTGCCCGTCTCTAGGAGTTTCAAACACTAGAAGCATCTGACCACCACATGTTGCCATATAGATTTCGGTCTTGGATGGTATTAGCATTTGAGACAATCTAGCACTTTAAAAAATTTTAAATTCCCGGTCTCTATGAGATTTAAATCTCTTGCACAGTTAACTGAAAGTTTTTTTACCTCGTAAAGCTCTTAAAACCGAAGAATTCCCGAGTACTAAGAGCTTCAAGCGCCTAGACGTTTACGGCTTGTGGAAGCTTCTGACACATGAAGACTTCTATTCTCAGAAGCTCCCAGATTCTTTAGTGTTAGAGCCCGTGGAAGACTTCAGCCTATACAGGCTTCCGGAAATTGAAAGCTTCTCTTATAGTCTCTGATGACCTGCCAGGTGAACTTCCGGCTCTTGGTGTTCCTCATAATTCGGATACATCTATAAAGTGGGGCATTCTAGGACAGAGAGTATTAAACATTTTTTTGGTTAAAATTTGTTCCCAATGATTCAAGGTCACACAAAGGATAATGTTTATGAACCTGAATTTCTGTCAATTTGACCTAAAAGGGCATACATTAGATGTTTTTAGTCAAAATTTTATTCAATAAAAATTCATATTAGTTGTACAAAGTTTTGTTTGTGGAGCAACCATAGTAACTCGGTTACATTCCCACGTATCGGTTGAATTAAACCGGGCCTGTATTATTAGTAGCAGCATCCATCCTGCCGTTCTAATAATAATAATATAAATGCGAAAATGTCTTTGTTTGTTTTTTCTTTCACGCTTTCTGCATTGTATACTTGATGGAAGTCACCAGGTTTTAATACAAAAGACATTTTTATTCCTTCCACAATTTAATTTATTATTAAAAGCGCTTTCGCCGGTTAAGGTATAATCAGTTGTTTTCACACGTAAAATACTCAACCATTTGTATTCAAATTTTACTTGGACATTAGCATGATTCCTGGATTGAATATAGGCCTATCCTTATTCCAAAAATCTCTTCGAACTACGGCAAACTTGTCTTTAAAGTAGCTAAAATCCCATCTTGGTCTCTAAGGTTATGTAATATTAATTGAAATAGCTTGTCAAATGCAAATCTACTGTTCTGTGTAAACATTGTTTATTATTTTTCAATTTTTTTTTTTAATTTTTAGCGTGTAAATTTTCTAAAGAGTAACCATAATAGTTCACGCCGAGTAGATAAGGACTAATTTACCTTAGAAAATAAACAAACATAAGAAGGTCAGAATTTTACTCCGAAGTCTCCCTTTGAAGAAGTCCACAAGAACTATGCTAGATGGAATTTCGCTGAACTGTTTTTTGAACTTATGTAAAATATCCAGCTCTAAATGTTCTAAAATGTTAAAAAAAACTTGTAATATAAATTTAAAGACTGATATAAAAAACCCCATCTTAGTTCTCTTTTTACAGAATTAGGCTTCTCTGATCTGTGATGTATATTTTCTTGATCGGGAAACAAATAAAAATTAACAAAACATACTAAGAACGTAGTAAACTACAATAACCATAAGTACAAATTGTTTGACGAATTATCTTGATCATGGTAACAAGAAAAACCGGCGTCAACATTCGTCGTAAATATAATTCACTCGAACCATCATTGGTCATATACGTGCATCGCCTACTAGATAACTTTTACTTTAGACTGTTATGGAACCTAAATTATTTCTATTTTAACACAAGTAGGCCTCTCAGAGCTGTGTATATATATATATATATATATATATATATATATTTAATGTATAATATATGTATATATATATATATATATATATATATATATATCACGTTTTTAATCGAAAAAGAGGTAAAATTAGTTATGGAACAGAAAACTAAGACACAATTTTTAAACATACACTTTTTAATATAATTTTCTTGATCACAGGAAAAACGCTAATTCAGCAATGGCAACAAGAAAAACCGGCGTCAACATTCGTCAGAAATATAATTCACTAGAACCAGCAGTGCTCATACAGGTACAAAACCTACTAAATTTGCGTACGAAGCAGCGGGTAACTACTAGTCTTTGCATTTATAACTTCGTACTCACCTTCTTTCCTTTTTATGTTACTCAAAATGTATAAAATACATTGCTCTTTAAACTACGAGTAAATAAAGACTACATGGAGCAAAGCCTCAATCTGAATCGCTCAACTTCAATACAATACTAATACACTGTCTGGTTTGATTGAGGAACATACAGTAGCACATGAACATGTACCAATACCAGGCTCGTGATGTGAATACATTATTCACACGAAAATACAATTGTCGCCTAGACAATTCCGTCTTGCCGCCAGGAAACGCGGAAGATTGGAGCACACGCGTGCTCTTGGCGGAAAACGTGAGAAGTTAGTTATTACGACGCTATCAAATATTCAAAGCTGGAGGAAAGGGATAACATGGAGGTTTACGAGGTAAACAGTGCAACCCATCCGCTCCGATACTCTCGGGTTGCCAGAAGTAATCCTACACCGCTTAAACCCTCGTACAAACCTTTGCTGGGTTCATACTCACGTCCGAGATTGATTAAAAGATTAGAGGATTACTGTTCAATTATCAAAATGGTTTACCTTTAGTAAATCCATCCAAACTTGCTTATGTAATTGACGTCATAATATAGAAGGTGAGTATGAACTATATTTCCTAACTCCCAGTCTATTGGAAAAATAAAAGTACCTTATTTCTAAAAGCTTCTGTGCGATCAAGAAATGATGAATGATTTTAATTCATCAAATTGATTAGGTTAGGTTAATGTGCATACTAAAACGATTTACTCACATGAAACATATGGATCATAGACACACTAAGCTGTATCATAAATGGTTCTGAAATTATTTTCTTCTGAACATGGTCGCTTTCTGAATTTTACTCGTGTATCAATAACGGGTATATGGGATGCAACTTGCGTTCTATAAGAACACAACGTAGTTTTACCAAAGAAATCTATCTTTACAACGAAAAGTTTATGGGAATCGATATTGGAGGGTAGAAATGGGTTAAGAAATACTCCATGGAAAAATGTTTAACGTAAAATATCAAACGCTTATACGGGTATATCAAGTCAGAAAACCAAATAAAAGTTATAATAGCGTCAGACGTCGAGATAAAGAGACTTAAAATAACCTGGAAGTCACCTTCTCTTTATCTCAGTAGCGAACATGAATTCTGTTCACAGCAGAAAATCCTCCACCAGTTTCGCAAAAACTAGAATTGTTCTCACACAATGCACACAATGAATGGATCTCACCTCCTTCACCAAACATGCTGTAGTAGCCGGAGTAATTCAGAGCTTTCAATTCACAGGTTGCAATAAACGTTATACTTGTAATATAACCAATGTGTATTACTAAGCGTCAATAGTACTAAGCGGTGCAAAATTATTCAATATATTACCGGAGGAAATAAAGAAAGCGCAAAACATAAATAATTTTTGCGTTCAAATTAAAAACTGGTTGTTTTCTCAATCAGATGTTTCTCTTTTTAAGGATTCATAATTGTATCAGGGAAGCTGTATAGCTGAAATATTTTATTTGTTACAACATATTTAAGTTTCTTCTATTAATATGGGGTGAGTTGTTTATTTTTCTGTTTAATTTTCACTTTTAATTAAAAATCTTTCTTTTAAACATTGTGAGTATTACTTTTTTGTTTATTATAAGCATACAGTAAAATATTGTTAGATAAAGTACTACAGCTTTATAAGTATATTTTGTCTTTAGTCTAAATAATTATGTTTTGTAGTTTGTTAATTATAATTAGCAAGATAAAAGTCAGCTGTGTCTGACAGACGCCACAAAGTGCGGCTCAACTGGTAGCAACGTAATATTTATGGACTCAAGAATTTATTAGTTTTTATTTAGTACTATCACTGACCACAATACTTGTAAGAGAGGTCAGCGTTTTCCAGAGAAATTTTCATTTAGTTCGTTTTTGTGCATTTTAAATGCTGAAATAAATCATTATTCTCATATATAAATTTACTTTATAAATAGTGGAATTAGTCTTTTTCGCTAACTTACTTTATTTTATACTTTATTTGCTTGCAGTTTAAAAAGGATTTCCAAGAACCTTCAACCTATTTCGATAATGACTAAATGTATTATAATTCGTATTAAAACAATTAAACCTCTGAACGTAAAACCTAACGGTGAGGACCTGGGGTGAGGGATATTTTACTTCAAATACCCATAGCTAAATTTGAATGGATTATCGTGCAAACTCTTAAATAAATTACAGTTTTTATATTATTTATTTATTCATACATACGGCAATCGCCATTTGACAAAAGTGTTTACAACATGGTGTTCGAAATATTGATAGTAGCCTACACTTTTCATGCATAGCCACTCACATGCGATATTAGTACTACTGGACTAGCCATGGTTACAGAACAATTGAATATGGTATACATTTAAAGTTAATAAAATAGAACATCAAAGACAAGATTGAAAAAGAGATAACAATGGTCAACAAGATGATTATATATTATGATCATGATGATTATGATTATTGATTTGGTGGTTATGATGATGATGGTTTATTGGTTTTATTATTTAATATTAGCTACCATTCAAGGTTTGGGGAGTGAAATTGACAATGAAAGCCTCCCCCTTTCAAGTATAAATGGTCAGACACTTTACTGATAATGTTTTCGATAGCGCAGCTGTTAAAGACTGAATGAAGAAGGGTTTAAAACACGTATAAGTACAGTTATATGTGGTAGAAGCTTACATTAGAATGAGGGTTATTTAAAACCTGATTAGGTTCTTAACTATTTCATTGTTATAAAATATTTATATTTTATGTTCTGAAATTATTTTGAATGTTATGTTTTTAGATATGCATTGATATTTCGTAATGTAAATGATACTTAAAATTTCATATTTCATAACTCTGTTTACACGATGATAGAAATTATCAATAATATGATCATGTCTTGTGTTGCTTATAAGTGAGGAGTATTTATAGCAGGTAAATGAAATTCTTGATGAAATAAAAACACTAGAACTTTGTTACAGGAATTTGAGCTGGAGGAGAAATGTTTATAGTTCAGTTAACACAGAAAAACAACTGCGAGATAATGTTGGACTCGCCCTTAAGGAATAGAATGCGAAGAATTGAATAGAACAATATCTTGCAGGAATAAATTGAAAACTTTAAAATAAAATATTCTCTTTCATTCAATATCTAAGATTTTAAAGAATATTTATTCTTTTTCAATGTTCTAATGTAGCATTCATTCCCTCAAGTTAGATATCCGGATTCGAATTCCGGTGGAGCAAGTTTATTTTATAAATCCTAATTAATATATTATACATCAATAATAGATAATGCCATAACTTCTACATTTTTATATGTGTTAAACACGTATGTACCAAACATGTTATCGCATTTGGTGTTTCCAACGACAAAAATAGTTACAATATTTCTACAATTACGAACTACTTCAAAATCATTATTAATATACAATTGGAAATTAATACTACAGTTTCTAATGGCATAGTTGCATACGATTTAAATTACTAAATTAACTTTAAAATCCTTGCCTCATTGCCTGTAGATGATAAATTAAAAATTACCTCTCATCCCCTCGATAACCTTTGCAGCGCACTTTTCAATACAGGAGGTAAAATGTAAGAAAAAAAACTAACAAAAAGATATCTGATTAGACCTCAAATATATTTGCGGCTTCCCACGTGAATTACTGTTGAAAAAAAGAAGATTATGGGCGTATTATTTTAAATTACAATTTTAACACTCTTGAAATTGGTCAGATTCACTAAAAGATATTCCAATATTTTGATCCATTTAAGATGTAAGTTTAAGTAAAAGTGTGTCGGGTCCCTGAAAGTTGTTGAGTTTAACAGTTTTTATAAGTACCGATCGTAAGAAATTTTATTTATTCCGTACACTCCTTGATATTTTATTGAATAGTCCCAGGTATTTCAGTAATAATTTATCTCATATAGGCCAGTGTGGACGAATCATAAGCCCTTAGCTTTTCAGCAACGCACTTATGATAACAGTAAATTGATGGGCCTCTATATAGTTAAGAATAGGAAGTAAGACAGTATATCTTAGGTACATATTATGTCAAAGTTCATGGTTAACAACTGCAGATGTTAAGCGAAATCGCTAATAACTATTATATTAAGATTTCGACGTTTGTGAACACTTATGGTTCGAGTGAATATATTTCCGAATTAATGTTAAGTTTGCCTTCTTGCTTCGATAAAAAACATGGCCAAATTGTTTGTAGGCGATAGAATCTCTGCTTGAGCCAAGATGTAGTCTTACAACTTATGTTATTGATTTCGGGATATAATTTGTTGAGCAATTCTTGTACGTCATTTACCGGAGCACAAAGGATGTTGTCCAAAGTTATACTACCAATGGCTTGCGTTAAATTTTAACTACCAATTTTGAGCAAAAATCCAGCAAAATATCTGTTCACATGAGTAAACAAAGCAACTCATATTACTTTTAAGTCTGAATTTATTCACATATGGCCAGATGTGTGCTCGTTTTCAATGATGGATCAATCTCATAATTTGAATCCAACAACAAAATAACTCTGGTAAATTTCAGGTTCTAAAAGTATACTAAGGTACCAAATATAGTACGTAGGGTTTACTTAACTAGTTAAAGATTATTTAATCATGGATTTCATTATTATACTTCGCAATGAAGTTTTTTTGATGTCTGCTTGACCAATCATAGCACATGCGCCGTTCTTTGATCATATATAATGCGAACAAAACACACGGGGTAATACATATCTACCAAAATATTAATCGAAATTATTTGCTTCAAGATATATTTGACCTAATCTTTACCTATTTCAATGCATTGATACGGATTGATCTAAATAGATTAAGAAATTCTAATAATAATCTAAACTTGTAAAGAGAATAATGGTTATTGTTGGTTATTCTTTGGATATAGGTATATGGCACCGCGGACGTGTCTGTAGGTATCTTTGAAATTTACAATTCCGTAGTACATTGTATTGTTATAAGTCATAAGATTTAGTCATTTTTAACAATGAAAGCACTCAAAAGTATCAATTTTTCGCATTATACAAATATTTATTTACTTTATATGATTAAACTATTGATCTATAATAACTAAAAACCTCCCCTTGTTCATAACGAACCAGACAGTGAAAGCCGTATCAGATTCCGTTGCGTAGTCTAAAAAATATCTTTGCACAAACAGACCAACATAACTTTGTTGTATTGATAACTAATACCCACAATGCTATGGTTGTGTTTTGTACATAATAAACATTTTTTTAAATATACAGTTGCCTGTGTATATTTAATTTCCCATTCAATTGGTGTAGTGTTAATATTTTTCTAGTTTTGAATTTTTGGAGAACACCAGCTGGTCTCCCAGCGCGCGCCTCAGTTTCCAAGGGATGATGTTTCAAAGCAGAATTAATCAAAGGGTTACCGAACCGCCCGAGTCAGACTAGTGAGCACTCCCTGTGGAACACCGCAATCCTCAGGAAACCTAAGGGAAATAGTTTTGGCATTTCTATCATCAAGATCTAAAGCTGCGTTGAGCGCTCGAGAGACAATTCGATAATCTTATAAAGATTTAATATAGATTTTTTTCGAAATCTGTATTTGGGGTATAATTTAATTTTTTAATTTATTTTGGTTGGTTTTTATTATAATCGTTCTTGGGTATACTTATCATTTGATTCGTATGCGTTATGCTAGGCTGCGGTATAAATATCCTGATTTTCATTTAACTGTATCCAGTAACCCCGTGATTTGCTAAGGTCCCGACAAGGGCGTTCATAATATTGTGTCGTTATCTGTACGTCTGTCAGCTGTTCAATACCTCTTCATAGAAATGCCCTAGAGATTTTGAACTATATAGATGGGTTCTTAATGATCCAAGGAAGAACCTTATTGATTTTGGAACCGAAAGTAAAAATGTAATCGTCCGTCAGTATATTTCTGTGTTATAATTTTTTATAAAAGATTCTAGAGATTTGAAAATTAATACAGTTTCTTTTTGGTCTAAGGAGGAACGTTATTGATTTTTAGAACAGCAACTGAAAAGGAAGTCCGTCTCTGTCAAATAATTCCTGATAGAAGGATTATCGATATTTAAACCTGATACATAGGTTGCTCTTCGAACCAAAGAAATAATGAAAGGAATAATAATAAAATATGAATAATGAGATGATAAAAAATATATTTATTTTGGATTCGTGAGATAAAATGATACTCCGCCCGTCGCTAACGCTCAGCCATATTCCATGGAGTGAAATCTATTGTCATCGAAATCAGTACCGTAAAATGGGGTGAATAGCAACATGGGGTGAATAGGCAACAAAACTTCCGAAAATCTTTTACAAAATGATAGAACGGGCTACAAAAACTGATTAATCCACCGCGGGATATTTTTTTTTTGAAGCTGCAACACCTTGAAGTTACTGGGAAAAATAACGTTGTTGTGGTTGGCTCACTGTACTGCTGTTGTATGAAGACGAACATGTGCTTATAGTCCTCCTCCGTAGACTAATGGATATAGTCTCGGCTCTCTAACTGAGAGATCACGGGTTCAAATCCCGGGGAGGTCCAATCAGGCATAGACACGATTAGAGTACTTTGCAAATAAATACCAGTAGTAATAAATCAGAGAAACTTTGCTAAATAAATATCAGTGTCATAAATAAACCAGTGTACATCGAAGCCAGCATAGCTTAAAGCGGAGGCCCTAAAAAGAGAAAAAAAAAAGAAAAAAAAAAACAAAAAAAAACAAAAAAAAAAAAAAAGACACATGTGCTTTTTTAATAACCTCAACAATTGAATCTTTCTAAACTTCTCGATGTAAGTACCCAACTAAGTATCTGTATACAACATGTAGGTTTTATTATTGTGCTAAAACATCTATGAGAACAATACAGGAGTTAACAAATCTATCTATTCTGAAAACATGTTGTTCATAATTTTTTTAGGTTTATATGTCGGATATTTTTAAAATCACGGAGTGAATAGAAACAGAAGAATTGTTTGTGGTTTCTTTCACCCCACGGATTACAAAATTAGATAGTAAGGTTATAAATTATATTGTATAACAATATTTTGGTGTTTATTTTAGTGCTTGTTTCAGTCTCAGTTAGTATGGATTTATATAGTATGTTAAAATTTTAGGCTACTATGAATGTTACTAAAAGTAAACCTATTTTCAACAGGTCTAGGCCCAGGTAACCTAAATTAAATTCTCAGTACCTACGGTACATATCTTTCTTTCTCGTCTTAACAAACATTACTGTGTAGTAATGTTTAACATATATAGTATCGTACTGTACATATATCATAACCATGTGTGATATGTTTAACATATGTACGGTATCTTAAGAAAAATTTTTTATGTTCGATATGAAAATATGTTTCAAGCACATTTTTAAAAAACAATTAGGTTCTAATACAAATGTTTTGTCCAGGCATGCCGAGAAACTATATATCTCTCAACCGAAACATAAGAAAACACTCGGCTGAAAGACTTAAAAAGGGCCTCTGGAGTTTAAAAATGATGGTTTATGAGCTAAGAGTAGCGGCCAGATTGCTCTGGGCATTATTACAGTGTGCTTTATAGAAACAAAAGAAAGGTGTTGCGAGTTGTTGTATTGTTTGGCTGGGGGTAGGGGCGGGGTCGGGGGGCGGGGGGGGGGTGGGAAGGCGGGGGTTGGGGGGGTTGAGCGGGGGGGGAGGGGGGGGGTGGGGGGGGGGGGGGGTGGGGTGGGACGGGGTGGGCTGTCGGGGGACGGGGGGAACAGGTGGAGGGAGTGGGGTGGGGGGGGGGGGGGGAGGGGTGTGGAGGGGGGGGGGGGGACCGGTGGGGGGGCGGGGTTGGGGGGGGGGGTGGGAGGGGGCGGGGGACGGGGGGAAGGGGGGGGAGGGGGGAGGGCCGGGGTGTGGGAGGGGGAGGGGGGGGGGACTGGGAGGGAGGCAGGGGGGGGGGGGGGGGGGGAGGGGGGGGGGAAGGGAGGGGGGGGGGGGGGGGGGAGGGGGGGGGGGGGGGGGGGGGGGGGGGGGGGAGGGGGGGCGGGGCGCGGGGGGGGGGGGGGGGGGGGAGGGGGGGGGGGGGGGGGGTGGGGGGGAGGGGGCGGGGGCGGGGAGAGGGGTGGGGGGGAGTGAAGGTGCGGCGGGGGGAAAACTGTATTGTCAGAAGAGGAAGAAAAAAATTAATTTGTTGACAAGACTAAAAACAGTCGGTGAATGGGGTTTACGCGATGGATTCGATCACTCTACGGTGGTGGTGAAAGGGAAATATCTCGATAGGCGTGGAAAGACAGTGATCAAGTCTTTTAAAGGACAATCTTCCAGGGATAAGATTTTGAGTATTGTTTTACAACGCTACAAAGCTCAATTATCTTTCCGAAGGTGCCAAAACATTCAAAACGGTCTAGTGCAGCCGTAACACCCTGAAGCTCCTCAATGAAGTATTTTGATAACTTGGAAGTCAGAGTTAAAGGATGTCCCTAAATCACACATAGTTTAACTCGATGAAAACTAACCTGTGTTTGTGACGACCTGGCCGAAACAAAAGTAATAACAAGGAGGGGCTGCCAAATATCTGAAAGAGTAATGAACTCGACCAAAGGCGTCTACTTCTGTGATGTTTTGGCCTTTTTTTTTTTGCGTCAAGGTGATAGAACCATTATTACCACCATATGTTGTATATAAAAGCTCAGCATCTTTACGACAGCTGGAGGGAAGGGAGGTCAGCCAACTCCGGTATAATCGTACTAAAAGTGGATGGTTGTCGATTCCTTCCTGTTTTTCAGATTGAGGTTTGGAAATGTGGCTTTTACCTTACTTTAGGACGGTTGATGGTGGATTGTGTAAGTATCTCATTGGGGACAACCTTGGTCCAGCCACATGTCACTAGGACGTTATAAAAAAAATGCAACGAGAAGCAAAGTTAAGTTTATCTTTATACCGAGCACTCAACTCACATAACCCAACCATAGACGTCGCATTTTTTCGACCGTTAGATTTCATGGCGCGCTTATTCAAAGATTGGAAAAATGGGCCAGGTAGGTACGAGGCTACTGTCCCGAAAGATAAGTTCCCCAGCCTCTTAAAAAAAGTTTTTGGAGACTTGCAAACCTGATAACATTTATATAGGTTTCAAAAAGTGTGGAATAATCCCTATAAACCGCAATCACACAAACCGGTTGGCAATGCTTCCGGTTATGGCGTTTCCGATAGCCGCTTGCCGTGAGTTCAGGCCCCAGTCGTCGGCTGCCAATAACCTGGTACTGTTGTGAAAACACCTATTGAAGGCAATTGATTCTTGTTTCAAGAGCTTTTGCAACAATTGAGCCAAGGTGACTCCCCTAAAAACGAGGGGAAGAAAAGAGTGAAGGTTTCGGTAGAGCTGGGAAGAAGCTGTCGGCCGTCCAAGATTTTGTTTGATATGTCTGAAGATATTCCCGAAATAGTTGACCAGCTGGGACTAGTACCGGACCAGTCCGGAAGTTAGGAAGGCAGGCACCAAGATTACAAAAAAACAAAAAAAGAAGGCAAACCCAACCTCATCGTTCTGACTGTGGCATGTCAGCACTATTTTGATCCATAACACAGACAAAGAATTAAATCTTGTCATCTCTGACGAAGAGGTTGTAGAGGAGCCCTTAAATACGCAATTGTCATTTCATTCCGGAGATTTCCGCTGACATGTGGTGTCTATGGGGAAAACTTAAAGCCCACTTCAACTATATGTTTGCCAAGTCAAAGATATGGAAGAAAGGTTGGTTACATTCTGGCCAGTTCTAAAAAAACAACCTTTGACGAGGAAAATTTGCTGTTACAGATGAAGACTCTTGTAAGCCAAAAATTCGGAATGGTTGTCCGTAAAACTTGGATGTTCCAATTGTTGCCCCAAGCACATCACGTTTTTAACAATACCATTAGTTTTGATGATGATCTCAGTGGACTGTACATTATATTAAGTAGTAGAAGTCAATCAAAAACCTAGCTAATGTTTGCTGCTTGTTTCTTTTGTACGGTAACTATTTTTTGTATTAATAAATTGTTTACATGAAAAAAGTGCATTTAAAAAAATCTGTTCCCATGTTTTTTTTTTTTATTTTAACATGTAAAAAGTTACATAAACAGTGTGTTTCCATTCATCCCAACACTGGGAAAATAGAAATATCTAGCAAAAACAACAGGATATTTCTATTTTCACCCCTTTCCGTGGGCGTGAATAGAACAGTAAAATTTTAATTTTTTTGAGTGAAGGAATATTAAAAAAAATTATTTTAATACTGCTTAATCAGAAGAAGGCAAGACGGAAAAACTGAAGGTAATTTTTCCACTGGTTAGCATTAAATTAATAAACTGTTTTTTAGCTCCAAAGTTGAAAAAACTGTGCGTATTCACCGATTTACGGTATTTATCATAAAGAAAATGAAGCGTTAACGAGAATTTCAAATTTTAAGAACAATGCATTTTCGAAATATCGCGCTGACAGATAGAAAAGAAAAAAATGTAATTTTTCCAGCTTCACAATTTATAAGCTCTTTAAAACTTAGCCAATTACATTGAGTAATTGTTTTTAATGTACTTAACATCACAAGTTTAATTTTTATAAGGCAAAAATTAGCTTTGGTAACTCAACGAGATAAGAGATAGTTAGTATGCTTTTTGTAGGAGAGAATATGTCTTAATAAAGTCAAATACTGAACTAAAAATAAATTTTAATAAGAATTAGCACGCTTTATTTCCTTTTGCGTAATGAGTTTCACATTTAAATTGGTTATTATGTTAATACGAGTAATAATTACGACTATGCACATTTTGTAATTAGAAGTACGCGTTTTGAGTGGGTATTCATGAAAATTATTAAAAATAACTAATGGTTGTTTTTTATAATGAAAATCTATAAAGTACTTTTTGTTAAACTAGAACGGTAGTATTCAAAATAGCCAATTTTTTACATAGCAATACTTGTATTTTATTGTGCTTATTGAAAGGCTTGCAAATAAATTTAGATTCCCAATATACAGGATGTTTGAAAAGTATGGGTACGGCTTAATATTTTAAAAAACCATAGGAGATAACATCTATAAACTTTGCACAGTGTCATATGACTATGTAAATTATTTTTTTCTTGCTATTACCATGACATGCCAACCATGGGGGGATGGCCCACAGAGGAAATCATGGAAATCTTAAATTGAAGCATGGGTCGAGCTCACTTAGTAGAATTGAATGCCGCAAACCGCATCTCAAAAGGTTTATCCAATCAGAAATGGCGGGTTGTTTTAGGTACACATTGTGAAGTACATTATGCGCTGCCATTTCTGACTGGATCGTCGTATTCTGATGCGGTAGGCGGCGTTTCACTCTACTAACCAATGTGTTTTCACTCAATTTTTTTAATTAGCAAATTATGTCATAAATTTATAACACAATAAATAAAACACAATAAATACCCATGCTTCAATTTAAGATTTCCATGTTTTCCTCTGTGGGCCGTCCCCCATGGTTGGCATGTCATGGTAATAGCAAGAGAAAATAATTTACATAGTCATATGACACTGTGCAAAGTTTATAGATGTTATCTCCTATGGTTTTTAAAATATTAAGCCGTACCCATACTTTTCAAACACCCTGTATATTTAATACTAAGAACTATCAAGTTTTGGCAGTTTCAGCTATTTTTCTCTACCCGTATAACACGTATAGGACTTTTAATAATATTTAATGTGTGGGAATATCCTAATAGTTAGGCCTACAATAACAAAGGGGCTCTAGGGTTTATTTAATAGCTATCGAGAGTAAATATTTGGTTTATTTCAAAACAAATGTTTATTTTGTTTTAAATATATAACATTTTAATTTCTAAGAATAAAAATAACGAACGCGAAATTAAATAAATCTTACGGCACAATCGTTTAAAAGAGTTCCTTTACAATTGCTACTTTACAGCTGTTCTCCAGTGTTGGAAAGCACCTGTTAAATCAGGGTTTATTGATCCCATCTCCCCTTGCACAGTTGCAGACTGAATATCTTGTTCTGCGTCATTTCATCTGTAAATCATTATGCAACGTTTATTACGATTGGTAGTTCAACGCATTGGCTGTAAAAATAAGTTTATTTATGTTATTTGAGTCCTAATATCCCCACATAGTTAAGGACTCATCAGGTCCTTTTTCAAATTACGTCCTTCTTTCCACCTGACGGTGCCTTAATAGACAAATCCTACACTTGATACTTAATGGAAAACTTTAAATATTAAAGGTAAAAATAAAAGCGAATATTTTTAAAATGGTTATATGGGTAAGCAAAATAGCAGCCTCTATACAATTATTTATCTACAATATCCATATGTCTCCACAGAATAGGTATGTGTCATATTACAATGGTATAAAAAACAACATAGAAATATTGCATATTATTTGTTTATTAAAATTGGTTGTTTTTGTTTAAAATTGAGTTACAGACTATGATACTCAATTTTTTAAGGTCCTGACTTGTTTATACTAATCATTTGTACAGCGGGTAGCGGATGGTTGAAGTTTCGAACGTTTTACAAGTCCGATATGTTAACAGAACAATTCAAGTTGTGAATATGAATGAGTACATCAGTACACAATGTCACAGTGGGAAGGGTTATTTTGTTTTGTTTAAAACACAGACGGATTACGAAACAACTGACGGAGAGTATTCGAAAATTAATGGTAGCCTACAAGTAAGAGAAAACACGTCTCTGTCCTCATACTTTATTATAAAAGGTTTAACCAGTATCCCTCAGTTCGACCAATTCAGTAGAACACAACTATCGTTTGCTGTATGACACTAATTGCTACGGATTTAAGAAAGATTTCATCGTGTGCCTTTGCGTGCATTCGAACATTCCCGAACTACGTTATAGATTATGAATAAATTGCATTTTCGCACACGACCCGTCTCACTGCTCCTGGTCCGGAAGTATTTGGCAATTCATAGGAACATCATTGGTCACATATCCGGAGTTGATATGGCCCTACACATGTCTGAGACTGTGCAATGTACACTACAAATTTAAAAGGATATAGTTTTCTTAGATCATGACCTTATGAATTAAATAATGTAATTGAATTACTTCACGTATAAGGCGGATTAAACACTTGTACTTATAATTCATACTTTCATAGAGGGTTCAACATCTTACCTGTATATAAATACAAACATAGTATAATAATATATATTTAACATTGATTGAACATAACGGCTAATCCAGTGTAGCTATCAATATTCAACTATCGAATGTATCAACTATTGTGATGTTTTAGAATTTAAAGCTTCTTTTTATTGCTAATGAAACATTATATTTTAAAGGGCTGCAATGAGGGGGAACTGTTTATGACGCATAAAACAGAATTAATTGTTTAATAAACGTGTCACTTAAAATTTGGCACCGCTTTCAAACTCTGTCTGGTATTATATTTGACTAGCTTTCATTTTGTAAAGTTAATAATATTTTTTTACTTTTCAGTTCCTTTAATTGTGTAGAAATATTGTAAACGGATTACTTTTGTTTTTAAACCTGTCCTATTTAAAAAGAGTTTTAAAAGTAAAGGTGATTGACAGCAAAAGTACGACAAAAGCACGAAGATCTTTAAAAAAATCGATACGTAACTTTTGACAATATTCATAAAAATAAAAAAAACATTAGAGATATTGCCAAATATATTTTGATTGTTTGTATTTATGATAGTTGAAAATTGATAGGTTTCTGTAAAAACGTATCGTTGGAATGGGTACTGCGAACAAAAAATCAAACGTCATCACTGAATCAATATACAGTCTAGCTGCTGCTCATAAAGTATTGTAAAACATTTATAAAGTAAGGAACAAACGATCGCTGTTGCTTTTTAGAGAAGATTACTTTTCTAAGACATGGACATACCAGATATAAGCACCTAGAAAAATGATTGCAGGAAAGGAGAGCAGATTTAACTGACCCCTTTTTAAAATGGGCAGCAACAAAGCGGATAAAGAAAGGAGGAGCAAAGGAAATATGAGGTTCATATTGAATAGGCGTAAATATGATGATCTCTTACAGTGCCTGCAGCTGGAACAGCTTGGATGGGTGACCGCTGAGCGATCCTCTCCCTGAAAGCAGCCCGCCTGTCCGGCCATTGGTGTAGGTCCTCAGCTTGTGTTAGAGACGGCATTTTAGCTCTAACTTCTCCTTAATAAGATATCCTTACACTTTACTTTACATGTCAAATTGTCACAAAATCAAAATTTCCCTATGGATTAAATCTTCGATAAATTTAAATCATCTGAACACTCATCACATCTTTACACCCACAGTTTGAACATATGTTTATCATTTCAAGAATATTATGCTTATTAATTTATTTATCTGTTTACATGTATGTTTTTAATTATTTTATGTGTTTTGTTATGTTGTTTTGACCTGAAGAAGCGTAATGCGAAATATAGTTAATTAATATTAATATGTTGGCCTTTTTCTACATGTATTAGTCGAATGACATTCAATTGATTATCCAAGTAAGTCTCTTGACGTTTGCCCCTTTCCGATTTTTGTTATATGATTTTCTTTTTGCTTATTTCAACATAAATACACTAATGAATAACAGGAAAGAACTCAAAAGCTACTTTGAATTTCACATGGTTAAATCAGTAAAATGTTATTGTCACGTTATATTTCTTTCGGCTTGCATACAATATGGGCTTTTACCAAAAGGTCTTACTGTGAGATTTCCTATATCTGGTTTACCAGTTTTCATGCACCAAACTATTAACAGTTTAGCAGTTAACACTAGCACAATTCTCAGAAATACAGTTTATGATCTGTACAGAAGACAACTGTCATTCCACTATCATCAAGCATACAGATTTCAACAGTTTTTGTATTATAGCTTTCCATGCACGCTACCATTTATTGATGAAATTAGACAACATGCCATGAATTTAATTTCTACAAAATGCAAAATTCATCAGCGAAAGTTTACCAATCTTTATTATCAAACATATGGTTTTAACATTGCCCAAAATGTGTACATACAACACTCTGATTATATGAATAATATGCTATGTTCCAGAGAGTTTATACCACAGTTCCAAAATTACTCAGTAGTGACACAAAATATATTACCTACGCAACAACTAGAACAAACTCCTTTACCCTTGCAGTCATCAGTAACATGTGAATTACAGCCCACTTCAAACACCAAAAACATATCCATAGACTCGTCTCTATTGAATAGCTTCAGATTACCTCCACCACCACCTCCGTCTTCATCTCCAACCCCATTCTCATCGCAACCTTCTCCATCTCGACAAAACAATATCCTTACACAATTTTCAATGCAATGTGACGAGATGAATTTAATTAACTTATCAGATTATAATCTGCAACTAAATGAAATTTCTCTGTTGTCTAAGGGACTTAACTTTGCTCCAACTCCAATTTTTGACCACAATCAATTAGTGATGGATACTATTCAATTTGCCCGAAATGTGAGATTAAAATATTTTTTTGATAATAACAATGACTCTCAAATGAACACAAAAAATATTAACAATTTACATTGCATGACTGTTGAAATGAAAACGTTCACTGAACACTTTAAAGATACATCAAGTTGGGAACTACCACCATTAAGTCCAGACCACCCTATCGAACAATTTTTGAACGTTATTTTATCTAACATTGCTAACCCAAATTTTTCTGATGATTTGCCAACGTCATCAAATTTCTCTAAGGAAGAATCTAAAGCCATTTCATCACTGAAAAATAACAAAAATATTGTAATTTTGCCTGCTGATAAAGGTGATGTAACAGTAATCATTAACATTTCAGACTATATTAGAGAAGCCAACCGTCAATTAGAACATGAAGACACTTATCAGTTATTAAAATCTGATATGACAAACCACTTTAATAAAGAAATAACGAAATATTTAAAAGAAAATTCTATTTAAGAGGGATTACCAAAAGAGCTAATTGATATTTTAATAAACATAAATCCTCAAACACCCGTTTTCTACCTGTTACCGAAAGAACACAAAACAAAGATATCACCACCTGGCCGTCCCATAGTCGCCTCAATATCATCTCCCACAGAAAGAATATCAGGGTTTGTAGATGTACACCTACAGGAGTTTGTCAAAAATGTACCATCCTACTTGAAAAACACTGATCATTTTATTGAAAGATTAAAAGAAATACCCCAACCTATTGCAACAAATGTGACGTTAGTTACGATTGATGTAACTTCCTTATATACTAATATTGACCACAACAAAGGTATGGAAGCTGTGAAACACTTTTTAGATAAAAGACCTGGAAATTCAAAACCAAGCACTAACTTCATCATTACTCTCATAAATTTTATATTATCTTCCAATTGTTTTCGATTTCAAAACAAATTTTATTTACAAAAGAAAGGAACAGCCATGGGTACCCGAATAGCCCCATCATACGCAAATCTTTTTATGGCAAAATTTGAACAAGATTTTTTACATTCTCAAACATTTAAACCTTTATTCTGGACTAGATACATAGATGACATTTTTATGTTATGGACAGAGAGTAATGAAAAACTTTTAGATTTCTTAAACGCATTGAACTCCTTCGATAACAATTTAAAATTTACTTGGAAAATTTCAACAGAGTCAGTTACATTACTGGATATTGACGTTTACATCAAGAAAGGTTACTTGAAACACAAAATTAATGTAAAACCTACTAACACTTTTCAATATCTACACTGCAACAGTTGTCACCCTGTATATGTAAAAAGATCAATTCCCAAAAGCTTGACTACACGAGCAACTAAATTATGCAGTGAGAGTGAAGATCTTAAAAATTACTTTAGTAACATATATGATGCTTTTTTAAAACGAGGATAGCCTGAGAAGCTATTGAATGAAAAGCTACAGCTCAATGAAAGTAATCTTAATAATAATTATGTCAAAAAGAAATATTATGATGAGCCTAAATTAATAACACAATATCATCCTGGTCTCTACAAAATTAACAACATTTTTAAAGTAGCTTACAAAATTCTCCAAATTCTCCACTGACAGACTCATTTTTAAAAGGTATTCCACGTATTGTTTTTAAAAGACCTCCTATCCTAAAGGACATTATATCGAAACCAAAATTACCAGCTGATTCTGATGTGGAAAATAAATTTAAAGGAGCACATTCATGTAATAAATCAAGATGCATGGTGTGCAATCAAATACAAGAGTCATCAAAATTCGAAAGTAGTTCAACTAAAAAAGTATACAAAATTATTGGAAATTTGACATGTGATACAAAAAATGTAGTATATCAAATTCAGTGTAAAAAATGTCCTAAAGACTACATTGGCTCTACAAAAAATAATTTAAGAATAAGAATGACAGGTCACCGTTATGATTTTAAGCATAATGATGAATCAAAACCATTAGTCATTCATAGTAAAATACACAAAGAATCCTTATACATATATATATACAAGAAAATTTATATACATAAAACCAATACGATCAATAAAAAATAATTCAAATACATCAAAATTAAGAAATTTAGAACAAGCATGTCAAATTGTCACAAAATCAAAATTTCCCTATCGATAAATTTAAATCATCTGAACACTCACCACATCTTTACACCCACAGTTTGAACATATGTTTATCATTTCAAGAATATTATGCTTATTAATTTATTTATCTGTTTACATGTATGTTTTTAATTATTTTGTGTGTTTTGTTATGTTGTTTTGACCTGAAGAAGCGTAATGCGAAATATAGTTAATTAATATTAATATGTTGGCCTTTTTCTACATATATATATAAATATATATATATATATTAAATTGTATAAATGGCAATAGCCTTATTTAATTTCAATAAACATAGAATCACAAAAAGTACTTGCTCCGCCGGGAGTCGAACCCGGATCTCTCACTTGCCGGGTGAATGTGCTACCATTACACCACAGAGCGCTTACTTTTTCCGATTCAATTATTTTGTATTTGGCCGTATCTGTCACATGTGCGTTTGAATAAGCAAACTAAAATATGATTTTTAAAGTAACACCCAAAAAATTGCAACCGACCCAGATGTAACAAAAAGAAGTCAAAGAAAGTTAGAGAGATTTAAGTAAACATTTGCAGGACTAATATATTTTTAGACATGTTATAGATGTGCTGCAAATGTGCTGATATTAGCCATAAGTGTCTTTGAAGGCAATCCTATTTTCAAGAAATCTTTGATTTAGTTTCAATGTTGGCAACCACTGAGTAGCAATGGAGTTAATGCCATTTCCTTATTTCCCTTCGCCGTAAAGCCCCTTTGAGTTAACGGAAAGAATCCCTCAAAGCATACTTACGTAGTTCAGGCTTTGGGAAGTAGCAAGATCCCAACTTTGTCTCTGTGACCCTATTAAATAGTTTGAAATCAAGGTTAAATACTTCTTATACATTTATCTTATAATCTAGTAAACATGGTCTTGTTACTTTTTAAGCAGTAATAACACTGTGAAGTATTTAAATAAAACAGCAACCCTAATCTCTTGTGTAATTGTTTGACCATTAAACATGATATATTTTGGATTGTACACGTTTTCAATAGGAAAAAAACATTATTTTACATTTTGACCATTATAGGAATAACTAAAAACAAGGACTTTGAAGCTGTAAAATACCGCGTAACATGTTGAAGTTACAGAAATAAGAAAAATTTTGCAGTCTACTGAGTGATAGCGCCAAAATTCCCTATTTTTAGTTATTCTTATAATGTTCAAAATGTATTATTTTACATATTGAACATAATAAGAATAACTGAAAAATAGGCAATTTTGTGCTGTAACAAGCTGTGTTGAAGTTGTAGAAAAGTCGAAATACGAAAATTTGTTCCAGTCTAGTGAGCGATAGGGGTCAATAAAGGTCAGCCAAATACCACGATTGACATGCACTACTACAGGATTCATCGTTTCAACCAGTTCATACAAAATTTGCATTACTTTTAATTTTTATTATTCATAATTATCTCCAAATATTAGAATATTCCTTCATTTTTGCAAAACTCTTAGAAGCATGCTAATTAAGTTATTACAAAAAATATGATTCATCTGATTTGATTGTATTTTCATTTATGCATAATTTTCTATCATAGTTTTATACAATTTAGTTCATGTGAAAAAAATAAATTTTTTACATTACCATTGTGCTTAAATGGTAAGTTTTATTTTATATTTGTAAGATATAACGTTGAGAAAGGCCCAAATTTGTTGTTATCCTTTTTATTTCTACGGAATGATATGTTTATTTTGAAGGTAAGATATTGTAGTAAAATACAAATCAGAGCCAACTTTAATTATCGGGATGTACTATAAAATCTAAAGTCTTAAGATAAAGATAAAATTTATAGCGGACTATGAAACCGTAAATCGTATAGACAAAGCTTTACTTCTTTTTCTTACAACTTGCCAATTATCAAGAACGTTATACTGAACATTTCTTAGTATTTAAATAATTCCACAGCCTTTATTTCTAGATATTTCCTAGAAAATTAATATTTCAGATGGAGACAAATTCATAAACTCTTGGGGATGGTTAATTCTTATTTACTTCCTCCTTTTACATTTTTAGATAACTAATGTGGACTTTCGTAACAGTCATTCTAGAAGCGTTTATTTAACGTCATATATTAGAATAAGATATAAATGTTTTATTTTAAGAATTTCAGAACCATTGCGAAATATATTCCAAATCCCAAGCTAATTAATTACTCAGAGAACTCACTGAAGAAAAACTTTCGTATGAAAACAGCTGTGTAAGCTTTAAGGGTATTATTATTTAGTCTAAGCTTGAGTATATTTATCGTGTTATAAAAAGTCTTAGAAATGAAATATAATGGCAAGGCGTGGACTATGTTATAAATGATTACCAGAATGCAACACTACTCTTACCCCTCAATTAAGGACACCTCATTCGCGCACCACTCTCCCCTAATTGTTGCGCTTTAAGCCTCATTGAACGCCATTTCCGAACGCTTTTAATGAGGAAAATGAGGCGAGTGCTCCTTTGTTTCCAAAGATGCAAAGCCCTTACAGCTTTAAAATTACATCTTTGAAATCGAGATTAAGTATATTTATGTAAATAATGGTTGTAATTTTTAAAGTTAAATTTAATATTATTTTATAATAAATTAGTGAATTATAAAACGTCTGAATGATATATTAATACAACTTTGTTGCAATCCTAAATAATATAAGGTAGGATTACCTTACACCAGGTGTTGCTTAACAGGTTGCAGGTCACAAGTCTGTAACTCATTTCATTCTTGAAATACCTTGCAAACTGTTAGACGGACAGACAGACAGACAGACAAGAACTTAGTCATGTTAAATCCCTCAGCTGACAACAGACAAATTGAACCAGCCTATTGAGTGATGGGATTCATGGACAATGAACAAAATTTAGTTGCACATGCATCATCGTAGAGTTAATTCTTGTCGATGTAGAATTTAAGTTTTATGCAAAATCTACAGTTGCCATTTTTCTCGATACATTTTGCCACATGATAAATTTACATTTTTGGTCGATGATTTTATTATTTGAACACTAATATACCACACTTTGAAATCCATGTAATCCTATGCCTTACATTTTCACAGTGTATCCAAACAGTTGGATATAATATGAAAGGAATATTGGTACTTTTCAAATTATTTTTGCTCTGACGATGTAGTGTGTTCAGTAAAATTATTAAAATACTTTGAGACTTGGTTCTACTCATAAAAATTAGCAAAAAAATTTTTATGAAGGTATGTCCTAAAACCTTTAGTTTTCTGTCTATCTGTCGGTTTGTGTTTTTGATCTAAACAATTATATATTTTCAACCAGTTAAAATAAAGTTATGAAACTTGAGAATTATATAAAAAGAATGTTGGAAAATAAGATATTGACAAAATCCTTTTGCCTGTATCAAAACGGCGGATGTTTAAATTATTCCATCTAAATAACTGAAAACCGATTAACGTTAATATTTTACTTATAAAAACACCTACAGACAGGTAGACGGAAAACTAAAGGACTTTCATACAATGAACATTTTTATGCGTCCAGCTAAATTTCAAAGTATTGGATCACTTTTACTGAACACCCTGTATATCGGACTTAATCGTATCCAGATCATGTGTCGTTGACTGCTACCATTTAATAAAACCATAATATCTGATGGATATCTCTAGATAAGGCTGGACTCTACATGGTAAGTTAAAAATTATTTATGATGTGATGAGGTTTCATATTATGTTATACTTTACTAATACTATTCTTGTTACTTACATTTTGAAGTCTAAATTATTAAAATGGGATGTTATTAAATGCATTGTTAAACAAATCTTATATTGAATTTGACATTACACTAAACCCATTCTATATTATGAATTGAAATCTCGCTTGAGCGCTTTTTCTCACGGACGATTTTCTTTCCGGTTTTTTAACTTCTGGCAAGATATTTCAAAATCTATCCGTCTTTGATTCTTATGAACTGATCAATTATGTCTTTATACATTAGACAAAGAAATAATATACAAAAGAAAACCGTCAAAGTTAAAAGGGGCAATTATTACAATCATGTTCAAGGATAAAATGTTTAAGCTATAAACATATTTTCTTTCAAATAAAATAGTTAAGTTTTAGTGTGAAATGCCTCATTTTAGCAGTGAATTTCAAAAGAATATGAGATGGTCATAAAAGTAAACAAAATTTTAGATTCCTTTCTGTACTGCCCTGGAGAGATGTTTAATGAATTCATTAACAGCGAAAGAGGAAAAGACACTCTTTTCTCCAAGTGCACTTTTTATCTTCGTTTATATTAAGACACAAGAGTAACCTCGTGTTTTTCATTATAAACAGCGTTATTTCAAACTATAAGGATAATTATTATGTGTCGTGAATATAACACCATGCTTAAGCCCACGGACAGTCATCAACACACGCAACATAACGGAGAAAGTGTCAAGAAGGTTGAATTATTAATTATGATAAACAGTAGATAATAACAACAATTAATAAGTTAAATTTAGTATATAGCTTAATGATTACGTTAAGGTTGACATGTTTTAGTTTATATCTATTGGGTGTGAAAAATGTATTCTTTCTTCTAAAGTGGGTAGCTCCAAAAATGTGTCGACCTAAATAATCATGTTATAATTAAATTTAATGACGATTTTTAAAACAACGCCAATAAAAAAATTCTCTGTTTGGAGGATACAATTACGAATTTAAACTAAAATATTATACCAAAAGTAGTGAATCTATTGCAACCACCAGTGTATATTAATGACAGTGTAATATCTTTCCCTAATTCATAAATGTTGCCTTTCACTCATGACTCTGGTGGTGTAAAATCGGTCACGCTACTCTCCAAATTGATATTTTATTTGTGGTTCACTAATGAAATTTAGATTGTTTATGTAAAGTGAAAAATCTGATACTGAAATTGTAATTCATCATTAAGTAACTGTCATCATTAGGTCGTTTAGTTCAATTAACATTCGTATATATATATATACGTATATATGTATGTATATATATATATATATATATATATATATATATATATATATATATATATATTTATTTATATATACTGTATATACATACATATACGACAAGAGATATCACAAGCAAATTTGGTATACCGTTACTGGAAATTGTAAGCTACTTTTCTGTGTACATAGTGGTCGGATATCACCTTTGGGGGACGGCCCGTCCGGGGTTATAAGAAAACCTTTAATGACAGCCTATGTTGAGTTGTACATCATTTAAAATTTCTACTTGAACTAAAAATAATGCCGCAAACCGGACTTCAAAAGATTGATCTAGTCGGAAGAAATCGCTGTTCAAAGTTAAAAAAAATGTTTAATACCATTATTACATAAGAAATAAATAATACTGTAGCTGTTAGAAGTTAAGGGGAATACTTAGTGAACTCATTTAAAAGTAGATGTTCAAAATGTTTCCTTTCGGCCGTCTGAACAATGTGCTACGTGTAATCAGAAAAACCTGCTGCATTAAGAAGTACAATGAAAAGTGAAAGCAGTGCCTCTAGGTCAGGGTGTCCCATCCACTGGACTTCCCCATAATGGCTGTTATCTGCCTATCAGTTCACTTATCAGTTCCACTCAAGCTACAGGCCTTTTTGCAGACATATCCTGTTACTGTAAGATTTAAGAGATGTCGCTTAGTGAGCGTGAAAGAATTACACTCTTAATGATGCGCGGCTGAGGTGATAATGTAAGACCGTTTGCAGAAGTAACACATTTATTCAATTCTACTTTTCCTGATAGAGCTCCTATTTCTAAATCCACAGCACAGTACACAGTTGCTCGCTTTGTAGACACTGGTAGTGTTAAGGATCGAGCCAGATCTGGACGACCAAGTACTGTGACAGACGAAAAAGGCTCATTAGACATTCTTCAGTCTTTCATTGAAAAACCAAACGAATCAATTAGATCAGCAACACAATCTCATGGAATAGATCGTGAATCAGTTCGTAAATTATTAAAGAAGTCTGGTTTCAAAGCATATCGTTTTTACCCTGTGTTGATGATTTTGATCGCCGGATGGAATTCAGTGAAATTATGATGAATAAAATTTACCAAAACCAAATAGACATATTGACTTTTAGACGGTATTGTATTCTCAGATGAGTCGACTTCTATGTTGAATGGCCATGTTAACAGGCATAACTGCCGGTATTGGGAAAATGTTAA
Organism: Homalodisca vitripennis; assembly: GCF_021130785.1. Taxonomy (NCBI): domain Eukaryota; kingdom Metazoa; phylum Arthropoda; class Insecta; order Hemiptera; family Cicadellidae; genus Homalodisca; species Homalodisca vitripennis. The sequence continues at coordinate 96,227,419 of NC_060214.1, forward strand.
CCCACACTGGATGAGTGAGTGTCACACACAACATCCCCAAAAATTAAACATATGGGCAGGTATCGTACGTAATTCAATTATAGGACCATTTTTCATCGATGGAAATTTAAATGCCAACAAGCATTATGATACGCTCCAAAATGAGATTATTCCTGCTTTACAAGCTACTTTGGGCGCTGACTTCCAAACATGTTTTTTCCAACAAGACGGAGCACCGCCACACAATGGTGTTCAGGTAAGGCAATACTTAGGAAGACGTGGTGCGATTGAGTGGCCGGCTCGTTCCCCTGACCTAACTCCGCTTGACTACTTCCTAAGGGGCTACAGCAAGGACAAAGTGTATCGAACTCAGCCTACAGATCTGAACAAACTCAGACATAGGATATCACATGAAGCTCAAGCTATTCCACGAGAATACATACAAAATGCAGTAGCCGGCTTTTATAACCGGTTAGCACATTGCCAGACGACCGATTTTGAACACCTACTTTGAAAGACTTTCAGTAAGTATTCCCCTTAACTTCTAACAGCTACAGTATTAGTTATTTCTTATGTAATAATGGTATTAAACATTTTTTAAACTTTGAACAGCGATTTCTTCCGACTGGATCAACCTTTTGAAGTCCGGTTTGCGGCATTATTTTCAGTTCAAGTAGACATTTAAAATGATGTACAACTCAACATAGGCTGTCTTTACAGATTTTCTTATAAACCCCGACGGGCCGTCCCCCAAAGGTGAATCCGACCACTATGTACACAGAAAAAATAGCTTACAATTTCCAGTAACGGTATACCAAATTTTGTTGTGATGTCTCTTGTCGTTTAAAAGTTATAAAATCATCCTAAGACTTAATGGTCACCCTGTAAATTTGAGCAAAAACACCAAAGAAATTGCAATCAGAATTGATGACAAAATTGTTGAAAATCAAGCTCAAGTAGCAGACGAATTCAATAAGTACTTCTCTTCCGTTGCTACAGTGAACTCGGCGTTCACTGAACCTCGGTTCGGCGGGGGAGATGCTGTTGAACCATTTGCATCCATGGCTTTGGCTCCTGTGTGTGAGGGGGAGGTAGCACGTGTGATACAAGGGCTGAACTCAAAAAAAACGTGTGATGCCAGCGGGATGTCAGTGTGGCTTCTCAAACGTTGCTTCAGGCACATAGTGAGACCACTCACAAAACTGATAAACTTTTCTTTGGAAAAGGGAACTTTTCCGTCTCTCCTGAAGACGGCCAAAGTCATCCCGATCTTCAAAAAGGACGATGCTTGCCTTGCAAGCAACTATCGCCCAATCTCAATTCTGCCTGTGTTTAGCAAAATTTTTGAAAAGATTTTTTATGAAAGACTTGCAAGCTTTTTAGAAAATAACAAAATTCTGAATCCAGAACAATTTGGATTTAGGAAAAACAGATCTACAGTGGATGCTGTGAACAACCTCCTGGACAATGTTGTCGATGGAATGGAAGGACGAGAACATGTGCTTAGCATATTCCTCGACCTATCCAAAGCTTTTGACTGTGTGCATCATGAGACACTGTTGCACCAGTTGGAGAAATGCGGCGTGCGGGGGCTCTCGCACTTGTGGCTCGCTTCTTACCTCAAGGATCGAGACCAGTGCGTGGAGATCTCGAACGTTGTTTCAAACAAAATTAAAATGACCCACTGTGTTCCTCAGGGCTCCATCCTTGGGCCTCTCTTGTTTCTAGTTTACGTCTGCAGATTGAAATCAGTGATCCAGCATGGAACGCTGGTTCAGTATGCTGACGACACTACTCTCTGTCTCAAAAACAAATCAACCCAAGATCTGGAAATCAATTCTTTCATAGAATTGAATGCATGCATTCAGTATTTTGCTGAAATAAACCTGAAAACAAATCAGTCTAAAACAAATGTCATACATTTTAGCCTTCGACAAAATGATCACACAGCGCACCCTGCTGTGTTTGTGGATGATGTTCGTTTAGAGGAAACTGATTCCACAAAGTTTTTGGGAATGTTCCTAGATAGAGGACTGACCTGGGCTGATCATGTGGACAATGTATGTGCTAGAGTAGCCTCAGGCATATATGCCTTGCGGCATTTAGCAAAGTTTTGTTCCCTCAGAGTTTTAAAAATGGCCTATTTCGGCTTAATCCACCCACACTTTGCGTATGGAGGTTGTGCCAGAAACAAAATGGAAAGAGTTTTCAAGCTCCAAAAAAAAGCAATCAGAATCATTGCAAAGCTGAATTATAGAGAGTCGTGTAGGGAATCTTTCAGGGAGCTGGGGTTGCTGACTTTGCCCTGCCTCTACATTCTTGAGGTGATCACGTACTGCAAATCAAAGTGTGATTTGGTTCGTGGCGGTGACGTTCACCAATATGGGACAAGAGGCAGGGACAATTTTCGAACTAGTCAATACAGATTGACGTTATCACAACACCTCCCGCAACAAGTTGGTGTCAGACTCATCAACAAGCTCCCTGAGAGTATAAAAAATTCCAACAATCAAAATCAATTAAAAACTCGTCTCAAATGCCTTTTGGTGTCAAAAGCGTTTTATTCTGTCGATGAATTCATGATGAGCCGCTGGGAGGTCTAAATTTGCACAGTATTTAAATAATCAGTTTGTATGTGTTTGCTCTGGATCTGGAGTCGGTATGTATATGTTTGCTTTGGATCTGGAGTCAGTTTGAATGTGCCTGAGCGAATGTATGGATTGTAAGTGTGAATGTGTATGAAGGTATAGTTGGGACTATTTATTTTTGTTTATGACGATTGCGATACAATGTTAAATTGTTTTAAAATGCAATAAAGAGATTATTATTATTATGTGCGTGTGCGTGTGCGCGCGTGTGCGTGTGCGCGTGTGTGTACGTCCGTGCATGCGTATATAAATTTATATATCAAACTGTTAGGGACATCAGCGTACAAAATATGTAATTATAAAACATCGGGAAAAAATTAATGAAGAAAAGTGCATCCAAATTCAATCCAAGTTAGTATTTGAATATTATTTTAATGCTAGTGTTAAATAAATAGAAATATATTTAAATGTGAAATATACCTAAACTAGGAATACGCTACTGTAGGTGGCACTAACATAAATAGATAGACTTTGCTGTGTTGCGTATAAGATTTCAAGTGCATAGCACATTTTATTCTCAAGTTGTCCTGCGGAAAGATATAGAAACAGGCAATCATGCAGAAAAGACATCTGTGTTTACAATCCCAAGGCGGACATAGAGAAATTGTTGCTCAGCTAAATTCTATGGTTGGATATGCACATTATAGAACTCAATGTTGTATTTTAGAAACGAAGATTCATGCAACTACAGATGAAATTTAATTCTCTGGATATTTCTCCACATGATGCATTGACACAACTAAGGTATTTTGTAGCAGTAAATAATACTCGTTTACACACCAGGTCATCAAAAGGGAATGTATGTTTTGACGTAGTTAGGGTACATTAATTAATACATCACAAGATAAAATACGGTATATTCAAAAATTATTTATTCTACTATTCTCTTGTTGCCATCATGGTAAAATTTAATACAAATGAAAAAAAAAATTCGCTGTGTTCAGCCTAATTCAATGGAGTTGCAGGCACCATCATCACTAATAGTTTATATAAACATTTAAATTATGACAACTGAAGTACACATTTAAATAATATAAAGAAAAATTAGCCAGCGAGATACACTAGAACCAGCAGGTAAACATATAAATAATATTAAAAATTGTCAGGTACATGAAAATAACAGTAAAATTAACACTACCCGGCGACATACATTAGAGCAGGGTAGAAAACATATAGTTAATAGTCAAAACACTAGCCAGCGAGATACACTAGAAACTAAACATGCAAATAAAGTTAGAAATCTAGACAACGAGATACACTAGAAACAGTTAAACATGTAAATAACAGTTAAATTAACACTAGACAGCGACATACACTAGAACTGGTAGATAAACATGAATATAACCGTTAAATTAACACTAACCGGCGACATACATTAGAGCAGGGTAGAAAACATATAGTTAATAGTCAAAACACTAGCCAGCGAGATACACTAGAAACTACAGGTAAACATGTAAATAAAGTTAGAAATCTAGACAACGAGATACACTAGAAACTAAATTAAAAATGTAAATGACAGTTAAATTAGCGGTTGTCACAAAGTTGTCTTTATATGGAAATAATGATTTATACAAAGATATATATATATATATATATATATATATATATATATATATATATATATATATATATATATATATATATGTTAGTTTGGTTTCGAGATATCGAGCGAACGGATCAGAGAGTCAGGGATTTTCAACCTTCTCTAACTATACCAATAGATGTTAATAAAGTTAAAAAACATTTGATTTAATAATTGATACCGATCTCAAATACACCATAATAGAGTAAAAATAATTTAGTGGACTTAGAAAGCTTTGTGTAATTTTCATAGCTTTTTTAGGTAAGTGAAAATATAGTACAACAACGTGTTACTTGTTTTGTTTCTTTTCTCACATTATATACTGAATTATTAAAAAAAGTAAGTACAGCTTCGTTACATGGCTCAAATAACTTTCAATATGCGACGACTTATGCAAAGTTCATTGCGACAAAATATGATAATCTGTTACGCGCTTCGTTACCTGGTTAAGAACTCTATATTGATTATCAATTAATTAGCAAACATTTAAGGAAAGTTCTTGAAACACAAGCAACATCCGGTTACGTAATTCGCAGTCTGGCTTAAATCATATATTAATCAACGAAGGATTTATTAAGCCCATGATAACATACAGTGCTAATCGGTTATGTGCTTGGTTGACTGGCTCTGACTCTCTCTTAATTAACCAAGAGTTGGGTAAAAACCTATGTCAATTCGTTGTAATAACTTTTTACGTGCTTGGTCGAAAAGAATGCATAATGCATTAACTAGTTTCAACTAAGTGAATCCCATATCAATGAATAAATGTTTAGGCAAAGACGTATCCAACTTCCATGAAGTCACAATGAAGCTTTATGCAAAATTTTAATTCTAGTGTTAGTTCGTTTTAGAGATAATGAGAGGACAGGTATACGAACTTTTCAGTCCTAAAAGGCTTCGCTAACGCTAGTCTAAAACTTCCAATACAAACATATATTATTAATCCACACTAAAACATATAATATCATATAGGAGAATGGTACGGTATATCACATATAATGCAGCTGCCTATATAGTAGGGAGTGGCAGATGAGAGGTATTTTGCAGCTGTTGACAGAGCCACCCTCCCACCCTCAACTGAGATACATATCTCATGAAACCAATTAACATAAGTCCTTGCGGCCAACTGTTTGTCTCTCCGGTTTCATGTTTTCAGAATATAACTCCGTATCCACATTGTAGTTCTACTGGTTAACGTTTGTTACAGAGGATACTAATAAGTCATAAACTCAGAAAACGGTAATTTTTAATTTAACCGACATATTCATTCTACTTTTACCTCACTTGCTCAATGCAGCATTATTCGGCAACATAGTCTTTTGTTAGGCTTGTCAATTAAATAAACTTTATTTTCTTCTGGCGATGGGGAAAACGCAAATGCACCATCAAAACAATTCCGCTGGTGAGTGAGAATCGCACCCACTAAAATCCCCACCGGCACAAGCATTAATCCCCTCTGGGGAATGCTTTCCGCATTGCTCAAGAGGGTGCCTAATTAACCCTTCAGAGGGCTCCTACAGTATCAGACCATCGGTTGGGTAACACTAGGGGTGTATCACCTTTCTTCTAAGTTCTTGGTTTTCAGCAACCCCTCAAAATAGGCAGAGACAGTATTCCAAAGTGTCTGTGAAAGACCATTTCTCGATCAATGGTGGCTGGTGACAGTTTGCTCATGACTATCGAGTCCCCTTCATTCGTTTTTCCACCTTTTGCAGAAGAAGAACGTGTCGTTGGCGTCGTCGTGTTCCGCAACCTCATATGAACGCCCCAAGAATTTTATATAAGTAGAAAATTTTTCAGGCTTTCTTGGCCTTAATTATCAGATCCCAAATTGAAACTCGTATATATGTGCAGGTGTCCGACTTTCCATAACCTTAGAACATTTGGACACAACTTCCTGTAAATGTATGTACCAAATGCTTCCATTTCTGCATGCCCTTCTGTGCGATTATATTAAATAATACATACTTCTAAAACGTTTTAGATTTAAATTTACCATGAATATTAACGCTAACGTAAACAAATTTACTGTAAAAATCAATACAAATCTTCAGATCCCAAATTAAATAAATGAAAAGAGTTCAATTATTTCATACAAAATTTAAAAAACAAATTTTTTAAAGACTGCCATAAAGACACACACACACAATATTATTTTTAAAATTGAAGCCTTGCTGCTCTATCTTTTATGATCAGGTGAACATTAACTGGGAAAAGAAATGTTTTTACCTATGTTTACAACAATATACACACATTCACTTAATATGACGCAAGAGCTGTGAGGCTTGTAGACATAAGCTACTATTTATAAAGAACATTGTACAATATTGGCAGATCAGCCTATTTGACTTATAAGATTTATAATTTAAATGTAATTAAATTACATAAAATTAAATCAAATTAATGATCTTTTTAACAAAGAGACGGAGTTAGGTCTGTTAAGCTCTCTACTACTCAACTGCAAAGTTAAATTGTACAGAATAAAATATATACTTTCGAGAGCTTTGTATTGATAAGAACCTACACCATGTTTTTGGAAGGGCTCTGACTGAATTAAATTACTTGTTCATGAAGAATGGTGCTTTAAGAACAATTATAAGATTATGCAAAAAGGAATTACAATAACCCTTATGGTATAGTAAAACAGCTAATACAAAAATTGATTGTAAGATGGTAAAAATTCTTGAAGAAAAATTAAAAATTATTAGAACCAAAATAATATAAAACTTTTTAAAACACTTACATACGCACTTTGCCAAAAGCGGTGAACGAGTTTTTCTGTTACTTTGGGACGTCCAATTGGTAGGTAATAACAAAACACCATTGTGGGTGATTGCTTGATGGATAGGATATGAACAGAAAAATGGTTAATACCTTTTGTTTTATAATTTTTTGGTTTTTAACTTTACAATGCTATAAGCTTAGAAATTTCCATGGGAAAATATTATAGTACCAGTACATATATGATTTTGCACTGATTGATGAATATACACTATGCACTAATCTCTAAGTATGTTAATTGTTTACTGCGTTTCAAAAGTGTGGATTACTAGTAAAGGTGAAAAATTAACTACCTACTTAACTTCCACAACATTTTACTCATTTTTTTATTTAACACATTTTACAACACAATGTAGAAAATGAGTATAAATGATTAACTAAAAAACCGCTCTAATAAGCTTTCCTATAAAATAAGTTATTTGCATATCAGATGTCGCTTACTAGTTACGTCAATGAAACGCAGATAAGTATTTTTCACCCTAACAAAAAATATAAAATTGGGTAAAGTTAAGGTTCATAGAAGGTTTAGCCTATGTGAATTTCTAGCTCTAGGATTGGTTTGAATTAAACCGGGTCAGCATTATAGGTAGCAGCACTCATCCTACCATTCCTTTCATATCTATATTCGTACTCGCTTTCCTGCTTATGTTACTGACAACGTATAAAAACGTGCTCGTGAATTCATTTAATTTTAAAAGTCAGTATTTATTATCATCGAAACGAAGTGCGCCGAACTTGCACTTAAAAGCATTTTTTAGTAGCCCTTTCACCGCAAGTGGAATTTCAACTGAGTATAAAGTATTTAAAGAAGAACGGTCATTACCATTTTTCATTTTTTACTGATTTTCCCGGGAATCCAAACTGTCACTTCTTGGCAAGAGATCTGTAGCCTGTGAACCATACGCTACGATAAAGGGGTATTCTAGAAAGAGAAAATGATAACTCGCTCTTTCAACCAAACCAGACTGCATGGCGCAAGCCTCATGAATTTTTAAAACACACTTTGTGATTTAACTGGGGAACATTCAGTAGCACTTGAACACGTAATCATATTAAAATGTTCATATCAATAAAATATTTACACAAAGATACAAATTATCGCGTACACAATTAAATATTACCGCCAGAAAGCGCTACTGATTGGAGCACACGCGCGCTCCTAGTGGGAAACGCGATAAGTTAATTATTACCACGCTATTAATTATTTAAAGCGGGAGGAGAGGGATAACATGGAGGTTTACGAGGTAAACAGTGCAACCCGTCCGCTCCGATACTCTCAGGTTGCCAGAAGTAATCCAGCCCTGCTTAAACCCTCGTACAAACCTTTGCTGGGTTCTTACTCACGTCCGAGATTGATTAAAAGATTAAAGGATTACTGTTCAATTATCAAAATGGTTTACCTTTAGTAAATTCATTAGAACATGACTATATCGTCTAAGTAACAATGTAAATGTTATGCAGAGTGAGTATCAGTATGGATTCACTGTGTTCAGTATTTGATGGATGAAGAAGGAGGGATGGAACTCGGAATACCTTTCTTCGAAAGAGGAGTGAAATGTTTTTAGTCAGAAAAATCAGAAAAAAATCAGAAAGTCTTTATTTGTCAATCAATCACACATTACAATATGAATAAAGAGCCACATGGGAAGAATTATGTGCGTGGCTCTGAGTTCCATTAAAATACTGTGCGCTTACTACATAATATATAAAAAGACAGAAAGAAAGATTAAAAAAACACATTACACTAAAGAAAAAAATAAATTTAGAAATATATGTAAAGTTGTAATAAAAATAAGTACATGTAGTTACAACTGCTACAGAATAGCTGTTGTAACTACACTTAATACATCAACCACCGTATTTGAATAGCACTCGAGAAATACTTTTCTTCCTCATGTACGTTCAAAGATGTTTTTAACCATTTACTTTATGAAATATATTTACGAAAAAAGTAATCATTAAAAACAATTAATGAATTAAAACATAAAAACAAAGTATGAACTATAATAACAAAACCCCGGATTTAAATTAATTTAAAATAGGATAAAAAGTTCAATTTAAAATAAATTCAATTAAAAATTGTGGGCTTTGCATATATTTTAATACTTTAATATTTCAATACTCGCATGGACGAGGGAAGACCAGCTCACACACAGTGCTTGTGTAGATGGTGTCAGTCAGCAATTTGACATATTCATGCATACTCAGGGCAGATTAGCAGCTCCGCGTAATCAGCCAGGCGGTGATCAGTTTTTTGTATAAACTAAGTTTTTTGTAGTCACTGTTACAATAGGATTTTCGGGGTGGTGGAGGCGGCTAACAATTTTTAAATGTAAACACCCATTAAGTGACACCTTATTTGAAAGGTCTTGAAAAGAAGAACAGTGGAAATTAGAGCTTTCTTTCCCAATAAAATCGTAAAACTCAGCTATATGTTAAATTTTAATGGAAATAACCGGTTATCAATATTTTTCATGGGAAATTACTCAGGTATCAATAAATAAATTATTCTTCCAAAATTTATTTATCAGAAATCTCTATTCCTCACTTATTATTATAAATGAGTCATATAACAAACAGTTGGTGAGGATAGCAGGGGTCTCATTGAGTTCATATTGTATAGGAACCTTTTCATTTTGCCATATATTTTTTGAGCTGAAGACCAATTTTTATTGTATAAATATAAAATCTAATAATTTTTGAACTTGGTAGAGAAGTTTCTCCTGAAACAGAGTTTAGTGTCAGTTGTTCTTGTTTTAATAGGGGTCGAAATATGTTTAAAAACACAGTCGATACATTTTTCACATATTTTCCCAGGACATACTACAATCGACAGGTAAACATATAAATAATTGTTAAATTAACACTAGCCGTCGATGTACATCAGAACTGGCAGTTAAACATGTAATTAACCGTTCAATTAACACTAGCGACCGAGATACACTAGAAACTGGCAGTTTAAACATGTAAATAACCGTTAAATTAACACTACCAGCTAGATACACTAGAACCAGCAGTTAATCATATAAACAACCGTTAATTTAACACTAGCGACGGAGATACACTAGAACCGGCAGTTAAACGTGTAAATAACCGTTAAGTTAATACTATCCAGTGAGATACACTAGAAAATACAAGTATTATAAATGGTAGTTAAATTTCAAAAAAATACTTTAATTTTTATAAAAAAATAAAATATGGTAAGTTCAGTTGTCTATCTCGTAATCTATATACAATGTTTCGTATAAAACTAAAATATTGGTGTCTGTATGAGCAATTTTGTTCAAAGTGTATACAGGTAAAAAATTTACTATAAAATATTTATTGGTGATTTTAACCACTTTGCTTTACATTTAGATTTCCATTTAAGCAGCGCTCCTGACGATCGATTTATTATTAGTAGCCTACAAATTCGTCTAGTGATTTAATGGATGACTAGATAATGCAAATTAGTTCTAAATTCAAGTATTATATATTGAAATTAGTAAATAGTGTGATTTGAAAAAGAAAAAATGGACTATAACATTTTAAGAATTATAACTGGCTCTATACTCTAATTATAAATTCATATTGTTCACTTTTGTAGGTTTTAAACAGTTTATGATAACTAAATAAGGCTTAAATTTGGTTTTGTAAATTTCAGTCCAAAATTTGCAATTTACAAAACAATATATTTTCCTTGTAGCACCCCAGCGGCGGCCTCAACAAGAGAGCGTTATTTGTGAATTGGGTGAGTGTTGCATATTCATATATAGAAAGAGCCTTGTTATTCTGTCATAGAGTCAGGCTTCCTTCGTTAAAGTTATTTTAAGTAAGTCCTTCATTATATAAGATCTAATAAGGGAGGGCATGGGTTCGGATAAATTACATTGTAACAATATGTAAGTTCATTAAAAAAATTATATTTAGATCATTCCTTAACTGATGATGAAACAAGAAAAGAAAACTAGTACAAATCGTGTGGAACTGATAAAGTAAAAGTGATAGGATAGGATCAATCAACAATAAAAAGGTGAAATTATTATTTACAAATTATTATTATTTTATTATTGATAATGTAAACATTGTTATTTTAATGTTATTATTGATATTTATATAGATCTACCATTATGACAAAAAGAATTGGACTTCTAAAAGACCAAAAATGCATTTAATGGTTGAAAATACACCATATTAAGCAGAAAACATTTAAAAAACAAGTTTTAAAGGAAATTCGATTGGGCAACTAATGATAAAAACTTTCGACATTTCCAGTTGTAAAAATATGAAAAAAATAAATAAACCGGGTAAAATTATAGAGACCTAAGTAAAAAATGAAGTACTAGAATCTGTTGACATGTTACAGATCTGCTGCAAATGCGGTGGCGCTAGCCACCAGTGGCTTTGAAGGAAATCCTATTTTCTATATATAAAACCTTCGATACAGTTTCAACGTTTTCAGCCACTGAATACCATCGGATTTAATGCCATTTCCTTATTTTCCTTCGCCACTAAAGCTAGTTTTAATTCACGAAAAAAATTCCTCAAAGCATACTTACGTAATTCAGGCTATGGAAATAACTAGATCATCGAATGTGATAAGAAAATCCCAACTCTTTGTCTGGAACCCTAATAAATATATTTAATATTGTTGAGATAGTGGTTAAATACTTAATATACATTTATATCCAGTAAATGTTGTATTATTGCTTTTTGTACGTCAACAGTAGATAAAGAAGTAAATTCAATTTCATATCTAAGTGTTTAAAAATTTAAAACAAATGTCATTTGGGTAGTAAAATCGCGTCAGGGCTAAATAATAATACACATTTTGAAAATTGTAGAGTACCCTTAAATAGGTGTTATTTGAGCAGAACCAAACTTTTAAACGTAAATGTTCTTAAAGAGCCACAAAAGAGTTTAAATTAGACATCGCTGTATCTTATTTACCAAAATGGCGATTGCTCATATTTTTCATATCAGTTGTGATTCTCTACAGACACGCGGATATTCATAGAGAAAAATTTCTAAGCTCGCAGGAAGACGAAAGAGGAATTTTGACAACCTACTGAGTCGTACTACTCAGACAATCAGTTGGACTTGCATCTTTGTTGTTTGTGAAATTTTATAAAGCTCAGTCATGTCTTTCTGAAAGTTAAGTTTAATGGAAATTTAAAATTTTGAGATGAAATCTTTTACGAAATATCTTACGGATAGTTAGATTATGCAAAAGTGTGGCCAAATCTCAAAGTTTGACATGGCTTTTATAAAACACGACTTTGCCTATGCAGAGGTAAAGTTATTACATGTAAAGTTTCTAAGTCCATAGATAAATTCGTTCTTGAGATATCCAACAGCATTTATATTTATGTATATTTTAAATATATATAATATATGTATATATTATTATTATATTATGAAAATATATTATTATAATATACATTATTATTATATTATATATATATATATATATATATATAAATATATAATATATATTTATATATATTTATTGTATATCTGCAACTTAAACACATGCAGATATACAGAGAACCCCAAAGACTCTCGAATATAGCTTTATCTGATATGCAAAGTGTGGAATCCGACATTGGCATTGATATAATTATTGCCACTGTGCGTGTCATCTTTCTCTAAACAAGATAATAAAAACCATTCCAGAAGAAATAATTTTATTTACTCTCGTCTCTTTAGTTTATAGAAGTACAGAAATCCTACAATTAATACCTGACCCAAACCACATCCAAGGAGGATCGCACTAATTCAGATTTATTACAATAAATACAATCTCAGTATTCATGGCAGGTCTTAACGAGTATTTAAAAGCATCTACGTACCTTACAGTAAAACGCTTTTAATTCATAACAATTCTAACTGAATTGGTAGAAAGTAGTAAATATTTAGATTCAATAATACAAAAGCATCATAGTGTAGGTAAGGGTGGTGTGTAACATGTTGGATGTACTCGAAATTGTGCCTTATTATTGGAAATATAAATACACTACGAGTTCTTTAGCAAACATGGGTCTAGACTTTTGTTATAGAAGGCATGATATGTAAAAGGGGTCAACATTTACAGGTTAAATTATATTCAGAGAAAGGTTTTAAGTTGTCGAGAAAGAACCCTTAAAATTATATGCATCCATTTAAGATGAAAAATATATAACAGTCGTCAAATTAGCCTACTGTCCAAGCATTAACAACCTAATGATATACTATTTACTCCACATGTAAAAATGGCTAAAAATCTCAGCCTACCCCAGCTTAGCCAATCTAACTTGGCTTACTTCAAGGTTACCCAAACTTTAGAGTTCAATGTCAAATACTCCACTTCTCTTTATTGTGGTATTTGTTGTTCTACTTTAAACGTTTTTGAATTTTTAAATCGCGATGACCTCCTCATGATCCTCTATCGTTTCTATTATCACTCTTGTTTCTATGTAGCTATTAGTTCAATGAGACTCGTATTTACAGACAACAAACTTACCCACCGAAGTTCTCGAATAGGATATGTGTATATATATTCATTTCTTAGTCCCTTACCTGTAAAAGAAAACAAATTGTAAGACAAACAGTTTAAAACTTTTTTTATATATTAAGTGAACTTAATATAAATTGTATTTAAAATTACTACTATAATAATTTTTCGCAGTATTCTTTTCATTTATAAGAATAATTTTTTGTATATTATTCTTATAAATGAAACTTTTGAACTTTCAACTAATAAAATAATAACTATATTGTCTGTCATAAAAAACATATTGAAAATCATCAGTGCAACAGCTTTGAAATTATAGGAAGTTACAAATATTAGAAATATGGCTTGAGTTCTTTTTATCAACGGTAAACAAAATAACTTAAATAGACATTACTTATTGTTTTTAATTCTGCGAGTAAGAATGCCTCTTAAAGTTTAAACAAATGTTACCAATATTTCATCTTTGTCGATTGTCTTGAGTAAATCCATGTGTCCATGAAGGAATTAGTTCATTATTTTCCTGTAAGTTCCAATTTAGGAACCACCACTTCTACCTAACGTTGACAGTCGAAGAGCTGAATACTTTTTGTTCGTTATAATTATCTTCAATAAAAATGCCAGTAAAAGGTTCAAACTGTCATTCAGTGTATTTCATAACACTGATACACCAGATTTAATTTTTCAAAGCTGCACTTGCTCTTGAGAAATATCTTCTGCCTCATGTTTTACATGTTTTGCAGGTTATGGAAAAATCTATGGTCCTTACAGTGCTTTGACGGACCGTTATAATACGTATAAATTCACTGCAAAAAGAGAATATTACATGACTTGTGTTTAGTACTTTTGTTCTCCTCCTAAAAAGCTGAGTACCTGAGTATTAAAAGTTGCTTTTCGCTTGCTTCTGGAGGGAAAAGATATTCAGGATAAGTGAGGTTGGGGGTGGGGGCCGCCTCCTGTCGAAAACCCATGAGGAACGATTGCTGGCATAATCAGCCATGTCTCCTTGGAAGATCGAAACAGCAGTTTACTATCCCCTCCAGTCAAAGCGAGCAGGGGTGGACTGCAATAATGTCTAGGCTAGCGATACTTTTTATGTCAACACTTAGGTATCCGCATGAACTTTTAACATCAACAGTCATCTACCGTAGTAGACTAGACCTATCGCTCTACCCTTGCACCCCAGTATTTCGACATTTAGCGGTTAGTGATGTGCCGCTCCTGGACATCCATAAGGTTACCCAGATTTAAGCAGTACATCGGATTTTTCTGTAACCAGAATAGGTTCAACTGTAAGGTATAAACGAGCTAGAAATTAAGCTATAGGTGTATGGTATTACTCATACTATTAGACACTGAGCTTCTCCGTAGCCACCTATGTTAGCTATAGCTAACATAGGTGGTTCACTCAAGACAATCAACAAAGATGAAATTGATAACATTTGTTTAAACCTTAATAGGTTTAAGGTAAAATACACAGAATACTCAGTGAAATTGGAAGTCAACTTGAAATTATCAAAATCTTCATCAAACTAAACAATAGCATAAAATAACTTCATTACATGAGATGTTCATTACAGAAACGCATATATATATATATATATATATAATTTATATAACTAAAACCTTTGATTTCAATAAACATTGAATTACAAAAGAGATAACTCATACAATGCTATAAATTAAGGTACGGCAAAGGTAGGCGCTCGAACTGCCATCTGTGGAGCGAGACCATAAATGTGATCGTTAACAATCAAATTTACTTTGCGCACCCCAGGCGTCGGACTCCGGAACTAACTGAAATAATACAGCGAACCTCAGAACTCCTCGTCCGTATGAATCTACCGCGTAACTAACAAATTAAAAGCTCAACTGATAAATAACTGATAAATTAATCATCAGAGATTCCCTGTGAGTAAAAAATACCACCAATCTATAAAGTCTTAAAAGTTATATTCGAAAAACTTATTAAAATCTACTCTGCTCACAATTTTAGTTTTATCATCACTGAGTCTCGTGCCTCTCACGAAAGTACAAACAATTCTTGAAAATGCAAAACTGTATTATAATTTCTAAGGGCATACTTAGAACTCAATGCACTACTAATATGTTTTTATATTGCAAAAACCACCACATATTATGATAATAAAGGGCAGTGTAATTAAAATCGAATAAATGGCCATTCCAACATGGCAGAAGATTTTCATTTCACTCTCATAATTAATATCACACATTTCAATGTTTAAAACTTCATAACATTACAGACATGCAATAGTTATTTAAACGTAATAACTTTTACAATACTAATGTAACTTAAAACGTAAAAAGTAGAATTGGGAAGACGAAGAGGATGTTTGGAACCAAGCATTGCTGAAATTAAACCATGTGAGTAGCACTTGACTTGGAGATTCCGAGAGGTCTCAAGCATTCTCTCCCTTATCTTCTCTCAAACCTCACTCACACGTAGATCAATATGCATCGACCGTAAACGCACTAAGGAAAGTGGGTTCAACAGTGTAATTTTTTATGTTTTGCATTAGATTTTAAAGTATATATTTATTTAACACCTATAAATCTGCTTTATTTATCAAACAAATATACTCTAAATAGCAATATTGCTCCAATAGTAGATGGAAAATAAATAATATAGGCTGTTAAGAGTGGCTGATTTCATCATCAAGGCCGTTCCAATAATATATAAGCTTTGACTGCTATGATTTATGTCTCTCAAAGTATATAAAAATGGATGTAAATATGTTCTTAGATTCTCAAAAAATATTTCAACGTATGTTATTATGATTTAGCTATATAAATAATATAAAGGCAGATACTGCTACGATTTAGGCCCCTCAAAGAATATATACACGAATGTTACTACGATTTTGGCCTCTCAAAAATATAAAACTGAATGGTACTATGATTTACGCATGTCAAAGAAATAAAGCGGATGCTACTATGATTTGCGCATATCAAATAACATAAAATCCTATGTTACTATGATTTCTTCATCTCAAAGTATATACGGGGAGATGAAGAATTATAGTAGCACCCTGTAGATCGGGTGCTACGTATCTAACTTTACGTATCTCAAAGAAATATTCTTTGAGATACGCAAATCATGTAGCGAAGAATATCTTTGCGGTGCTTTTATATAAAAGCACGCTTTTATGTAAGAACGGATGCTTTTTTCGGTTCTTCTAAGCCGTTTGAAATTTAATATAAGTTACTAAATGTTTTTAAGGGGAAATCGGTGTAAAACCATTTGGAGCGTGTTTTTATTGAGTTTTCAAAAACCATATGTGTGTACACACAATGGGGAATCTTTCGACCATATAGCTCAAAAGCTACATTTTCCACCCTAGTCTTTATATATGACATTTTTATATGTGTAATTTTTCTTTGATGTCATGGGTAAATTCATAAGGGCCATTGCGTTCATTGGAAGAGGATTTACAATTTGTGGGGTAAAAAAATAATTTTTGATTAAGAGCTTAATGTGTTATTACAGTTTACTAAAACTTGTTTCGAGCATCATAAGCAGCTTTAAAGCAGAGTGGACTTTAAATTATAAACTGCCAAGAAAATATTTGAGAGCATTTTAAGAGATGCTTGTAGAATTTAAACTTCAATAAGAAATAATTGGTTTCAAAAGTGAATAATTAAATTACTTGTACCATGAATATTTGTCCGTTTTTAAGCCTTAAATCAGTTGAAAACTCATAAATGAATTTTTTAATTTATTTTTAAAATTTAAATTGACAGGTTATTTATTAATTGTGTTAACTGGATTTATACATAAATTTAGCCACGGCCTAAACTTTCAACAAAATGTTATACACATTTTTTCAGTAGATAAAGAGCCCGAGATTGACTTGTACTGATTAGATATTATGCTGCAGAACAATGTGTGCAGGATACAGCAATGTAGCAATGCTATGCGAGTAAGAGCAATGTTACGCGTAGCCAAGCTACATAACCTAGCGATAGACACGGCTTTGATCTTTTCTGACTGCGGTACATGTGGTCTTACTGGTTTGTTGTAACAAGGCTTCGGCCACACATTCGGTTCTGCTTATTAGAAACCCTGTAAAACAAATTTGACTTAAAATAGCGAAATTGCTAGTTGGATTTTCTTGGTAAAAATGGCGAATACTTTATAAATCTGGACGCAATGATACATATGTTTCATAAGTTAATTATATCTTCAACGTTTGCATTATATAAAGTACACAGTTTATAATAGGTATAAAAAGCTAAAATCATATTTTATTTATCAATGGAAAACATATAAGAATTTTGTAATTGAAGGTTATTCATACTTATTATTATTTACTTGTAACTTGTCAACACCCAAATGGAAATATAGAAACAAAAATTCTAGAACTAAAAAATAGATAGAGCAGTTAGTCTGAAGAAATTCAAACAAAGTCGGTGACGAAGAAGATCAAAATAAATTCTTCACATACTTTTGACATCAAAGACTTACAAAATATACTGTAATCTAGATGAAGAGGTATTCTCATCGTCTCATCATGTGTACAGTTGAGTGCACTACGATGTTTTAGACACGATCTGTAAGCACGGTGGAGCGACCGAGTTTTTCTACGCATATCATAGGTATGGTGGAACGGGCTGATTCAATGTGAATATTGAGTATAGCTCCAGGTTTTAGTGCAGCATCTTTGAATCGACATCGCCAGGTAATGTGTAGATAGAGTATAATAAATAAATAATACTTGCAATATATAAAACATTTAATTATTTATTGTCGATCGGATAGAAATGTAATTTGAAATTCTCTCTCACTCACTTCCTTACAAACATAATACGTATAAATATTAAATTATTAAAATTTGCAATTTAAATTAAAGAATATCTACTTAATAATTATATATACTTCTAAGAACTAAGTTCAATTAAATATCTATTCTTAATATATAGTATTAACATCTACACGATTATACAGTTTTTATATCCCTCATCAATAATGTATAAATATTGCATTAGTCAAGTCGGTTTACACCATTATACAGATAGTGTGGGTACATCAATATAAATATCAAAAGACTCCCGGATCATTAAAATGTGATTTGGAACATTAACAATTTTTCACACAGTGTGACTTTGATGAATGCGATCTTTGCACAGCTTCAAATGAATTGAGCTGTACAAATTGTGCTGCTATATAACTACAAACTACTTAGGCATTACAAGTAATAAAGCTAGGAAATGAAATATCATAATCATTTACAAGTAATTGATTTCTACAGTTAACAGAAATTTTGATCAAAAGAGACGAAGAGTAATAAACGTTTTAAAATATATCGAAGATCTTAGAAGGTAATTCGCCTCAAGCATTTACAACTGTTATACCGACGAACAAGGAATTATTACATTTAAGTCAAATACTGGTTAAGGATAAAACATGAACAGTTGGTTCTTTTTCGTTGGAATTTTAATACTGGTAAGTAAAAAAAACACTGTAATTCAGTTAAAAATTTAAAACAATTTATTAAAAAATTGTTCAAAATGCCATTTGGGTGGAGGTGGGGGCCGCCTCTTTTCAAAATCCAGGAGGAAGTATTGCGGGCATTATACGAGTATTTCTGGAAAGTAATCCTGGAGGAAGGGGAGGGCAGCCTTGTTCCAGCCTCTCCAGTTAAAGTTGGCAATGATGACACGCCCTAATGTCCAATCTAGCCTTTAGCACTTCGCGACCGTCATCCAACTTCTTGAGTCATCTCCCGGAGTAGACTAGACCTATCGATCTACCCTTGTATCCCAATCTCTCGAAATTTTCGGTTAGTGATGTGTCGCTCTCGGACATAAACATTTGTCACACTGATTATGATTAATTGTTTTTCAACATATCTTGAAATCCATTGAACCGTACAAAATGTGTAAATTATATTAAATATTGTAATTATTATGATAACTACTATTACCTTGGGCATTGCAAGTCCTAAAGCTAAGAATTAAGAATATACATTTAAATATAACAATTATTTGGAAGACAATACAATTTGCAATTGAAGTGTAAACAATTTTTATAAACGTAAGAGAAAATAATAATAACTTAAAATTGTCAAATGGCGTAACAGGCAAACTTCCATAGTTAATAACATATATTTTAAACGTTGTTAACAGCTCAACAAAGAATTACAGTCAAGTAAAAATACCGTTTAAGAAATCTTTATTCAGAAAATTAGTGTTTTGATTTTTTCATTGGAACTTTAATTTTGGTATCTCCAGAGTTTTTAATGCAGTTAGAAAAATCGAAACAATCTGTTAATTTCAGTTTCAAATAGAATTATTTTAGGTCTTAAATATTAGTTGATATTTTTATACGAATTTTAATTTACTTTACAAGGAAAAACTTGATTTGTGATAATATATTTTTGTGGATAATTTACGATTTTCTTTTGTTTTTAGCTATGTTCCCTGCAGATCTCATGCTTTTATTAATATATTATCAGATAGTTATACGTGGGAGAGATGGTAGAGTGCAAAGTGCACAGAAATGACAACACGTTTTACGGTCAGGGATACAAAAGGGATTTGAATCTGCGCTATCTCTCTAACTCGGCGTCTAATCAGATGGAATGGGCCGTTTCCCAATCCTATAACTCTCCCCAAAATCTCATTTAAACTATTTAATATGTCCAGTAAACAGCTTATAGTGGAAAAATCATAAAGCAAATCTTTCACTTACTGACTACTTACCTTTTAACTTGTAAATCAGGCCAAAATGATTCTAGAAAGATACTTTTTAATGATTCACTATGTTCTTTTATTCTATATAAATACGTTTATGTCCGTTACTTTGCTAAACTTGGTATTTTAATAGGAAATTAGGAAAAAGACATTATTATTTTGGCCTTTTCTATTTCATTATTCATGTCTTGTAATATAGCTTTTGTATCTGTACAACTTGAAAACCACCTTAACGTTGTATTTGTAGCACTATTTATATTATTCATAAATGTATATATAGGAAAATTTAAAACATAGAATTAATATTTAAAACTGTTTGGGCTGTAAACCAAGAGTTAGAAAATGCGACATTTTAGGGTGTGTGGGTGAGAATCGAAAGGGGTAGCGTAGGAAATTTTAGCCGGATATCTATTTAAATGGTACAAGTCGATGGGAGAATAATAAGCTTTGTAACACTTATGTCCTCTAGTAGCCAAAGGTTGATTAGACTGTTTCCTCTAGTAGCCACAGATTGATTAGACTAAATGTCCTCTAGTAGCCAAAAGTTGATTAGACTGTGTCCTCTAGTAGCCACAGATTGATTAGACTAAGTGTCATCTATTAGCTACAGGTTGATTAGACTGTGTCCTCTAGTAGCCACAGATTGATTAAACTAAATGTCCTCTATTAGCTACAGGTTGATTAGACTGTGTCCTCTAGTAGCCACAGATTGATTAGACTAAGTGTCCTCTATTAGCTACAGGTTGATTAGACTGTGTCCTCTAGTAGCCACAGATTGAATAGACTAAGTGTCCTCTAGTAGCTACAGGTTGATTAGACTGTGTCCTCTAGTAGCCACAGATTGAATAGACTAAGTGTCCTCTAGTAGCTACAGGTTGATTAGACTGTGTCCTCTAGTAGCCACAGATTGATTAGACTAAGTGTCCTCTATTAACTACAGGTTGATTAGACTGTGTCCTCTAGTAGCCACAGATTGATAGACTACGTATCCTCTATTAACTACAGTTGATTAGACTGTGTCCTCTAGTAGCCACAGATTGAATACTAAGTGTCCTCTAGTCTAGTAGCTACAGGTTGATTAGATTAACTGTTCTCTAGCAGCCACAGGTTGATTGGATTTATTTGAAATATTGGTCATAAAAGGGTGCAAATTAGTATATTAATATTTCCTTTCAAAATCAGGAATGCAAAGCTCGTTTGAATAATGCAAATAATTTTATAACAAGTTGGCCGTTGTGAATTTTATGACTAATTTCAACTGAAACGGTTCAAAATTGGTAATGTAAATAATACCTAACTACATATACCAGTATATAGTAGAAATGATCTAGCATGAAACAACTGCAATAACTCAACACACTTCATGCGCTATTTCTAAGAATACAGAAAGAGAAAAAACAAAACAAGGTTTAAGTTTCCTAACTAATGTAATTCACTCCTTTGTGTTCTATAACATTCTAAAAATTACATCTAAATTAGTAGTGCTTATATTTAAAGTGTTTTCCAGGTGTCGCTTCATCAACAGGTTGCAACGCTAGACTTGACGTACCTGGCGAACAACGTATTAAAGTTTATGAAAGTTTTGGAAAACAAGTCGAAAAGTCCTGGGTCCGCAGTTTGTAAAGATGCTATAAAAAAACACGAGGATTGGTTGAAAAAGCAAACCAACGAGTGTAAAAAATCAAAGAAAAGTGCAACTCTGGCTATATGTGAGAAGCAGATGGCTGTTTACCCTTTGGCAATTGAATCGCTCATCGAAGCTCTAGAAACGGGATGCAAGTGACCGAAACCAACACAAATTTTGACATGTTGTTTTATGATTGAAAAAGTAAAGAATATCATAGAAAGAACACAATCCTACTACTTTTGTGTTCGATCTAGAAAATATTGTAGCAAACCTCGGAATTGCACAGCTATTTTAAATATTATTTTTCAAAACAGTATGACAATGGTTTTAAAACTGAATGCTGTCCGTAACAAATAAAATTATCACATTTATTATACTTGTGTAATGCATTCATGATTTTATACATTTCATAGATAATACAAATTTTAGGTATAATAAATGATAATACGCCTTACATAAGATATTGTTATGTTAGTATTACTATTAATGAATTCTTGTTCGTTTTTACCTAATGAAATACCTATTTACGACGTTAACTTATGGTGAATTTATATTTTTTACCTTAAAAATAATATGTACTTTTATTAATTTACTGTTGATCTATGCCTGTTGTGTGTTTTTCAATTTTTCTGTTTGTGATAAATGTGCATTCTTACAAAGAAAAATTGGAAATAAGATACGTGTTATAATATGTTCTGTAGCATATCTGTGGTTTCATTAGGAAAATTGATTGTTATTTTGTGATGACAATAAAAATGCTATTAATTATGTAGCACCGTTTTATATAAAAGCACAGTTAATCTTTATAAGTTTGCATATTCTTATGTTATTTGTATGTGTTTTTGTTGGACACCCAACGACAACGTTTTGTAGTTTGTTGGAACCCGATGTAAAAGCATTGTTGTAATAAAGCATATCGTACCTTACCTGTAAAAACAGTCGTTATTATTCAAAAATGTATTATTTCCCTCCACTAAAAAGTATATGAAAGCTTATCAAAACTAATTTATCTACCTTTTACCATCTGAAAAACATATCTTGGTTCAATTCAGTGTGTGTTACGTAACAATAATAGGGAAGCTCCTTAGATAGAAGGCTTACAGACCAAAGAGATTGTTGTGCGTTTCCTAGGTTTGAGCATGATGGTTCTGAAAATCAAATGCTACAGTAACAAACAAATTATAGCTAGTATTTCATATGATTGTTTAAAATTATGGTAAGTTTAATTAGGCTACAAGTTCCTCAGAGATAGATACCCCTATTTGAAGATTATATCCCAAATTAAAATCGGTACTACAATGATTTAATTTTTGCTGAGATTACACCTTAATAAGCCTGCACTTTAGAACCATATTTATTGAAATACATCGCACAAAAATAACAATACAAAAGTTTTGAAATAATTTTCCCGGTTATCTTAACATATTTAAAACTCATATTAATAAAATTATTACATACATATACTTTATTTTATTTCAGAGTGTAAGTGCCAGCGTATACAGATTGTCAACGAAATCATTTTAAGTATTTTTAGTAATAGAATTTTAAACAGTCATCCAAAATATTCCAACATTTATCATATTATACAGTATAAAAATTTTAATTTTAATTTAAACCTTCAAAGACTTAAATAAACAAAAAAGTGGAAAGGCAGTCGCGGGCTGACCGATAGAAGTAACTATTTCTTATAACGGGCTGTAATATGTATCATCAAAATGCCTAATTATTAATTGCTTATTTATATAAATTATTTTTTTATATTTAAAATAATATGAGACAATAAATTCTTAACATAAAAATTATATTTAAAATAATATGAGACAATAAATTCTTAACATAAAAAGTGTTATATTTTCTATCAATTTTATACATATTTTTGTAGTATTTTTTATTTCACGTATTAAAATGGTCACTGACTTCGAAATATTGAAGTAATCAATATTTTAAAACTGTTATTACTTAAAAAAAAAGTTTATATTAGCTTTTATAATTTTATCAGTATAAATTTCACCCCAGTCTTGTATTTCCGAAATAAATAATTCATTTTCATTGTCATTATATTCTAGAAAGAAAATTATGTATTGTGTGATAACTTAAATAATAAATAAAAATTCTGTAATAAAATCTGCAAAATATCTTGTAAACACAACATAAATTGATCCATATATCGTTGTACTCTCATGTTTTTATCATTTTAAATTGTTAAATTTTAAGAATCAATTAATGGATAACACGTTTCTTTAGCAACATTTCTATTATACTCTGTTTACGTAATTTTTTGCTTAAGTGAATGTAGGGTAAGGGGCCCAATGTAATTGAATAAAGGTAATAATTAATATCAGCAGAAGACTAATTTTTCCAGAATTAAATTCCACTAAGACTTTGTTAGCTAAAAAAGGTGTAATAAAATTATTTTCAGTCTTTTTTTAAATCCCGTCAGGACAAAACTAGTAGTGAATTGGAATAAGAATTAATATTAACCGTGCTCAAATTTGATTTAAAATCCGATGAGCTTTAAATAATGCTATTAAATTATGCAGTAATTTAATCAATTTTATTTTGGATTCAGTAATAAATAAATTAGTAGTTTGTAGATTTATTCAAACCAGTATTTTACCATATATTTTAGTCACTTTACAACGATTGATTGGCGTTGGAAGTTCTTTAGTGTGTTAAAGTCAACATAGTAGAGTATGGAAACATATTTTAAACTTTGACAGCTTTTAAATTAGAGTTTAAGTAACCTAGCCTGAAGAATTCCATGGACTTTGCATTGACTTCATATTCGTACATTAAAAAACTTCTAAACCTTTGGTTTTTTTCCCGTGAAAAAGCATAAAATATTCTTCTGTTTGTGTTAACTAGTTGCGCCATGTTTTTATTATCTACGCCTAACTTTGCCGATGAATCAAACGAACTGTTATAGCCACTGTTACTGCATTAAACTGGAAATATTCTGGTACAAACCAGTATAGAAAAGATTTCCTTTGACAAGCTATTAACTGATAAACAGTCTGAGCGTGGGAATAATCCAAGAAATGCGCAAAGGTATTTGACATTAACCAAAACATATGTGGTAGTGTTGACATCAACATCGACTTCATTTTTATACTGTCATATAGGGCAAAATATTTTTTTACTGCTGGAACTCCATCAGGGTTTTCGTCTTCACACACCGTTTTGACAAGCCCTAGCTGCGACACAATCACACTTGGGCCTGGGTCTACGCCTAGCTACGGAATCCACATGTTTCCGTCTCTACGAAACGTTCTTAGAATTTATTATCGACATTGACTTTTGATTTATCCCATTTTTCACTTGCTTTCGATAATAAACAATCACTTTTCACTTTACAACACTAAAGTCAACACTCACCACATTTTACAACAGAACAGTGTTACACAACACAACAACCAAAACAAACAAACAAAAACACACCTGCTCAACACAATTCAGCATCTCAAACCCGTTAAATGTGTGATTTCTAGCCAAGGCCATAAATGCTTATTTCAATGTATTTTTTTTTTATTTTTTTTTTTAGTTATACTTCATATTTTTAACACTGCTCACACTCTCCACTACTACCTCCACCAATCCTAGCGCGGCTCCCTATTCATTTCTTCTTAGGGGTAATTTCTGTATCGAGGTCAGGAAAAACCACGTTGTGTTCTTATAAAATGCGAATTGTATCTCGGCCTTTCAGACTATTGTTTCTACTTATTGTCAACGTGAACATCGGTAAGTAAATAAAAACGATAGTTACATACTTATACTATTTATCCCAATATACCTCAATATGTCATTACGACTATTGGGAGTGCCGATGGCCGAGCGGTCTAAGTCGTTGGACTTGGGTCTGAGTTAGAGATAGCGCAGGTTCAAATCCTGTCTGTGACCGTTGCACTTTCTATTTTGGGAGTGCCGATGGCCGAGCGGTCTAAGTCGTTGGACTTGGGTCTGAGTTAGAGATAGCGCAGGTTCAAATCCTGTCTGTGACCGTTGCACTTTTTATCAGTACAATCAACCTCGTACTGTATCGACTCTCCCCTTTATTCTGTTTGATAAGATCCTCGCAGGCCAGTGGCCCATTAGGACGGACCGAATAAAGTTTAAAAGGGGATCGGCTTCTCCTTAAAAAAAAGAAAAAAAGAAAGACTATTTATAGTTTTCTAGCCAATCTCTTGTGGTAAAATATTCCTTGAATATCAGGTTATATTGTTAGCTTAACCGCACTTTAGCTTATCCTAAAGGACTGATGGTCTGATCTATTTTATTGTAATCCAGTTTGATAGATATGTGTAAGACATATACCTCAGGAGTGTTGTGTGTGTAATTGTGTGATGGTAAGGAAAATATAAGAGCTTTTTTAAATTATACCACAATGATTGTTCTCCGGAAACTAGAAAAACATTTTCACCGTAGCATTATACATTTTTTAATTTAAGAAAATGTAAAGATTTCAACAATTCAAAGAAGACTAAAAATTTAATTTTTGTGTAAGTCCTTAGTGTAAGCTTCTTTTACATAAATTATCCTTAATTATATCGATACTTTTTCAATTATGTCTTTTATATGATTTTTATTATGGTGGTACCATTTAAATTGAGAGTACACGTTTGGATTGGAGGTTGATATTTATTCTTTTACCTATTTCCAATACTACACAGCAATGGATTCCTCAAACTAAAAACTTATAGTCCCATTCAATAGGCGCCAAACGTTCATTACTTTGTTGAAATACAATACTTTTAAAATTGTAAAACCTCTTGTTTTATATATTTTAGCTTGAAATGAATTAATATGTAACATTTGGTATTGCAAACTTAAAAATATTTATAGTTGGTTATTATTACCCCTTCAGTACGGCATAAATTACGATCCACTCACAGTGAAAATCTTTTATTATCAGTAAGCCAAGAGATGAGCGGCTGAAACTGAGTGAGAAATTGAATTCATATAATTGTATCGACAGACGGATTAGATGTTCACGCACCGCACCGCTGTCTCAAGAGTCTTAACTACAAGCAGGTCCCTGGGCTTAAACGAACTCATTTTTGTCAAAATACTCTCAGTAGCTAATATTGAACCCCATAAACTTAATCTATCAAATGAATTTTGGAATTGAAAATACCTGCTATACTATTTACGGCTTTTATGTATTTTACTCTGTTGTACTCATGTTGTACGATTGAAAGTGAATCCTACATTCTAAAATTAATTCTGTTCTTATAATTTAAATGTATCAAAAAGTAAGTAAGTATAAGTTTATCCTGGATTTATCATAAAGCGTATAAAGTTTTCCTTTTGTATTTTAAGTATATATACAATTTAAATATATAGATTTCAACTTTAAGATGATTTAATTTTGTATAGGTTAAGCATTTTTGTTTTTTATATTTAAAGAATAAGTTAATAATTAACCGCAATTGTAGTAAACTATTGTAAATGTTCTGTATAAAATATAAGGTTGAGTGGTAGAGAGGGCTTGATAGCTCTAACTCCGCCTCTGTAATAAAGGCATTTTTCATTTCATTCCATTTTATATAATTATTTAAACAATGTTTAAATTTTATTAAAATAATTATTTTTAAAGTGCTCGGGAATTATTTATTAGTCAATTTACTTTGATAAAACAATAATTAAAGTACATAAGTATTAGATATCACACTTTTCTATATAAAGAATATATTATATTACATTTATTTATTTTTCTCTTGAAATATACAAGTACTAGTGAATTCAATGGCATCAGGCTAACAGCTGAGTAAAAAATTAATGTGAGCAAAAGAAGATGTGTAAACCGAGCATTACGGATATTAAACCACGTGAATGTCGCTCGACTCAGAAATTTCAGTCAGCTCCAGGCGTGGCTCTCTCTCTCTCTCTCTCTCTCTCTCTCTCTCTCTCTCTCCCCCTCTCTCTCTCTCTCTCCCACTCCCTCTCCCCCTCCCCTCCCCCCCTCTCACTCTCTCTCTCTCGTATAAGATGTACGGGGAAATAACAAAATTAATTTATCATTTCAGTTTCAACTACCTAAAATTAGCGAAGTCTCTCCCTCAGGTTGATGACGAAATCAGATTCCTGTTATGGTGTACCGCTATGAAATACCTTTCGTATGAATGAACTCGGAGGGTTGCAATTTGGTTATATACTCTACATACCGATATTGGAAATTTTAAACATTATTCATTAGGAGTTGTTTTTGGGCCTGTAATAATTGTAGACAATTCACCTTTTAATTATAATATTTAAGTTGGTTATTTGATCATATTCTAACAGCCTATATCTTTTATTGATCTCTAAAAATGTTATTGAGTAATGATAACTAACGAATTGATGTAAAGTGTATGCAGTGGACAAATAATATAACTGTTTGCAAAGTATTGTTTTCTTTACTGTGTGAACAGCGAACCTAGATTGATACAAAATCCATGATTTTAAGCATTTAAAAACAGTAGCTTTTTATGCACGCTTAGGAAGCAGCTGATCTATGCGACATATATATTAAGCTTTTGGTTTAAATTTTAGAAGCTCATACAAGGCAACCGATAGCAAAGTGATCATTATGGTTATATTATACTCAGCAGTAATGATGTGGTTACATCCTCCATGCAGAGTTTCAAGAGCAATGACAGAACAATAAGGGCAACAAGGTATAGTATATCTATCTCAGTAACTCGGTTGGGCTCCCCACCACCCTGCCCTTTACCCACCACAGGGCTGTTTATTCCCTAGGGAACCTTATTTGCCCGTCATGATGGAGCCATTCGTTTGTCTCCGTATTATATCAGCGGAGGAATTGCTTTATGTAGAAAAGATAGCCAGGTCTCTCTCTCTCTCTCTCCTCTCTCTCTCCCTCTCTCTCTCTCTCTCTCCCTCCCTCACTCTCTCTCCCTCACTCTCTCTCTCTCTCCCTTAATATTCTTTAACATACTCATGTCTATGGTATTTCGTACTAGAGATGGATGAATAAGAATGATTCTGCTCTCATAATAACATATATTATAGATAATTGGTACGATGAAAGTATGAAAATCAAAAGTTCGGTCCTAAATAGAGGATGACTATTGAATATGTTTTTGTACATTATTACAATGTTTTATCTCAATTAATCAGCTGGTTTTTTTAAAGCGGACACCTGGTACCGTAGAGTGTAGCAGTGCAAGATAATCTGCAGGTTTTGGAAAAAGAAATCCCAAAAAGCTGTAAATTGTTACAGACTTGGACAAATGAATGCCAAAAACATTTACTATCACGTGTTTAAAGTATATAAATTATTATACTTATTATTGACTTTGACAGTGAAATTAAAAAATTGACATCTGCTGATTAAGACAAAGGGAGTTTTAAGGCCAGTGGGGCATAGCCCGGAAGGATATTTAAAAATAGGAGTTTCCATGTAAAATTCCAGTCCAATCGGTCCAGTATTTTTACGTGATTGAGTAACACACAGACACCATTAGGTTTATATATACAATAGTATAGATGTATGATTATATTTTTGAGAAATTAAGTGCTATTATTTAGGTTTTCTTAACAACTAAAATCTAATTTGGATTTAAAAGGAACGTGTTACTGATTGTAATTAAATTCAAATATATTCGTTAGAAAAACGAACATTTCATTAAGCAATTTACAACGTTTATTGATTTATATAGTTTCCGTTGGGATTTAATGACGTTAAGTGTTGGTACAATGAAAACGAGTAACTGCAACTGTGAAGGCGAAGAAGATGTATAAAACCCAGCACTACGGAAATTAAACCCCGTGAATGTAACTTGACTCGCAAATTCCCGGCAGCTTCGGGCGCCGCTCAATCTTTCTCTCTCATTCCTCCCGCAAAACATCTTTCACTGATAAGTAAATGCTTAACGCTGCTCGAGTTATAGCACTGAGATACCTGCAGCATTGCTTTAAATTTAATGGTACTAAGTGGAAATTTTATTGTATAACACAAAGGGAAGATGAATGTACTTTACATTTCAATATTGAAACATTCCCGACTATTTGGAAAGTAAGATTCAAATTTATCTGGACACTTTTGGATACCTCAATACTACGAATGCTGCTGTCACTGGCTGAGCAGAAGTGAAGCCACCAATTCTGATAGATTAAAAAGAGATTATACTTCGTAATATGCTTGTATATACTTAATTATAATATATATATATATATATATTGTACGTATATATATATATATATATATATATATTGTACGTATATATATATATATATATATATGTCTGAGCGTAAGCGAAGACTATTGCTCGAAGGGCTGTAAATATTTAATCTATGTATGTCTGACCGCCCAATATCTCGAGAGCAAACTTCAAAAAAATATATATATATTTTTAAATATATTATATCTATATAAAGAAGAAGGAATCTAATAGATGGTGCTTGTCACTCCATGGGATTTACCGGAACAGATTTACATTGACTATGGGCAACCGTGATCGCAAAGGGAAAATCGAGGAATAAATAAATATGCAAAACAACTGACTACAATAATACAGCTTTTTAACGTGTACAGAGTATTTAATACGGACATATTAAAACATGTATAGTAGCCTAAAGACTACATATCTGAAGAGTTAAAGACTTGAAATTTTGCATATAATCACATCGTATTGCGGTTTCTTACCTTACCATTGTGATGATTGTGAAATTCGTTAAAACAATTCAAATTTTAAGTTAATGTTAAGTTAATTTTGTATATACAAAATAATATAAGTATACGTGATACTTATAGAAATTGCAGTTTTCTATGTAGTTTTTACTACGTAGTATCTGGAAAACCAGATATTCTTCTATGTATTTGCGTAACAAGGTATGGACATGCCATGTTTCGTATCGCGTAACAGGTTTCGCTAAGTTTCTGAATAGACAAATATAAAATCGTAGTAAACATAAATGTGTGCAATAACTACACTTAGCAAAATTCCAAGGTTGAAATGCACCAGTATAGAGCGCATTTTTGCCTATGTAGAAGGTAATAAATGCCCCAGTCAGCTCATGGGGGAGGGGGATTACAACAACGCAAGAGTGCTTTGCAATGTCTTTCCACAGAAGTTTTACACAGAATTTTCACTGTAAATTTACTCAATGAATAACAATAATACATGTTAAAATTACAGATGATTATACTAACGTTGTTTACAAACTAATGTATTCAGATTTATTCTCGTTGTCATGATAAATACCCATAAAAGAAATGAAAAAATATTCACTAACGCTCAGCCAAAACCAATGGAGTCACATGAAGCATCATATAGTTTCAGCGTTTCTTATATTTAAATGAAGCTTCATGCAGAATTTCAAATCTACAGATCACTTCGTTTTTAAGATATAGTGCGGACAGACATAAAGATACACATAAAGCAGAAATTACAATTTCCCAGCCTTTCGAGTGATAAAAATTATTAAAAAAATAAAAATAGCAAACATTTAAAAATAGTGTATGTTTTATTCACATAAGAACGTCCTATAGGCAGGCATGTCAGATGGAATTATAATAATAAGAAGGGTTAATATAAATATTCAAAGCACTAAATGATCTGAAAAGTCATTTGGTGTATGTAAATTTTGTGATGGTATTTTACTATGGTAAATGAATTGTGTTTGTACAAAATCAGCGGTATAAAATAATCTACTATTGAAACTGAGATAGTTAAACAATAAATAACTATTGATTACCAAGATAATAATCAAATACAATTCACTTAAACTACTTAGTGTAATATTTATTAAAACTCAAAACTCCGGTTAAAGTGATAAGTTCATAGTGACATTGATTCTAACTATAAACATATTACATGTTAAACAAAATACTGCAATTAAAGTTCTTTACATTGAAAATATGGCAAGCTGGACGCTTTTCCTTGGAATGCTGTGTTTTGTAAGTTTTAAATGTTTATAATTTAAAATGGTAATACCATTCGTTAGATTTATAACTAATATTTCCGACAATGTAGCATAGGTAATATGTAATAAAGATGTCCTTAACATCATCCTGCGTTTTGAATGGGTATAGTGCGGTTTTATAATGAATTTATAACAAGTATTTAAAACAGTAACACTACGTTTCGAGATCTGCAATCTGATCTCTTCTTCAGGTAAAGAACTAACGAAACGTAGTGTTACTGTTTTCTTGTTTCACTTAACGATGGCAAATGTCCGGAAAAATCCTGTTTCCTTCACAATCCTTCCATCGTCAAAAATAACCTTCAAACAAAGAAGTATTTAAACTTGAAATATAGTTGCTAAATATAAGTGCATGTAAAACGATTAAAGAAAATTATTTTGGTACTAACACATTTATTAACAACTTACGAAAAATCTGGTAACATAATTATCTTTTTAGTGAACATAGTAAAGACAAAGTTCCACTTAATTCAAAATTTTTGCTCGTAAATAACATCAATCCTGTATAATTTATAAAAGTTTATATCCATATTTTCACGTGTGTACTGTATGTTTGTAAATTATTGGATATATTCCTAGAACCTTAGTTATGAAGTTTAATAAAGTTAACTTTGTTTAAAATTATTTTATTAAACAGGTGTCAGTCCAAAAATATGTGAAAGCGGACAAGATAGCAACTTTGGGTAAGCAAATACAAGACAAGCTGAACAAGTTTGAAAAGGAGATCCCAAAAAGTTCGGGTGATAAGGAATGTAAGGAAGGAGCGAAAATTCACGCGGATTCGTTGAAAAGGGAAGTAGATCAGTGTATTAAAACAAAGCAAACTGATCTGAAAGCCAGATGTCAAAAGGAACTGAACAAATATTCGGCTGAGATAAACACCCTTACTGAAATTTTACATGGAGGTTGCAAAATTCATTGACGTTGAGTGCCAAATTTTTAAATGTGCAAAATATCAAATACTTATTGTGAAAATAAAGTAAAAATGCAATTGTGACGATACTTATAAACTTTTTAATTTGAACCCCCCTTTAGTTGTTCTGGCTAACTATGACATTTCCGTTTTACAATGGTCTTAGGCTACTTCCGAAAATTAAATCAGAAACCTGCTGGGTTCACTACTATTTCTCATTTACGTGAACGATTTCCCACATAAATGTGTTTACTGACAACACCACTCTTACTATAAAAAAATCTGTTGATGATTTAGAGGATAAAATTAATCAAGCAACTGACGAAGCAGGACAGTGGTTCTCAGCAAATGGGCAACCGCTCAATGAAAATAAAAGCCAATTATTAATATTCTCAACACTCCAATCGGCAAGCACATAATATTAATTTTAACCTAAATTATATTAAAGTAACATCGTCATGTAAATTTCTGGGTTTAGTTGTGGATAATGCAATATCATGGAAAGAACACACAGCCTTTATAGAAAAGAAGTTACATTCAGCCTGTTTCGAATTGAGAACTATCTCTCATGTGGCTAGTTTAGATACTGTGAAAGCAGTTTACTATGGTTATGCTTACTCGCATCTGAGGTATGCGGTGGTATTTTGGGGAAATTCGGTGTTATCAAAACAAATTTTCAAAACTCAGAAATATATCATTAGAATCATGTTCAAACTTACAAGAGACAATCCTGCAAACCACTTTTTAATAACCATAACATTCTCACTTTACCATCTCTATATATTCTAGAAACCCTGTTACTATTTAAAACTAAAAAGTATTGCACCATTATAACATCAGAAATCAACTCTTACAATACTCCATACATCGATTTAAACTATTCGAGCAGGGTCCTTATTATCCAGCTCTCAAAATCTATAATAAATTACCTCCAAATCTAGGGAGGGAAAATTTCATAAATTTAAAACTTCCCTAAAATGCTACCTCATTCAGCATACTATTCAATTGATGAATACTTAAATGAATAACAATTATTTACAAGGACTTATTATTGAATTTTTAGACTAAGCTTACTAACCTTTGCAGATATGTAACTATTTCTTGATTGGTTTAGTTTAGTTTATTAGTTTATTTTTAAACATAGACAATTCATATGTTTATCTTCAGCTATGCTGAAAATCAAAAACCTATGTGAAGCTTATAATAAATAAATAAACCTCAAAAGAAAAATGCGTTTAACATTTATAAAATACCAAAGATTTTAAAGATTTCGTTTGGGTTGTTTAAAAATATATGTAAGACATAGAACATAGAAGACCATCGAAAGAAAGACGTACCAAAGAGAGAACAACTGAATTTCCGAACTTAAATCACGTAGTAGTTTTAAAGCAGCTCATAGTTCGATACTGTATTTTTTAACATCAGTATTAGTTTAAACAGTTTATAAATATTCAGTCTGACACTTAAATACGAACCATTCAGCGAGAAAACCTTTTATTACCAGGAAGCCAAAGGATGAACGGCTGAAACTGAGTAAGAAATTGAATTTCGATAATCGTATCAAT
Source organism: Homalodisca vitripennis (assembly GCF_021130785.1). Classification (NCBI taxonomy): domain Eukaryota; kingdom Metazoa; phylum Arthropoda; class Insecta; order Hemiptera; family Cicadellidae; genus Homalodisca; species Homalodisca vitripennis. Next base: position 96,261,621 of record NC_060214.1, read on the forward strand.
AGACGGATTGGATCTGCACACGCCGCACCGCTGTCTAAAGCGTCCAATCTTCAAACAGGCCTTCCGGATTGTGGTCATATTTTTGGCAAATTTACAAAAGCAAATGAAATTTGAAAACTACCTAATTTGTATATAATGTTTGGAAAGAAAAAAAATCTTATAGTAATTTGTGCTGAAAGATTATTTGGGAAAATCATTATTTATGCTCACTTCATAGTTCATAAAGAATTATTCTTTATGAACTATGAATTCTTTATGAATAATTTAGTAATTATTACTAAACTCCGATTTCCGTAGAGTTGCGCTTAATTCAGGTAATGAGGAATGTAAGAAAGAGGCGATAATCCACGCGGATTTCTTGAAAAGGAAAGTGTATGAAATGAGATGAGATGAAATCGAATGAGAAAGTAGATGTTTTTCCTTGAAAAGGAAAAACAACGCAAATTGATATTATAGCCCTATGTCATAGGTTTCAATTCTGAGCTGTCAAAGCAACCAATTTTTTACATTAACAAAAAAAGCTGGAAAACTTTCAAATTTCTTGATGTCAATGTGGATAAATCCAAAATTCTAAACAATGTTGATGTTTCCTTTTTATATTAATTTTTTCCAACATATCTCACGCTACTTATAAGATCATTTGAAGAATTTTAACTCCTAATATGAAAAGTTCTCAAGGTTAAAATAGCAAAGCAATGCTATACAGAGATAACTTAAAGATCGTCATATAATACGAAAGAGTTTCCTTTGTTGGTTTATTATACGTAAACATTATTTGTAGCTAAATATTTATTAGACATTCAAATCATGTAGGATACATGAAGAAGGAATGAAGGCATTGTGTTTGAAGTGTTGGCTACACTGCAAGTGACAGCTGCTGACCTTGACATTGACCTAGACTACCAGCTGATTGAATAAAGTATAATATCTTTATTGCGTCCGCGACCACGCTGGGGGTCACAGGGCATTTCACCATCACTCAAAATGATTCTTTGTACTCTCTTATTACTTACTTTACCAGTTAGATTGTATATTATTTTCCACTGGGAAGTATTACCGTTAAATTCTGTGAGTATTTTGGATTAGCAGTAGTTTTTAGATAAATCCACACCTTAACTTAGAATAAAACTTTGATCTATAGGGTGTATTTTGTACAACTTATATAATCTATGTTTCCTTTTTATAAACATTATTATATAACCATCAATTTAAGGACTAATGAATATCTTAATATATTTGAGATATTTTTAACTTAAGTTATGAAGAAGCATATCAATCAAAATCCCCAGTCTGAAAACAAACTACCATGAGCACTACTGAGTTCAGCTTTTACCATTTTATAGTTCACAATTAGTTCTACTACTTAAAATGATTTAAGTCCTAAAACATAGTCTATATATATATATATATATATATATATATATATATATATATATATATATATATATATATCAATCTTTAGAGTCGTCATACCATAATTGATTAATCTAATTTTGCCGTCTAAACTAATAATAAAGTTCAGTATAAAATCTTCAAATTATATGTAAAATTTATCTTTCTTTCGACTGAGCTGGAAATTATATTTTCGGTCCTAGATGGCAATGAAATGCACATACCCATTAGCAGGTTTACTTGTAGGAAATTCATAAATAATTTTCCGTTGAATTTAAAGATTCTAGAATCATTTATGGAACAAACGCTGACTATGCAAAGAGTGGATAAATCTGTATATAAAAGATGTAGATTAAGTCTTTTCAACTAAAGTCATGGAGTAAAGTTGACATTGGAATTACAATTATTTTAATCGAGAATAATATTTAACTTTTTGAAATTCAATTGAACTTACGTAAAATTAGTTGTTTTTTTTTTAATTAAACACCTATTGGATTAATCAAATATAATTTTACTATATTCTAAAAACAAATTATGTTCAGTTGAATATACTTATGACAGTAGTATGCACGTCAGTTATTTCATCCGATATTATTACAAAGTACCACATCCTTGTTTCATTTTCAAAGTCCATACAGCATAAATCCATAGCTGCAATCTTAAAAATACCAAAAGCAAAGGTACATTTTGAAAGTTTAGGATTTTAATCGCACAGTAGTTTTAAAACTTTTCATAGCTTGTTATTACTATCCCAATATCACTGACTTAAAGAGATGATAAATGACCCACCTTCATCATGGCACTTAAAACTGAAACCACTCAGAGTGAAAACCTTTTATTATCAGTAAGCCAAGGGATGAACGGCTGAAACTGAGTAAGAAATTGAATTTAGATAATCTTATCGACAGATGGATTGGGTGCACGCGCTGCCTCTCAGTCTAGAGCGTCCAATCTTGAAGCAGGCTTCGAGAATTGTGGTCACAGTTTTGGCCAATTTCCCTTAGTACACTACCCAATTCTTAAGTATACTATGCATATAGAATTAATTTAATGAATGTTACTCCCTTTAATATACCATACGAATTCAGTTTTATTTGTGTGATTGTTACGTGAAAGTGATTTCGATATCATAAAGCTAATGATAAGTGACGGAAACTATTATATTTTCATCTGCATACGATAGAAACTTTTTAATTAATCAATATTTTGAGACTAAGAACAACAACGTAAGGGCGAACCCCTCTTTCCGTCCCTCTCTGTAATGATCGCGATGGCGACATCCGGTTTTATAGTTTTAGAAGTTTCGCACTATAGAGAATTTGAGGATAACCAGGTGAGACAGACCAACCGTGCAGTAACGGTTTGGTGTACTGACTTCAAAGAAAGTGCTTTCCCCATAAAACATTCATGGGGAGTCCATTAAAAATGTGCTCCTCAAAAGTTATGTACAGGGTGTTTCTAAATTAAGAATCAAGTGTTCGAATCTAAAACTTTATAAATGAAAGCATAGATATTGTTAATAGGAAGTCATTGGTGAAAACAGAATTCACTTATCTCTCAATCCGTTTCAAAATGTCGAAAATTTTTTTTTATTTTTAAATTTACGGAGTACTCTGTATTTTTTTCCGTTTGAGATTTATTTTTTCTGATTCCGATTTTTCGCTCACGAGAAACTCAGATTCATTCTGATATGTCACATTACTTCTTTTAAGAGTATTTTGGTATTGACCCCTAACTCAAATTTAGGAAAATTAAAAATCCATACAATTCAAAATTTAAATTGCAACATGAATAATTTTGTGCATAATTTTAAAGATTTCTTTAAAACAAACAATGATTGTATTTACATTATTTTCGTATCCCCAATATTTTTCAAAAACAAGCATAAATCTGTTTTTCATGTAATTTTTCCAAGGTATTTTAGTAAAACTTTGGCCATTGACCTCAAAACCTGAGGGTAATCATTTCTATTCTATATTAATGTATATTAATGAATGAAAACTATAATAATAGAAAAAATGTGGGTTTTTAAATCTTAATTTATTTTAATTTGACCTGAGATACTAAAATAAACTGTTGTTAAATATTCCACTAAGAACTTTTACTGTTGAGGGGAGGGGGAGGGTTGGTTTGAGAGATGGTGTTGCACTAAACGCTTTCAAACAAAATAAAACACTATTTACATCATACAATAAAAGATGGAAAGCTTACATTGAGTGCTTGATATAGAAAGTACAAATTAATATTTTTGGGGTTGTGGTACAATATTGAAATAGAGAATTGAGAATTGAAGATACGTTATGACAGCAAGATATTTGCTTAGGAGGTGGTTAATCATACCAGCTATTTTTGGATATTAATATAAATTTATTAAAATTCTTAAAGTGGGAAGATTGTAGAATTTAGAAAAATTAGGAATTTAATTAATGAAAATTTTATCTATTCATAATTAAAATTTTGGTGAACACATTTAACTAAGTCTTCTTTAAAAATTAGGACTGGGAAAGTTGAAAGTCTATGGCCGTGAATTTCTTATGAAGTAGTAGAAGTAGAAGTATGGCCACAAGAAAAATATACTATCTTCACCACAGAGATTTTACCAAAACGGCTTTAAAAAGAGAAATAATAACTCTGTAGCTCTTGCAGCCTAATAAAAATTTGAGTCTCTGTCCAAACACTAGTCCAAGCAAGGAAATACTAAAGATTTTTTGTCAGTGTCCAAATGTAAGTCTTTTCACTAGCATAGTCAAATAAAGATGAAAGATGAGGTGGAATGCAACACAAGCCCTAGTTCTCAACAATGTTGTTGTTCACAAACTTTTTTGCATGTAGTCTTCTTGTCCTCTAAACATTAATCACTATTTTTTTAAAGATAATTTTGATAGTAAAATATTGAAAAAGAATTGTTCATTTTGTTCGAACGACTTTCAAAATTGTAGGAGAAGGAAAATGTACAAACGTTTAAATCATTATTGTATTTTTAATGAAGTTTATTAAAATAAAAATGTGCTGATGCGTTGGATCATCAAAAGATTAATTTAACATAAACAACATTAACTGGCAATAAAACTATTTTAACATTACCAAGAAATTATTTAACATTTCTTTACATCATTAAAGTGATTTATATAATATTTATAGTAAATTATAGATGAATGATTTACGAAATTCCATTCATCATATTGACTATAATTTTATTACATTACATTTACTAATATGCAATTTTAAAACAAATTTTGTTTGAGGGAGGTATTTCATTTATTTAATTTCATGTGTTAAAAGGATTGTTTGAATTTGCTAACACCTACAGCGGAATTAGGCTAAAAATTACTAAACTGACAGTTAAGGGCAAAAGATGTGTAAAACCAAGCATTACAGAAATTAAACCTCGTAAACGGTACTCGAATTGAAAATTCTTAGAAGCCTCAGGCGTAGCTCAGGCTTCTTCTCTCTTCCTCTAAACCCTTTTTACTGGGGAGTCCATATTTAATTATGTGTACCTCTAAGGTTTAAAATAATGTTTCACGCATCATGATATTAACTGGGAGCTACTTAACTGTTTAAGAGAATATTAAGTACTTTACACTTTCGTATTTAAAAATAAAATCTGGGACTTGCAGTATTTGTAGAATACTTCTTGATACTTTGGTTGCTTAAAAATGCTTTGCTTACTGACAAAACAATAAAATTCACTTATTCTGCGAAAAGACGCTTAAATAAAAATAAAATATGCATACGGTTTCTGAATGTCTGTACAATACAAGGTCTTTAAGAAACCAATGGTTAATTCATATTTCAAAAACAGAATAATCCAAATAAAACATCCACTTCAAAATATGTCTTTTATGTGATAATCTTATTTGAATTTTTAGCTTGTTGCATGACATATTTTGGGTAATAAACCTACACTTGATGATTATACTATACATAAACAAAAAATATATAACAACTTGGCTTTTCATGTGAATTTTAAAAAAGTAGTTATATCAAGTTTAAAATTACGCCAACGTCTTTAACAACTTTAATCTACAGTTATCTACAGATCCTGTACCCTTCCTTATGATCATAAATAGACCTTATAAATATTAAAATGTCATATACATGACGGATTTTGACGACTTTTTAAAATGTGAACAGAAAAGGGAGTTTGTTAGAAGCAAATTAAAAATGTCAAGAAATAAAAACAAATAGAATAAAAAGGCGGCCATGTTTTATTGCATCACAAATAATTTAATTTCCGTGCATAAATAATGACTGTAGATTTCCTATAAGGCTATCACCATATAAAATAAAGCGTCCTGAACAATATTAGTAGAATTGGAGGGTAATCGCCCAAAAACCTTTAGTTTCAAAATCCTATTATTTGCTAGCAAGCCAAAATATTTAATTTTTTAAAAGGGTCGTTACCCGAAATTCTTTAACTAAATAATTTAGTCTTAAAACCCTTTATTTTACACAATAAATCGAACACTAGATAGAAATACATTAAGTGGTTAAAGTGTCTATCATTTTAAGTAATTAAAATAAATCTAATTATCTACATCGTGAAATAAAAGTTATAAAAAATTAGCACACTCAGGTATTAATGAAACTTTTAATACAATTCAGATGGTTTAAAACTAAAATTCTAGGTAAAATACATAAAGGCCAGACATTTTCATTGGAATCAATGTCAGTTATATCTTAATATTATCGTATTGCTGTGGTGAAATGTTTTACTCAAACCTGTGTGCATATTTTATCTAGAATTCCTATGTGATATCGAAATACTAACACGAACCGAATTTTTTACAAATAATTACAGATTAAAACCATTTTAAGAGGTTTGCTGTTACGATGATAAGTGAAATATAATAACAAACTTTATTTTTTTAAAGACGTCAAAATATGTACAAATGCTATCTCATATTGTATTGTGAATTATTTAAGGAGATGTGGGATTTGAAGGGAAATCTGATATAATTTTATGTGAATTGTGCAGCTGACAACACAATCGAAAATCTAGATTACACTGGATGGCTACTGAGTACCCAGACAGACCTCTTTTGTGGTCTACGTACCGAAAATATGCAAAGAGATCGTTTTGAACTTCTTCAGTCGCCGAATGTTTTGTGTCTCTTTAGATGGACGTGGACTATATATACCAGAAAGTCTAGTTTGTGACAGTGTAAAATTTCAGACGTTGCACTAAGTGAAAGGTGAAATTGAAGCTAAATTCAAAATTAGCGTATTCGTAACATTGTTATCGTGGGTACTTACTTAGTAATCATGAGGTTTGTATTTATATTAATTAGGCTATTTTCTTAACGCAGATATGTGATATAAAACAATAATAAAAAGAAGACTAATAAACTTATTAAAACCACTAAATGGTCTGGATAGTGGTTTTATCCATGCAATATTAATCATGGTTTTTTTCGTTATAAATGAATGTTGTTGGTATTCATAAAATTCATGGTCCTGTGTAATTAACATGGTCCTTGTAAGAACAGTTCCAAGTGATGCAGATCCCCACTACATATTTCGGAAGGAAAATTTCATCACAAACGATATTTATATTGACATCATAAAAAATTGTATAACTGGAATAATGCTTGGTTTCACTATAAGAGAAGTTTAAAGGGGAATATCCGGTTTCGAGTCCAGTCGGAGCAAGTACGTTTTGTGATTCAATGTTAATTGAAACAAAATTAGGTTGTTAACACTTATACAAATTAAATGAATTTATATATATATATATATATATATATATATATATATATATATATATAATATAGAGTGATAATCTATCGCATATACAAGTTACTATGAAAGCTATGATAGTAAAACATCAAGTAATCACTACTTAGTAAATCGTCATAATCAATTAAAATTCATTTAAATTTGTTCAAATAAATAATACAATAAATAAATTAGTTTAAATTAATAAAATTATGAAGGGAACAGGATTTTTCGAGAAACTTGCTAGTTTAGTGATAAAAAAAAATCAGCAGCACTTTTTTGTATCACTGAACGATGGCAAATGTCCGGAAAATCCTGTTTCCTTCACAATTCTACCATCGTCAAAAACAAACTTCAAACAAATAATTAAATAAAATTAGATTCAATAAGTTTCACAACTACGGTGCTCAACTACCAGACTCAAGAACAATATTAGAGTTAATGTTGCATAACGCAAAGCAGTTTTTTTTTTAACACTCTTTTCGAGGGTTCTTCACGTTGACAAGATGGGAGGCTGGACATTTTTCGTCGCAATTTTGTTTTGTGTAAGTTTTTTTACATTTTTATTATATAATATGTGTTTTACATCAAAATGATAATAGATCGGGTTAGTCTGATATTGTTATTCATAATGTTATCATCAACGATAAGAAATAGAATTTTGAATATTCGTAGCGCACCTTAAAACTATAAAAAATTCTATATTGGTCTTAAAATACATGCTAAAACACATAAGAATTATGTATTTTAAGAGACAGAGTTAGTTATATACTGGTATGCTACTTTTACAGTACACACCATTATATAAAACAATTTTGTCTATGGTATTGAATTTATTAAATATATACCACACATGTTATTTATTATTTAGATGAAAAAAATTGAATTGTGATTTTGTACTTATAAAATTTCAAAAATGATTTTTTGATTTAAAAAATATAACAGTTGAATATAGGCTATAACTAAAACTGAAACTACAAAAGATAAAATTTATAAATCACAAAAAGGAACAACTAAATCATTATTATACAATCTCTTCCCTTTTCTATTGTTGTACAGTATTGTAAATGATTAGCTCTAAACCTAATTCAATTTTAAACAATTTCATTCAACTTTGATTAATGTTTGTTTTTTGAAACAGGTGTCTTTGCAACAATGGGCGAAAGCCGACAAATTTGAGGATTTGAGTCCAGAAATACTAGGAAAGCTGAACATTTAGTATGAGGAAATTCCAAAAAGCCGTGGTAATTATGTATGTAAGTGGGGAATTAAGAATATCGCGGATTGGTTTATCCAAGTACTAGATGTGCACAGGAAAACGGAGAAACGGAAGTTATAGTCGCGTGTGAGAAGGAGCTGATGAAATATCCACCTCAGTTAAACGGTATTATTTTAGCTATTCGTCGAGGTTGTTAGAGCCAACAATAACCTTAACCAAGAAAGTGCTTGGTAGGCAATATTTTAAAGTAATAACTGTGAAAAAAGAATGGAATTAAATGAAATGCTGAGAATTTTATGTATACAAATATATTTTATTGCCCAGCTGCACCGTCCAACTCTGTTGGATACTTAAATGTTATCTGATGTAAATGTGGGTCCCGCTCCAGCGCACCTTCCTCTTAGTGCAGCGTTTGAATCTGTTATCTGATATTGAGATTTTGATTTATCTTGGCTTAAACCATAATGACACCTTTGAAAACACATGATCTGTGAAACCTAATAAAAAATTGCATAAACATTCAAACCCGATTCATCTCAAAGCACAAATGACTGCAATCAGTATTACAGTTCAAAATTCTAATTCAAGTGATATTAATAACATGTCAAATAATATCTAAAAAAATCTTATGCTATACTTACGAGAACTAAACCAGAAACAGTTTAAAAACTATGGAACTTCATTGATAAAGCCATTACGATGGTCTTATTGCTATATATATATATATATATATATATATATATATATATATATATATATATATATATATATATAGATTCAATATTTATTGAAATTAAATTAGGCTATTATACAAATTTAATGAATGTAAACAGAAGTCATTTGACAGGTATTTGGTCTTCCGATCATATGTTAGTTTGGTTATTTAAATACATTTGTGAAAGAAACGGCCAAATACAAAATAATTGAATCGTAACAAGTGAGGCCTCTGTCGTGTAATGGTAGCACATTCACCCGGAAGTGAGAGATCCGGGTTCGAGTCCCGGCGGAGCAAGTACTTCAAAAATTCAAAATTAAAAAAAATTGAAATTACATATATTAATATTAATAAATAATTAAAATTATATTATTATTGATTATTGAAATTATATATATATATATATATATATATATATATATATATATATATATTTTGCCAAGGGAACTGAAACTGATAAAATATAGATCTAAATATGTTCATGAACTATGAAAAAAATCAGCTTTAACAAATGCTTTCCCTATACGGATTGGGAATGAGGGGGGTTTGGATTCTGAGAAATACAATAAGGTAAAAAGTATGTAATTAAATAACAAAACACGTAAATAAGTGTACAACTTATTTAAGAAAAACAAGAATAAATTGTGGTTGTGAAAAGGAGTAACAACGATTCAAAACCTGAAGAATGTTTTGTCTTCTTTGAAATTCCTCGCTTTTTACTTTCTTGGTACTTTAATACATGAAATGTGTAGACTCAAAATTAACTTCATTTATAATTTAAGCCAAGGCACATAAAACATTTTATACTGTTAAACTCATAAGGCATTTTAATAACTAGTTTACAAATGTTCAATGAGAATGTGTTTTACTCTGCATATTGTTAGGAAGAGATCTTGATTTAAACGTTACTACTCATCTCTGAATCTTAAAGTGTATATTTTATACTATTATAGCTAGTTTATATATATGATTTCTCTCTCAGATTTTTAAACGAATGACTATGTTTGTCCTTCATGGATTTGTACAACATCGTGTTACCATATTTGGAGGGGTTTCAAAAACCCCTTGATCAAAAAGCGATGAACAGGTAGTTAAGGTCAATTTAAAAATAATATAACTGACATAAAACCAACCATATAAATTAAAATTGACCTACCATCCTTTACTGAACGACAAATATACTATAAAAATGAGGATTAGGTAATAGAATATCCTTATGATATTTATTTCAACTGTAAAAGTTTGATTACAGTGAAATGTAAAGAAATATAAATTTTATAAGATAAATATTAAGGTCTTTCAAATTTACAAAACATCCCGAAGACTACTAAAAACTCTTTTTTATCCTTACTATACAAAATTGCACAGTTTTGACTGTGTGTACTTACTAAGTGGCATTGCTTTAGTCTCATAAATTCTGCTTTTAATCGATAAAATGACTAATTATTCCACGTGAAGTAGTTTTCGTAACATCATGCATAAAAACTAACTTTTCGTAAACTTATCTGCAAACATGTAGAATGAAGTGGTTCCTGTTAAAATGAAACAGTGGTATGCATTAATTTTTTTGATGGTGGCAGTGTTATCTAACCGAGACATTTAATTTTTAAGATTAATTAGCGAGCTATCCTATCTCAGTCTGTATTTATGCCTCCAATTCTGTTTGAAACCTAATAGGTTCCAGTTAAAAATGGGAGCGTTTTGAAACCTAAAGAAAACCTTTAAAACTTCTTAAAGCACAAAAAACATATATCTGTTCAGATGTTATGAGGGGTGTGGATGGGGAAAGAGTTGGCAAATTAGCGATGCCCATATCCTCATATCGACACATTTCTACTACTAGCATGTGGAATTTTCTCAACGATCTGCATTTAATCGTCTTGCATACTTATTACCCATAATAATAATGACAAGAAAAGACTAACAAAGTTAAAAAAACATTATTATTATAAGAAACTTAATTTGGTTTATCTTATATTTACCATGGACAATTAGTATGAAATATAAATGTTATTTAGTTATATATTTTACATATTGTTTACAATATATTTACTTTTATAAAATAATATAGGTGTGCAACAGTAAGGAATCGAATTTAAATTAAAAAAACTCATAACTAGGAACACGACATGTAGTAAGCGGAGGAATAATTACAAGTAGTTTTATGTAAGACTGCATTACTTACCGGGACCGTCTTTCAACGAAATTGAAATAAGTTTTTCATGAGATGCCACAACATCTCCATAAGCTAGTTCGTCCTATGAAGATTTATTAAACATAAGGTATAAAAGCAGAAGCTAAAGACACAGAAGCTTTGAAACAAGTCATGAACATACTTATTTCAATTCAGTTTCACCACTCGACGGTGCTGTAAGTAATACAATCTTATTCGCCACAGCTCATGAGCTATAAATATGTAAGTAAATAGGTAATTTGTAAATATAACTTAATTTAGAGTCACAAACATACTAATTATTCTTATTTCGTTAGGCCTTTGCATAGCAAAGCTGTTTTCATCAGACATTTCAAAAAAGATAAGAACAATAATAATTGGTTTTAAATCGTTCCTTGTTCCTAGAATCATAACCCAATGTAAAATTGTGTAAGATTCCTTCATAAACACGGCTCCCACAATGGGATTTTTCAACATTAGTTTCACCCTGAGGAACTACATCTATAGTTATAAAAGCGGTATTCTTGGAGTTATAAGGGCAAGTTTTGATACATTTTAGTAAAAGATGGATACAAATAAGCGAGCCTGGGCTGTGGTTGTATCTACGAGTAAATTACATTTATCTCAATAATATTTAAACCAGACCTGAAGAGATTCACAATTAACTTTTACCATTCTAAGGTTTCATATATTTTATATTTCTCCTCTGCCATATTTTAAACAAATTGAACTGTTAATGTGCTATAAAATCATCCGGGTTTGGTATAAATGACTGTGTTACTAACGTGGGTCTAATAAAATTGGTTTTTGAATACGTTTTCCACTTTGAGGCTGTGCTTCTTTAGCTAACGACTTAAATAATAATTAGGAAATGATACGCAAACCATGTGTTACCCAAGCTCTATTTATGAAAGAACCGACCACAAATGAAATATCCGTGAATTACTCATTTGACCCATCCCTGAGTTTCGCCTCCATGGGCGATGTTTGAAAGCAGACTATGACCTAGAAATAAAGGGCTACATCAAGATCTCTCCATTACGATAGTTCTAACTGCAAGAAGTTATCTTTATATTGGGACTAATTAGACTGAATTACGAACCAGAGGAAAATGTATGACAAATTAAGGACTATTTAGACAGAAAGTACTGTGCAGGGTTTAGAGATAGGGAACTGAAACTATTCATTTCATGCCGAACGTTTAGGCTTCATTACGATCAATCAAAATGGAACTTGAACTGTTTAAATACACGGAATAGATTCAACACCACAATGGAGTTTTATAACTCGTGTCCATGCTTATCCAATAATTTTAAGCAGTAAATGGTTAGAATCAATAACAATCAAATGTAATGACTCGTAACCATGAACAGTTCAATCGCTGAGTTTTAAATACTGATTCCAAGGTTCCTTCATATTGGCAAGATGACACGTTGGATGCTTTTATTCGGAATTGTGGTTTTTGTAAGTTTTAAACTTATTTGGTTTAGATATAAATTGTTAACCGATTAATTTTATTCATTTTTTTTTTTATTTATTTTGTAACACATAATTTTACATAATCATGGCCCCACCAAGTCAACATGACTTATCGGTGAGGTCCATAATGAAACTTAAAAAAAGCAAGATACAAAATTCATTACAGTTTCATCAATTATTCTTTGATCAGTTTAGTTAATGCTTTTATAAGAAAATGTTATTTTGCTCTTTGTATACTTTAGGTTATAATTAGGTATACTTTAGATGTCGTTATGAAGATCATAACACTATGAATGCCTATAACACTATAAAGTAGATTCAGAACGTACTTGGTGCCATTGTATATATAATTCCTAAAGGTTTAAGAATAATAAAAATAGATTATAAACATTTTCTAAACGCTATATAAAATTACTTATTGCTGTACCAGTAACAATAGTTTTACTTATTTAATTTTAAGACAACTGGTATAAAGACACATAGACGTTAGTGTGTGTTTATTTAATTACAAAAATAATGTATACTTCAATGGGGCACAACAATTTTGATTCCGGAAAGTTTCTTTATACAGTACACCTTTTTTTAAGTAACTCAGGGACCTGGATTCTTCGAGCCCATGTAGTTTTAGGTTCTAAATAAACCGAAACCATGAAGTATTCAATGAACCGACAAAAGGAACCTGTTATCTTACAGATGAATAGACCTTGATCTTTTACCACAAAATAGAGATTTTTCTTTGATAAAGAAACTATAATAAAACTCATTAAGAGACTTGAAATTTGAACATAATTCAAATTTCTACTGCCTCTCTATTTGAATTTATTGCACAGATGGTCGGAGCACGAGACGGTTTCAAGAAAGCCTTGTTTGGTCTTGCAAGATTAACTGGCCTTTGACCTTTTTTACCCCAAAATAGAGTTTATTCTTAGATCAAAAGGAACTTATGTTCTAAATTTCAAGTCTCTAGTGTCTTTCTATCTGGATTTCTTGCTCAAATGGACGGATAACGACACGATTTCAAGAGAGGCCTGTTGGGTCTTGCCAGACTGACTGGACTTTGACCTTTTCACCCCAAAATAGAGCTCTTCCTTGAATCAAGAGGAACTTATGTTCTGCAGGCGATTATTTTTCAAATTTCAAGTCTCTAGTGTCTCTCAATCTCGAGTTATTGCAGAGATGGATGGATAACGACACGATTTCAAAATGGCCCTGTTGGTTTCTTAATAAAGGCTTAAGATATCTACGCAAATTGCTTTTACACCACCCCCTAATGTTTTCTATGTTCCTTCACACACATATTACGCTAATGCAACTTTTAGTTGTAATCATTAACAAATATGTTTATAATAATGAGTTCATTAAGTTTAATGTTACTTTCTGAATCAGGTGTCAGTGCATCAGTGGGTGGAAGCAGATACGTTATCGTATCTGACCAAAAAAGTGCTTGACCAGCTGAAAAAGTTGGACAAGGAGTTCCCAAAAAGCCGGGCCGCAAATAAAAAGTGCCAAAACGGGATAGAAAATATCCGGGAATGGTTTACAAAGAAAGAGAAATTCTGCAGAGCCCAAAAGAATGGTGAACCTAGAAACAGATGTGATGATGAAATGGCAAGAAATGTAGAGGTAATGGGCCCTCTGCTTGAAATTTTACACGAATATTGTAAAGGAAGATAACTGTCATACTCTGCAACTATTTCATGTGCTAAATTGAGGAAAATAAAGAACTCACAACTCATGTACAACAACATTTTATTTCCTGTTATATTTATTATTACTGCACGAGTTTTATATAACTCTTTGATTTGTATAAGCAACATTAAACTAGGTAGTTTATATGCATAGCAAATCATTAGGCAAGCAGTATTAGCGTTGTGTCCATTACTATTGAAACCTTGTTTTTGTTTAATTTGTTTCCAATAATGTTTGTTATACACAGAACTGCACCATACCTATACAACATACAATATATAACATTTACACATGTGATTCTTGAAAAGATTTTCAGCTGACATGACACATTTTTACACCCGCAGAAAGTGTAATTTGCCATTTTATAGTTAGTAACTTCTCTAAGTGGTGAGCATATCGATAATTTTGATATTTTTCACTATTTTGGAGGTGCGTAAGTTTATTAGACTTGCTGGTATTATTTATCCATACATACGAATGTAAGCGTACGTCCCATGAATATAGACTAGAAACGTGGAATATCATAAACATTCCCACACGAAAACTGGATGCTGACGGAAAAACTGTGTGTACAATGGTGTAAAACTATTTATAGTTCTGTCTCCTGAAGTGTCTCAGAATTACAATTTTTAAGGTAATTCAAAGCATTTCTGATAGAACAAAGCGAATATAATGTTGATGAGTGTATTTGTGGTCGCTGTAGTGAATGCTCTTATTTATTTAACATTGCTGTCAATCCATGCTGTATAATAATATCAAACATATACTTTAGCTTTAGCACAATGATGTAGTTTGTACTGTTATAAATAAAGATTATTGAGTTAGAGTTAAGTCTCACTTAGTGGATTTCTTATCCCTTCTTGCAATAGTTATCTATACGAGTTTTGATAAATTTTAAAGAAATAATTAGCTCCATTATTGCTGAAGGCCTAATGAACTATGCCTCATATAGATATTTGGTTACAATGCAAGAAAAAATACAAATTACTTAAGATCAGTTCGGCAATACACAACGTAATGTATCCCAGACAATTGTATGTCAAGTGTGTTGAAAAAATATAACAATTAATTAGAAACTAATTTCAGTTGTCAGTTACAACATCACCTTATCATTAATTTCACTGTGCAAAACTAACGGACTATTTCAGTTTGCACTTCTTATCCGAGCTTTTGTTCGGTTCGGTCCGGTTAGGTTAGGCTAGATTAAGTTAGGTTACGTTACTTTAGGTTAGGTTAGACTAGGTTAGGGTCCGTTATGTTAGGTTACGGTAGATTAGGTTACGATATGTTAGCCTGATTTAGTAAGTTACGCTACGTTAAGTTAGATTGAGATAGGTTGGGTTAAGGTACCCTATGATACGTTACGTTTCGTTAGATTAGGTTACATTAGGATAGGTTTGGTAAGGTTAGGTTACGTTAGGTTACATTAAGTTACGTGAGATGAGTTCAGGTTGCGTTGAGTTATGTTATGTTCGGTTTTTTAGGTTAGGTATAATTTTATTTTAGGTTAATTTTAGAATAGGTTACGTTAAGGCGGGCTAAGATGATTCGGTTTAGCTTAGGTTATTTAGATTAGGTAATTTAGGTTGCTTACGTTACGTTAGTTTAGGTTAGGTTACATTAAGTTAGTTACGTAGGTAGGTTACGTTATGTTATGATGGTTTATGTTAGTTTAGGTTAGGTCAGGACTAGTTTGGTTATTATAGGTTACATTAGGTTAGGATTGGATATGTTAGGTTAGATTAATGTAGGTTAAAGTAGGTTATTTTAGGTAATGGTAGATTAGGAATTGTTAGGTTCCGTTAGTCTATGGTGCGTTATGCTAGATTAAGTTAGGGTAGGTAAAGTTAGTTTAGTTTGTTAAGCTATTCTACGTTACGATATGTTAGATTACGTTATGTTTAGTAAGTTTAGGTTGGTGTAGTTGCATTACGTTCGTTTAGGTTGTTTTAGGTTAAGTTCGTTTATTTTAAGTTTTGTAAGATTAGGTTTAGTTAGGCTGGCTTTTGTATTTATTTTCCAAATTTATAGGAATATTAGCATAATGTCTATTTAAATTGTACCATTGGTTTTCATATACGGTTTCACCACATGTCCAACATAATTATATACATCTTTCTTACCTTTTACAATATCTCTTTTACCCACTCAACTTGAAATTTTCTGTTTTCATATTATAGTTTTCGTTATCTGCTCTTTGAGCAAACGTCTGCTATATTTTACAGCTCAAAAGTTCTAGTAATATACTTATAACAATATTTACAAACATTAACGACAAACACACTGTCGGAAAATATAATCATATAAACAACTCATATGAAACTATAGCGTGCGCTCATATTTAACTAAATAAAACTTGAACTGACTATGAGTAGTTACTAGTGGTGTAGACATAGAAGATTTTCCAGGTAAAACATGTCTGATAATCAGCTCTTGTATTAATATTGTAATAATATTGTATTAATTGTTATATATATATATTTACTAATGTAAAACATTATTTACTTATTTAAAAATATAACTAAGGTATCAATAGGTTATTCTTATATTTAAACGCTACATTACTCGTGTGTATATTTGAGCTTTAGCGAAACTTATTAATTCGAGGAGATGGGAAAAGGTTCAGTCATGCCCGCCCGCCTGTCCGCAGTGTATCGCCAAAAGAAACTGACTTTAAACTTTGCATGAAGCTTCATTTGTAGAAGCAGCACTGAATTCGATGATAGTGGATGTAAATCCATAGAAATTGGCTGGGCGTTAGCGAACGTTTTCATTGGGTTTTCATGGCTGAAGAAAAATACATTTGTATACAAATAAAGTTAAAAAAAATTTATTATAAAAGGTGGCATGTTAACATATGTAGCCTAAGTACTCCAAATATTTACAATAGGACCTTTAAGTGTCTCACTGTGTAGAACTATATGATTATACACTGCTATGAAACCGAACTTTATGAACCAAAATGTTAATGTATAATGTGGCAAAATATATGGAGAAAGTATATATGTATTGACTTAACATTTGCATGAACATTCATTTCTACATAGATAAGAAGAAGTTTTGTGATGGTGGATGTCCAGCCATGAAATTTTGCCGAGCGTCATTGAAGGTTATCACTCTTTAGGCTGACAAAATTTCTCTTTTGTTTACCTGAGGGATGAAAACCCTTTTTCTGTAGGATTGTCTGTCTCTGTGCAGGACATCCCTAGAATAAAACGAGCTATGGATTTGGAAATTTGCATGCACCCCCAACAACCTCTGTTACGACAGTAGACTATGACGTACTGCTGCCTTGTGTACGTGAGGACAGGTAGTACTAGATTTGTTAAATGATATATAATTTAGATGTTTTTCTTCAGGTGTCTGCTTAACAATCTAATCAAAACGTTGATTGAAAGTCAAATAAACGGATGCAAAGACCAAAGAAAACTGAAATTAAAGCCAAATGTGAGAAGGCGCTGGATGGATATTCGATTTTATGGTTGAAAGCGGTTTGAATAATCAACACGGCGCAACGTTATTGCATGATAAACAGGTTAAGCAAATAACATTCAATGCTCAATCTAATGAAATAAAACAAATGCATGTAGCAGTGGTTATGTTGCTCACTGTCATAAGTGCAAAAATGTAGTGCAAGAAAATTCTTTAAAAAAACAGGCTCAAAAATGTCGTGATGTAAGTGAATGTATACAAAAAAGACCAACTAGGATAATAATTTAATTTAGTTCAAATTTACAGTTTAAGCGTCACATTTATATTTGCACATTTAAAGCTTTTCTAATCCTTACATTGTTTTAACAGAAAAATATTCTCGAATTAATCAAGCAATTTTGAAAAAATTATTAAAAATACAGTGATTTAGTTCCTGACAACTGGACGGACTATGTGTACTAAATCTCGTAAAAATTTACCAGATACTAGCTAAATACCCACGATTTGCTACGGGATTAAAACAAACTTTTTTCACTTAGTTTTTTATGTGCCAACTATTACTGTGCATTGGATACTGTATTAAAGGAATCAGTTATTGATAACTGTAAGTTTTGTCGTCTTAAAATTTCCCTGTGCATTCAATTTTCCTCCCAAAACTCGCGTAGCAGAATCACCACGTATGAAAATAAATATTACCCGCGAGCAGGCCACATACAGTTAGACGTGGAAGTGCTCGGCTTTATTTGCTGTCATTAAAAAGAGAGTTTCACTTAGAACTAAATTTTAAATATTAGACGTGTAGTCTCAAAAAGTGTTTGATAAAAATATATAATTATAAACCCTTTTAACACTTTTGCTATATTTTTTTTATTTTGTACGATGTACATTTTAAATTGTAAGAATTCATAATCAGGTACATTTAGGTTAAGGTAAATTTTAAACTGATAATTTTAAAGTTTACATCGGAATATGGGCTTGGAATACTGTTACCTCTACTACAGACAGTGAACATGGTAGACGATATGATATTTCGGTGCAAAGTTGTAACTTACAGTTTTGTGGCATTGTATAATTAAGAAAACATGAGTTCCTGCAGCCGTATTATTAACGATTCAGAACATTAACACACCCCCTACAATTAAGGTTTAGCTGCTTATATCTAGGTGTGTCCTGCCCAAAGCTTCCCATCCTCCCTTATGGGCCTAACATAGTGCATACGTTACATACAAACAAACTAGAAGAACTTGGGCTGAGTTTTGAGACGACTGTTTTGAAATGTTGCACATGTTAGGGTCGAAATCGCAGTTTCCAAACACCAAACAAACGCAGCTGCTGATTAAGATCGTGTAACCGTGATTGCTACGATGTTTTGTTGTTCAAAGTTTTTATATTCTGTATAAATAGGATAATAAGGGCGAGCCTCACAGATTATATCTGAGATAGCACACATTTTTGGACGAATAATAGTGTGATGTAATACAATATGGAAGCCGATAATAATAACTGTGACCACAAGGACAGGCAGCGATCGAGAGAAGTCATCAAGCTCCTTTGTTAAATTGACGCACAACATAAACTTGGATTCTAATATTTAAACATACTTACAGGCTGAATTTTCCAAAATAATTTCTTGTTACGCATCTAGAACTTATAAAGTATATTCGTGCCAAGGCCCCAAGTCCAAAGGTTTCTTCCATGGTCCAAAGCCTTTTATATAGGAAAATTTTATCGGTCAATCAATCAATCCTATTTGATATGTTTATGTATAGATTCAATTTTTAATCTTAGTAAATACAATTACAAGCGTAGTAAAAGTAGGATTAACTCGTTAAAATGCAGTAAACAGTATTAGTTTGATTAAATAAAGTATATGTTTTAATATGTTGCTAATCTGTTTTATACGAGTCTTCGGAGACCTTTTTATTACTTCAACTTTTACCTTATACATGAGAGTTGTTTTAAATTCGTAAAGATAGTTTTTTGGTCTCGAAACCTATATTTTTATTTTAAACACTTTAAGGACATTTTAAGCGTTTGCTTGACAAAAATATGCTGTAAAAGTTACTTCCATATTTAATAGTATATTTACCAATTTTAGTGAGTACTTTATAACTTTTCTATCCGAAAATATGGTATTCCTGTAGACGCTTTAAATATTCAATATCTTACAGTTTGTAATTGTAATTTTAAATAATAAGGATATTAAGATTTATTGTAAAACTAACCTCAATGGAAGTAAAAAAGTCTATATATGTTACAACAAAATGAGAAGTTCTGGTATAATCACAATTATTTAATTTTACTGAAATATGGCTAAAATTTGTAAAATCCTGAAACCTGCAATTTGCCTCAAAAAATATCTTTAGAGTCTTTAGAAAATGTCAATTTTGACAACGGTCTGAGAGATGTGAAAAATCTGATGAATGTATGAGAGTTTTTTTCCGATCCGTGAAAGCTAGTAATCTTCAGGTAAGGATTCAGTCTAAGGATGGTTGAGGAAACTTTTACTCTGTAGGAGATTTTGATCTGTGGGAGGACCCGAACTTTGGAAAATTTCGGTCTTTGGGAGCGCCCGACCACTTGAAGATATTCCCGCAGGTTTATAGGTTAGTATGAAACTGTCCTGTTCATGTGTTCCGTCGTCTAAAACGTTCGGCCTTTGAGATCTTTCATCCTTTTTGAGGTCCCTCTTTTATTTTAGCTTTGGTCTCAAATTCAGCTTCAGATTTCTTGAATTTATTGATTTATGAAAGATTTCTGATTTTTGTGACCTTTCCAAATATGTAAGATTTTAGCCCCCTAAAAACTATCACTTTCTAGAGAGTTTTGTTCCATGAAAGCTAATAGCCTCTAGGAGTTCGCAAAATTGAGAGTCGTCCCTGCCTTTTAGAGACTCCCGCCTTGGGGAACATCCCGTTCTTTGGTACTTTCGCTATCTAGAAGCTTCCGGCAGATGCCAGTGGGAGACGCAAGCTATTGGATCTGCTTGAATACTTGGCTATTAGGCTATATACCAATATTATATTTATACCAGTAGTAGAGAAGATTTAAAACTGCTAGAGTCCTTATTCCAAAATTCTCTTTTTTTACAGTATTAGTGTTAAATATTAATATGTCCATTAAGTATAAAATAACTGAATATACGACATGCTCTAATCCTCTAATCCTCTAATATACGAAAAACTCTTAAGCTCTAATCCTATTTCAAAAAGTGTCCAATAAATTAGTTCCGTTAAAGTTTACGTACCATGTTACAAATTCAGACCTTGTTAAGTGTTATGAAAGAGTTGCACCTCGTCAAAACACAAACAAACGTTTAAACGGATTTCCGGTGCAATAGTCTCCACAGGGATTTTGAGAAGTAATTACATCCACTAATCAAATATTCACAGTACGGTAGACTGCAGAAATTTAATCGTTTTAGCCAGTCGCTGTGAACATCCGGTTCAGGTTTATTGCCACAAACCATTTTAGCCGGTATTTCTGAACCGTACTAACACTGCTTCCTTAGATTTTTAGCCAATGACTATTGTTGCACTACTACGAATCTGAACCGAAGTTCCATTCAATAGATAGTACACCATTGACAGATTTTGTGACAGCTGAAAGATTAGTTTATTTTCACGGGATTTGCATGTATTTAATTCTCTTAAGTTTGAAATGCAGCAATAATAATATGAAATAACAAAACAAGCTGCCCTACCGACGTAATTGAGATATTTACAAAATAAGTTTTGGAACCAAGTTTGAATTTTTTCATCTATCAATCGCCATTTCTTGTCAATTGAAAATTTCTTACGGGATTTAAATGTAATCAATATCATAAAAACTATTCGATATAAACTAACATTTTTAATTACGTGTGCAGGAAATGTCGTAAGCATTTCATTACGAAAATATACCAAATATTGTATAAAAATTATTGAAACTTTTCTTAACGAATTTATATCCCATTCCAGGAGTTAACATCATCCCTTAAACTAGATTTACTTTTTAGCTAAAAACTGTTTATATGAAAACTTTCTCGAGATATCTTGCCACACGATACATTCACATGTTTTCTCTCTTTAAATTGGGGTTCATGTCATTATTTAAACAATAAAGGTCTAAAAGCCAATTCACTATAAACTTATGTCTACTATGTTGGGATAATTAGGCTACATGTGTTAATATGTTACATGGTTGTTAAAATCTCTTATGAGCATACTGAGTTTATTTCAAAATTTATGTATTCTGCTATTTTATCGTTGCTGTGGTGATTACCCGTAAGACCAATATACAAATATTCGCTAACGCTAAGCCAAATCCTAGGCATCATAATCGAAGGCAGTAGAAAAAATAATCCTCGTAAACAATTTGAAGTCTATAAGTCAGTTTGTTTTCGAGATTTCGCGCAGGCAGGCAGACAGAAATACAATTTTTGCATCCCCACGAGTAATTGGCTTTGCTAACGCTCAGTAAAAAACATTCCGAAATGTTTAGATGCAGATTATATTAAAAAGTGTAATAAAAGATTTGAAATTGTGATTTTCGTTTAAATAAATTGAAAATTATTTTCATACTTTTCACTTGCCAAATTTTACCACGAACATAATCAATCTGTTTCGATTTTAAAACGAAAGGGAAAGTTTCAATATATTATGGAATGAACACTAACACGTTTTTATCATACTCCATCCATTTTCCTAAAAAAAGTATTTTTATCAAAACAAGTACACTTTTATTTGTTTAGCTTTGCCTGATAAAATAAACAAATCATTCATTATGTCTAGTGAAAATAATATTAACGATATAGATTCAAAATATTAGCAGTGATAGGGAAACGAAATGAATACTTTTAGGTAATCATAATTACATTTTATTAATAGAATGTTCATCAAATTCCATGTACAAACTTTATCAGATTCATGTACTTAAATAATTTCGTTTCTTGGTTCAAAACCGAACACTAAAAAATTCCTAATGCTTGATATTAAAAATTTGTGTAGGCTTACTCAAAACCGAACTTAACATATTATTACTTCAGAGAGAAATTTTAGCAATGATTCGTTGTAATAAATGTATTTCAATTCATTCTTTAATTATGTATATCTTAGTAAGAGTGGGATAGAAAAATCTATTTTTTAAAGAGTCCCTAACCGAAAATCAGTGTAAAATAGAAATAGCTTTTATCCCATTCCAATGGCTTCAAATTGAATATCAATGTCTCCAGATATGCTATAATTGCAACTATGAATGGACTACCACTTCAATCAATGGACAAGTAGACAGGGCCATATGTCAAAGCGAGTACGCTCTATTATGATAATGGTCCATTCTGTTAGCTCATTTACTCAATTATCACTTGAAATAACAATGTATCTGTAATTACGATAGTTGTATTATTCTGATATATTTTAAAGAAAAATGACATATGCTGACATAAAACTTTTAAATGTGGCTTATTAATAAAAAAGATTTAAGATCTATTAGTGAAACCGGTTGATGAGCGAGGATTGTTAAAAAACTACGTCTTCTTATCTTTACGATAAAACAAAGATATACAAATTTACAACTACATTAGACTACTAACCTATACACACAAATTGAGTTTGTTAACCCTGTAAAGGGTTTTCCCTAAATATCTTTTCTGTAAAGGTCAAGTTTTCAGTCTTTCACCTAAACTATTATCCCGTACTGAGGAAAGAATGTGTCTATTTTCAGTATTCATCTGGTTGAGTATTTCTCGTTTTGTGGGAAAATGGCAGCATATAAACTGATTAGGTTCACTGGAATTAGTGGTTAACGTTGAAAGATGCTCAACGTTAAAAATAGTTACGCAGTTTTAATTCATATTCATATGTAATAATTTTATAGAGAGAATGTTACGCTTGTTGATACAGTAATAGTAGCCAAGTAAAAATAAACATGTGTATGAAATGTATTTTACTTTGTGCTAAAACATTTATTATCTTGTTTAAATTTTCAAGTTTACTTGACCTTTAAAAGAGGTAATGTTTTAATGTAGAAATATATAATGGCGACAGATTAGTGATTATAGTATTGATAATTCTATTTCCTCCTATACACTAATTAAACATTAATTTGTTATAATTTCAACACAGTCTTATATATATTTGATGTTTTTAATGGAATTTGTTAATTCATAATAAAATTTATCTCTCGACCAATGCAAAACGAATTAGGTTACAGTCGAAGGTTGAACTCGAACAACTGAAATTGAAGGTTAAATGCTAGAAAGTTAAAGATTATGGTAGTACACATTCAACTTTTCAAATTCAATATAACAATAAAAACTATTACTTCTTTAAAAAGAAAACAGAACTTTATATTCTAAAACTATTATTATACTAATAATTTGCTTTTTTAACAAAAATTTCCCTTCGTAAAGATACGTCAAGAATGTTAATGATAGATTGATAAAGATGTGCACAGTTCACATCTTACACAGGAAAATAAACAGATTTGAAATATAACTAAAAAAACATAACCTGTTCACGCCTGAAATATTCATTCTGTGGTGGTAAAAGCAATCCGAGGATACGTGCATTCAATTTCAACAACAGATAACTTCCACGCGTCTCCCCTTTTATCAATTTCACACTTTCGTTCACTCATCGAACCTCTCTACCTCTCCCTGGAATATTTATTCGTCTAAGTAGAGAATTCACTTTTTCAAGTTTCCCACAGACTAACTAAATTCAATAAATTAAGAGTATTGATGTTTTGTAAATTGTTATATTAGTCTGATTGGCTGAGCTTCAGAGAAGCCTCTCACTAGTGAAGCCGAATTATTTTCATTTATGTTGGTCTGTTTGTCTGTCCGTACGATATCTCTAAAACGAACTGATCTATAGCCTTGAAATTATACACGAGGCCTCATTTCTATATGAGGAATACTGAACTCGATGATGGCGCATGTCACTCGATAAGATTTGGCTGAGCGCTAGCGAATATCTTTACGTGGTTCTTATTGGTAACCATGACGGCAAAGAAATAATTGCAGAATAAATAAAGTTGTAAAAATCTCAATATACCCATAAGAGATTCAAACATGGGACGTATTGAATCTCCCCCGCCCCCTCATTCCCCTCCACCAACAGGTCACAACCCTGTATATATCACACATGCAGCCTAAATATCCGAAAAAAATAAATCAATTTATAGTGACTTAGTGTGTAGAATTTTATTATTTATCACTGATAAAGATCTCAGTTTAATGATTTTATATGTAGAATTTAAATTATGAATGGCACTTTATTACTACAAGAATGAGTTCTATGTTGTGGCATATTTTCTACGACAATCTGTCTGCCGCACGAAATCTAGAGAATGAATGAGCTATATATATTTAGAAGTTTGCACGGAACCTGAGCAAAGCCTGTTATGACACATGGTGAGCAAATCTGTAGACCCTCTGTGGTCCGAAACCCCAAATTTTCAATTTTTAAAATTACTTTTAAGCAAACTATTATTTGTTATTTATGGAACTCACTATTATTCACATGTTCAGCGGAAAGATCGTTCTAAACATTGAAATGGGTCAAGAACTTTTTAATGAACAAAATGAACCGTTAATGAGCGGTTGAATGAACGCCTTACTACGTGAAAATATCAGTCGTCTTGACCCCTTCCCTGGCTACGTTCTTGGTAAAGTGGCCTACATCTACCTTTATATACTAATAATACAGCATTGGACTGTTTTTCCTCTTTAAAAATATAAAATTCTTATAAAAAAGGTATATAGTGTTCCTAGTTATCAAATGTGGTTAATACTTTTACATATTTTTAAATATGTATTTTTGGTGTATTGTTGTTTTTACCCACTCAAGACATTCAAAAAGAAAATTACTCAATGTATGTTGAGAAAAGGTTGTGTACAACGTAATACGTAATATGTCTAACCAAATTTTCACATACAGATTACATACGACTAGAGCTTGTATCGTATTTTAAATAAAGTTTTTGAATTTAATAATAACATGCTGAAAGTGATTTGAATTTTTCAGGTAATTTTAATTGTGAAGGTCCAACAAGACAGTATTATATATTTGTAAAACTCTGTATAGTATACTTTCTATTTGTAAAATCGTACAAAATTATATTCAATTTTTGTCTATGGGAGAATATGTAGTCGAATAGGATAATATACAATATTAAAAAGGTATAAATCTACTCATTCATAAGGGAACCGTGTAACCAAAAAATCGAAAAATTGTCAATTTTCAGGTTATAATTTAAAATAATTCTACTCTTTTTCCTGTTTAAAATGATGTATAAATTATAAACAATATGATAAGTATAAATGCTTGAAACAATTTTTTGAAGTTTCCTATACACTGAGAAATTTTCCATTGAGGAGAATCATCATGGTGTAAATATCAGCAAAATAAAGAAAAATATGTCCATACTTCACATATTTTCATCTGCCTGAAGCTATCATGGAGGTTGTAAAGCCTATATACAAGGATCTAGCTGCAACTGATTTACTAAAAAAATGCTTGCATGGAAAAAAGCCAGAACCCCAACGAATCCTTCAACAATGTAGTATGAAACCGAATTCCGAAGAATACATTTGTTCAACTAAAAACACTTCAACTGGGAGCTTATGATGCAGTTAGTGCCTTCAACAAAGGAAACATCAGCAAGTGCTTGGTTCTGAATAATTTGGGCCTTCAAGTTGGAAAACACTCTGCAAAAGTATTCAAAACCTTTGATGACCAGAGCATATGGAGAGCGGATCGACTAAATGCAGAAATTCAAAAAAAAAGCCAGACAGTCAAAACAACTATCTAAAAAGAAACTGGAGGAGTTGTATGCTGAGGAAGAGGGGCCAGACCAACCATCATATGCATCTGGATCGTATTAAATAAATAGGTAATGTCAAAAATTCTCTTTGTCTTCTTTCTTTTGCGTTTTCCGAAAGTTTACTTTTTTTATTATGTGTGTACCTTTTTCTCAGCAACCATAAAAGATATCAAGATACAGTTTTTTTTTGTTGTGTTTGTCTTATAGCCTTCTACATTTTTATAACTTTTGGTTGTTGTAAATTATACCTAAGCATTTTTTACAAAATTAAAACATATTTTTTTTAATAATTTTGTTTACACTTACAAAAAAATTAACAAAACTCCTACTATGAACCAATTATTACAAAAAGTTATAAATGTGTACAAAAAAGGTGTATAGTACATAGGGTAAAAAGTTTCAAGCACACATTTTTTATAGTTTTTGAGAAAAAGGTACATAAAGTTGGCAAAATTAACATGGGAAGGATAGAGGTTACGTGGTCCCCAAGAAAGACGAAGTTTTTATATGTATATAAATCGTATATTTGGTAGAAACAGTTGCCCTGCTATAAACCTGCAGACCGCATACCGCATGGTTTGGTTTAATTTACTCTGTATAATTGTTTTCTACCTCAGACATTTCTATCAGTGAAGTTAGGACTCCGGTTTCCATCGTTGGAAATAGATTAAGTATTATTACAAAGGTAACAAGTACAATATGCGTATCAAAGTTCTACGTTTCACCACAAAAGGCTTCGCTGAGAACATTGCCTTTGACTAAGTTATAGATTATTACCAGCCTATGAGACCTCAACACTAGGCTGTAACAATAAGCAGATTATATTGAACTCTAGTTGGCTCAGTTGGTATTACAATTTTATTTTTGACGATTGAATATTAGTATTATTTTATGAACTGCTGATTCAGAATTCATATCCTTTAGGTAGTTAATGGAAATAAATCAACCTATGCCCTCAATAACTAAACCTATAATAATTAGATCAAAAGCAAGTTTTTAAAGCTACGAAGATTTTTTTTAATGTGTTGATTAATTGAATTTAATACTTGAGGAAAACTAGGAGGTCTGCCAGACGTGATATGATAATATTCCACTGCTTTGAATATCAGTTATAAAGAACAGTTTTGATCTCAAACTTAGCCAATCGTGATCTTCGCAAAGTCTTCGAAAAAGAAGCAATTGTGCTATTCTGTTAAGTTTATTTAAGAAGTAGAACGCATTAAAGTCACTTTGAAAGGGGGGGACAGGTCTGAAGAATAAGGTGGTCAATTAAAATTCAGGCAAGAATTTATACCGTGTATTATAATATTTTATAGTACGATATAGAATCGTTATTGACGCTTCTTATTTTCACGTGGCTAAGTTAAACACCAACTTCCGGTATAAGTGCGTTGATTTCCGTCACGCTAATTGCCATGTCTGAGTCAAGGCGCGAAATGCCGCGAGGTGTCTTTGTAAGTGTTAATTATGCGTATAATAATAGCTATTAAGCCAATAAATTCTTTTAAATAATAATGTTGTATTGCACAGCAAATAATAAAAGTCATTCATTCAGTTCTCACATTTTGTTTTTGATAACGAAAGCCAGGTATGAAATTGCACAGACGTAATCCTTCTGGTAAAGCAATTTTACTTTTGTTAATTAATTTCTCGGCTTAGTGCTAATTAGTTTGGAGTTGTTTGTGGCAGCATCATTTTGGGAAGAGTGTTTATTAGGGACAATTTATTTGGAAACTTTATGCGTTGTCATCAAGGAAGTGTTCGGGGCTTATGTCTACATGACTATATTTTTAGTAATAATGATAACCGTCACCAGTGTTCGTCCCAAAATATTGGTAAAGTGTCAATATATAACGACAGATTGTTATTATAAATTGTTATTAACAGCTCTGAAGGCTAAGATTATTGTACATCCCCCGTATTCAGGTCTAATTTTCAAATTTTATTTCATGGATGAGAATAGTTTTAATGTCAGACGGTTACATAATATGTCACTATAATCACGCACTCGAAGTTAAAAGTCCTCGTTGTTTATTTCTGATTGCACCCATGACTTTCCCTTTTCTCTTTTTCACAACCATCTGTCGGTTAGTCCAAGAATATATTCGGGCTGTCACTAGATGACGCCGGATGACAAATTGTGTAGGTGACGAACAAAGAATGCCTTAGAAAATGATTGGTAATATGCTGATCTTGTACTGATTTACATCTGTCAGAAATTAAAATTAGATACTGTTAGCCGACGAGAATACAATATTAATCTGCTTATTGCTCTAGCTTAGCATTGAGGTCTGATAGGCGGTACTAAGCTATGTCTATGTCACAAGCATTGTTCCCCAGTGAATCTCTTTGTGGGAAAACGTTCTGATTTGACACGTATATCGCATATTTTAATAATGTAATACCAGAAGTAAATGTAAGTTATGTAAATTCGTATGTAAAGCAACAGATTCACTTTTTTGGTAATACAATTGCTAAAATGAATTAAAACCTATAAATTCCAAAATGATACAAAAAATAATAAAAAGGAAATTTCTCTTTTATTTACAATTTGGGTTAATATTTATGTGTCTTAACCGCCATATGTTTGTTCTCAATGAAAATGAAGGTCACAATCTAATTTTACTGATGCAATTTTACATTGACTCTCAAATAAACTTTATCAAACAATGGAGAAGAAACAATTTCCGAAACATAAAACGATTTTACTTATAGAAAGAATATTTTGTTGTGTTGATTTGTATATTCCTCATGCTGATTGCCTCCTTCATTAAAGAAATTTAGCACAATAATCTAGTAGATTTCGCACATAAAAAAACATTTTTTCCTCCATAGCGTTAAATGAGATTATAATTTTAAATTCACGTAAAAGTAAAAACATCGATACTTTTATAATGATAGTATGAGTTACAAATGTTTTCAGTACAACTAATTTATTCCGAATAACAACTGGCAATATGTTGTCACTCGTCAAAGTGGTTTGAACTACATCTATGGTTTCCAATTCACACCACATCGAAATATTGATAGCAAAACATTTTCATACACCCTTAAACCATACGGCCTCGACATGGAGAGCTATTTGTATTCAACAATGAAACTGCTAATAATATATATCCTTCTATATAGATGATCTGAAGGAGGCGGAACTGTATCGTGATTGGCTAAACCTAACCAACCAATGAGTAGCAGTGATCAATATGAACGTCTTATGGCAGGCTTTTAACATCCGGTTTTACTCGCAGCTATATTGATTATAGAACCAATAATAAAGAGAGAACCAATTATAACCTGAAACAAACATGAAACGTTGTTCATTATTTTTAATCGTAGAGTAATGACAGGTATCTTAGTTAGAAACATAATTAATACTCACGTAATTTTTATATTACAATTATTGGTTATTTTGAAAAATATCTCATTACCTGTAAGATCTAATTTTTCATTCTTCATCACTACAATATGATGAAATTTTAGTCTAAGAAAAACTTTCAATGTGCATAACATTTATAAATTTAAATTCAGATTCCACCCATAACTCTACGTTAAAAATATTCTTCTCTTAAAAGTGCTTAAATTGGTTTATGGGTTATTGGGTAAAAAACAATTACCTGGTCGTTTAACTACAAACAGCTCTTGATCGACTGAATTGCAGTATAGTAATTGGCCACCACCACAATCGAATTGGAGTAACAAATTATCGATTTGAAATACCTAAACTATCAAATATAAAAGTATTATATCATTGTAGTTATTAACAATGAATTAATACCAGCTATTTCAATATATTGAATTATAACGCTGTTGCACATAATTTAAAACAACGTAAAACGTGTGTTTGGTATGACAAAAGCTGTAAGTAACGTTTATCATTCAAAATAGTAAAAAGTAACTCAACGTTACACTGTTTCGTTTGTTAACAAAATTTATAAATAAACATAGAATCCATAATTAAATTATTAATTTTATAGATATAAAAACAGCTGAACTATTCAGTTTTTGTTTTAAATACCTGAAACGTAATTGCGTTCGAAATTTTGTTCTTTATATGTTAGATAATTATAAATATTAATGATTCGATTGTGGTGGTGGCCGCTTATTATACTGCACACATCAATTGTATTCCGAACTTGTATGAATACAATCGAACTGGTAAGGGATCAATAAACATCTGACAAAATCCAGTTACTATGATTCGTCTTTGAGACAAAAATGCCTAAAATTTAACTGGTTTAGGAACAAAATTCTAGAGGCTTTTATGCCTAGAGGCTTTTATTATTACTTACTTGGCTATTGAGGCTTTTGTAAGCCTCCGAATCCCGAATTCCCCTGGATTACTACAACTTCTACTATGCATTTCACCTTAAGGAACATTACACCGCCTTCGTATTACACTAAGATCAAGGACTTTTCAACCTATGGAACCATCGGTCTCTAGAAGTACCGGAGATCCAAAACGAAGGTTCAAATAAGTTTTTTGCTCGGACTGCAGGATGCAACGGTATCTGCATTTACTCTGTATTTTAAAAACCTCCAAACTCTAGAGCCTTAAAGTTGTAGGATAATTAGGATATTGATGACAATATGGACACAATACTGCGGGACAACCTGCTATCTCTAAATCACTAGCCATTCTAGATCATCTAACTTCTGAGAGACTCTAGATTATCAGACCTTGTGGATTATAACACCACGAAATCTCCATGGTCCTCAGTAAATACGATGAGAATATAGCAATCTCTAATACATTGGGCTTATGGATAACTTCAGTTAGACCCATTTTATCCTTAGACTGAGCTTGTCTTGATTAGTGAAATTCACCAAGGTGTACTCACAATACTTAATTTCGATATAGTTCAATTGCACTAATTCTTAGTTAAAAATATTTTTGTAAAGTGTCTGAAGCCGATTTTGGAGAAGAATCACCCTATCATAAAATACATCCATCCATTGTAGACTATGTACAGAGAAGTTGCGCTTAGATTATTTCTATAGTTCTGCAGCACTCGTTTGGCTCATCCTTAATTATAATTTATTTCGTAGAAGGTCCATACTAGAATTTGAATACGACAGATAAAAATAAAACCATAACGTTCAACTCGAACTATTTTATGTACAATACTAAACATCCATATCGATTTTCTGTCCACTAAAGGGATGTCTTTAATTTAACTTAATCAGTAGTTCGCTCTTGACGTTGAAATGTAATTAATACCTCTTTGAATGCCGAACTTCTGTCACAAACGGTAATGGATGAACTAATCGTGGATCTCAGAAAATAATACTCCTTCTAATTCTTGTTTTGCATTTAGTAATACCAAATAGATTTTTTTGCTAATTAAGCCTATCGTTCAAGGGACGGAATAAATGGTATTTCTGTATTTCTGCTCGTTTTTCAAGAACGAACAGACCTATAGACGGAACTTGCATGAAGCTCCAATTCTATAAAGGAAACCCAGTTTTATGATATGCAGTCTGTGTGGTTTTACTGAAGCCCAGCGAAACGACTTACATCACGTGTGCTTTGGCGTACTCCTATCTTGCATTAAATAACAATTAAATCATCTGGAACGTGATTTGCTTTTCTAACCACGGAAATTATGTTGTTGGGCTTTATTATTCAGCTATACAGTCATATGCCATTTTAAACACCTGACATTGTAAAAATGGGATATTAGCTTGTTTGATTATATGTTTTGAGTATTTGCGGCTTCGCCGCAGTTTTAAATATTGAATTCCTTATACTACTTACTAAAAGCACTTATGATGTAATATAATGGAGTCTCAAAGAATTTTCTAAACATAAGAAGGCACTTATGATGTAATATAATGGAGTCTCAAAGAATTTTCTAAACATAAGAAGGCATACCCTAGGTATGATTTCAGTGTTCATCGTTAAGAGTATCAGAGTTTAATATTTTTCATTTAATCTTGTTTTCCACGTATAGGAACATTCCTGGTTCTTCAATTACATTTCCAACGCCACAGCAGAGATATCCTCTTAGTACATTGGTCTCAGAAACCTACTTAGGTTACAAACGGTTTACTTCTACCCCTTCTCACATATGTACAGTTTAAGATATTTAAATTGTCATAGTCTTTTGCCTTGTTGTTCGGAAGAAGGAAAAGTATATACAGACTGGAGAAAACAAACAAATATCGTAAATGTTTAAACGTATTTTGTACCTAGTGTACGTAAACCTGTTATCTTTTTGTGTGCTATAGTGATAAAAATCCAATTATATGGAATGAGTCTGTTTGTGTGTACGTCTGTCCACACAAAATCTGAAGATCCATTTGAGACGGAATTGTCGCAATCATTCAGAGAGCGCTTCTTCTTTGGTATAAGAAAGATTTCGTCAATAAAACAACTTTCAATGAGTCAGTGAACACATTTCAATTCATGGTAATAAATAGGCCTTTAATAGAGCAATAGCAGTGGCTTAAGATGAATAAAAAAAGGCACCACAGTTCATTTGAAGCATTAATAAATGCTTTATATCACTACTTACGTTCTAGTTAAACATGTTATAGATACTGTTGTTATTTATGCTTACATAAGTTCTGCTTCAAAATTCCGCGTTGTTAAGACAGCAATCTTCTGGGTTATTGTTGAAGAACAATAGAGACAAAGGGAAGACAAACACAAGATCGGAGTCTATTTTTATCGTTTTCTATCTTTTGTACTTTCCTCGTAATGTTTAACAACCATTAACAGATTAAAATTACAATACGGTTGATTTCACATGACTGTTTATTTACAACCACTTAATCGTGGTGTAAAAAAACTGCATTCTTCTCTGGGATATAAATAGCAGCTATTTATAAAAATATGTAATATCAGATTTCACAAAGATTACAAAAAAACAATATAGAAACAATTGAGACAAAAGTGTGGTAACTTGTTTATTAATGTAGCAAATAAATCTGATGTGCTGCAATTTAAATTACTGTGATTAACACAAACCATATTTAAATTTATCTAAATGTGCGCATATATAACTCTTTAAATGTAATTTTAATCGTCACCATTTTCAGGCAAGAAGTGTATAAACATGTACGTCTTATCAATCTTACTTCTACGCGAGTAAGGTAGGTCGGCTCAAACACTTGATGCAGAATAATATAGTATGCCGGGGCTGAACATTTTAATTACGCTACACTTTTTGCAGAATAATATAGGACATGAACATGTTAATTGCAACCTAAATATAAACGTTTAAGCAAATTGCTCTCATAATGTTGTAATTAAACAGATTTTAGCTGTGATGTTTTGCGATGCTGTCATACTTAACAAGTTAGATCCTTGACGTACTTAGTTTTTTTTTATTCTAATCACCTAAAAAGCAACGTACCGATATTTATAAGCCAAGATAGGGAATAAAATGTTTAAATTTAACGTGTTATTCATTGAGAAACATTACATGACTTAATAGCATTTTGGTAGATACTATTGACGTTAACTATTCAAGCTTTGAATGTCTTTCGAATTACCTATATTTTCGAATCATACGTCCCACATACAACGTACGTGAGCTGAGCTACACTTAAAACAGGTCTTCTGTGACAAAAATGTAATAAACAGGTTAGCATTTGTGTCACGTTATGTATTTACCACCTTAGAGTGAATCAATGCCACGACTTGGCTGAATACTGAGTAGGTCAGATAACAGGGACAAGTCTTACTTACTTAGAGTTTAGGATTGTATGTATATATATAAATATACACATAACAGATATTCCCAAACTTTAAAAAGAAGATAATGTTCATTAGTAAACTTAAATTTAAAAAATATTAAACACAAGAATAAGTTTTGTATCTTTGCTTGAACATAAATCTTAAACACTTATTTCTTTGACAAGAGATCCAGCATTAATTGATATAACTAAATATTCTATTATTCAACAAAAACCCGTTCCAATACACATACAGCACCTTTTAATTATGAAAAAATATTTTTAAAGTCAAATATTGTGGCAGACAAATAAATTGTATTCCCTTCGTATTAGTCTAATATATATCTTCCGAATAGTTACTAGCACTTAAAAAAGGATTCAACAAACAGACGTAATACCTTTTTCAGATCACCAACACGTATCTTTCATGAAGAATGCTTCTAAAATAAATGTAAAACTAAATTATTTTTATTACTTAATCAAGTTAGGTCATAAAAACCTTACTTTTAAGTTGACAAAACCATACTTTTAGGTTTTCAAGCCCTCATTTAAAGGTATATAAAATCTTACTCTTAGGTTTATGAAACTGAAAATATTGTTGTAATCAAATTGCATTGCTTCATCGGTACATTGATTATATTGTTATAAAATGCTAGGAGACTATAATTAGTTAATTTCGAATTAAAAAAAAAACTTATTTGAATATTTCTGTGTTTCTATACATAAAACTACTAACAATAACCGTGTTCATAACGCTAACAACAACTAAAATATCGGGATTTTAGCGTTTTTCAACCAAACTGCAACTTTAAAAATTATAGCTCGGAAACTTGTGATCCAGGTCTACTGTAATTGAATATCTAATCTATCTAATTGTAGTGTAATATAAAAATAAACTTGTCATCAAGTTATCATCTTAACTTTTATTCCTAACCGGAACCGGATGGAAACACTCCAAATACCAATAAAAAAGAGAAATAGTTAGAAGTTACCGCATTTATCCGTTTTACTTAAATAAACAACGTGATTTATGCTTGATTGGACATAACCTTTCATCAGCTCTAAATTACCTAGTTTTTTGGTTCATTCCAAAAATCCGGACATTCAAAAATCCGGACGGTGCCGGGCCTTTACTGATCCGGATTACTGACACACTATATTGTACATACCGGGTTTCTGCTAGAAGGGCTTAATAACTAATCCTAGATACAGTTTACAAACTGATAAGAAAGAAACAGAATAAATTATTTGATTAGTGAAAATATAAAATATTATCCCCGAAGTATTCAGTTTAAAAGTTATAATTTGGGGATATCAAATAAAAAAATAAACATATCTATTTATAAGTAACTTATATAGCTATCTGAGCTACTGACAAGAAATAAAAGTATTTGTTCCTGACATAAGCATGTTTTACACGTTAATTATTACTGCAGATTGAACAAACCGATTAATTAGCGAACTCATGTTGGAGTTGTAAGCGTTTACAAACTACGCAACATTTAGAAACTCATTAATACATCGTGTTTCACCAATACACCGCTTTTAATGTTTCAGACATATTACTTGATTGTTTAAATTTGTATTACATGTCAATCAAGGAGTTGAAGCAGCTCATTGCCTCTGCAAAGACGGAATATATTAACAATCTAAATACATCTATAAATAAATTGCAAAAAATAAATAAAGATTAGGTATGGTTATTCCTCATATTTTCAATTTCGGAACTCTGAAACAATCTTTGATTACCTGTATATCTTGTTGGCTGAGCGCTAGAGGAGCCTATAACTTGAGGGATTGGAAAATTTTAATTTCTGTCTGTCTGTCTGTCCGTATGGTATTTCGAAAACGAATTGACCTACACACCTGAAATTGTGCATAAAGCTTCGTTGTTATACCAGGAACACTGAGTTCAATGATGGAATATTTTAATCCAATATAGATTGGATTTGGCAGAGCGTTAACAAATTTTTTACATTGTTGTTATAGACGAAGCGAAAATATCAGAATAAATAAATGTGTAAACAAACTCCATAACATATGGCAAATTAAAACATATAGCCTAGCTATCCCAGCACGTACAACATAATTTATTGTGACTTGGTAAGTAGACTTTTATTTTTTAACGCTGATAAAATACCTTGCTTTTAATTCACATTCGATATTTTTAACATAGTTCTCTGTCCTTATTTGTGATAAATATCTACTTCAACAATGAAAAACAAAGTAAAATAAATATTTAATATTTATAAAAAATATAAAGTATTTCCAAATATACGGTCTCACGACTCAATCGTCTGGCAATCATTCAGTCAAAAGTATCAGATACACAGTCTGATTGTTATTTGCCTTTGTGATTGTTGCACAAACGTTATTGCAGATTATCTCCATGTTGAATAAAGAAGAAACAAACTTCTATTGCTAAGAGTGTTCTCGTGTTCACGAAGTAAAATAGGGCGAAACAAATTCAATTTGGCTCCGACAAGAATATTAACTTCGCTTATAACACTCCAGGCCTCTTCAAGTGTATGGCACCGCAATCCTTTTATACTGACTCAGATTGCATGCAATCGCTGTTAAAGTGAAATGACGTCACAGCATGTAACCTATAAAACTGAGTTGTTAAGTAATTCAAAGGAATATAAACTTTACTCCACTAAAGATTTGTTGTTTTCAAAAAAAGGGCACGTTTTCCGGATCAATGTGCAGAAACAAATACTGAGTACGCAAAATTACAGACCCATAATTGATATAAATATTTATATATATATATATACTTATTTTATGTTTTCTTAATTCTTGTTTACGTGTTATAGTTTTTGTACTAATTTTTATTTAAAACTTCCTGAAGACGGGGGGTATTAAATCCCCCGAAATATACAAGTGAAAAATAGTTCTTTTGTTTTCTCTATTCAACACAGTGATTAGTGTATATATATATATATATATATATATATATATATATATATATATATATGTATATATATATATATATATATATATATATATATATATATATACATTAATCAAATTCGTATAAATGGCAATAGCCTTATTTTATTTTTATCAATAAACATTGAATCGCAAAAAGTACTTGCTCCGCCGGGACTCGAACCCGGATCTCTCACTTGCCGGGTGAGTGTGCTACCATTACACCACAGAGCCCTCACTTTTTACGATTCAATCATTTTGTATTTGGCCGTATCTGTCACATATGCGTTTAAATAACTAAACTTAACATATGATCGGAAGACCAAATACCTGTCAAACGACTTTTGTTTACATTAATCAAATTCGTATAAATGGCAATAGCCTTATTTAATTTTTATCAATAAACATTGAATCGCAAAAGTACTTGCTCCGCCGGGACTCGAAACCCGGATCTCTCACTTGCCGGGTGAATGTGCTACCATTACACTATATATATATATATATATATATAGAGAGAGAGAGAGAGAGAGAGAGAGAGCTCTTTTTTCACATATTTATATATATATATATATATATATATATATATATATATATGAAAAAATTATTACCGTTCATACAAAAGTCATGACTGTAAAAAGTGGTTTGACAGGTATTTGGTCTTCCGATAATATATTATTTAGGTTATTAAACACATATGTGACAGAAACAGTCAAATACTAAATAAATTAATCGTTAAAGTTAAGACCACTGTGGTGTAGCAGTAGCGTTTTCGGCCGCAAGTGAGAGACGCGGGGTTCGAGTCCCGGCGGAGCAAGTACATTTTGTGATTCAATCTTGATGAAAATTAATTAACGCTGTTTTCTTCTAAACAAATTTGTTGTATATAGATAACTTATTATTTAATAAAAAAAAAAATACATTTTGTAACCTCAATACTTAAAAAGGGTCTTCGCTATGCAGTAGGGAAATTTTATTGTTATGACTGGTTTATCTCGAAGTATCTCATGTAGCTTTATGGAGCTTACAATTTTAACATATCTACCCATATCATATTTATATATATGAGCCTACGATAAGCCCAACATCACTCAGATCTAGCAGGCGATCTTGCTCAAAATTTGAGAGCCAGATATTTTTGGAAATTCCAAAGGAACGTGAAACCTCA
The DNA here is from genome assembly GCF_021130785.1 of Homalodisca vitripennis. Lineage (NCBI taxonomy): Eukaryota > Metazoa > Arthropoda > Insecta > Hemiptera > Cicadellidae > Homalodisca > Homalodisca vitripennis. The sequence continues at coordinate 96,300,022 of NC_060214.1, forward strand.
ATCCAGCATCCGTAGCTGGTGTAACTGGAGGATATCCCTCTTTAAATTATGTATGTATATTTCTACTCTGATAGGAAGTACTTGTCATGCTTTTATTATATAGCTATTAGGTGTTGGATGTAAAATGCTTTTATCTTTCTGTAGTTTTGTTTTATAAAGTCGTTTATTTCAATATTTTTAGACCATTATAATATATATTTATTGTATACAGCTTATATTAAATATTATTATAGAACCTTTACCATACTTGTAATTCATGTTAAAGACGGTGTAAGATGATTTATTGATCGATTGAAATTTCATAGACTTTGTTCTTAGACTAAACAGTTTTTGATAAAATCTGCTAGTATTGTATACGCAACATGTATATACGGGACAAATTCCAGCTTTCAAGTTTATCCTATGCATATAATTACAAAGAAAACATCTGTGGTTTAAAGCAAAATCTTGAAAACTGGGATAAAATCAGGCAGACTGTGTAAGTTACTTGGACTAAAATGGTTTTTATCAAACTTAGTAATAATCTTTTAATACGCTTCATTTAACTGTACTAAATTTTGAGCGTTCATATGTACTGTAAGCTTTTTCAAGGACATAAAGAATCCTGCATTCTTGAGGTTGACTCTGCAATATGGACATTTAGACCAACGATTTTAATGTTTATAAAATTCTGAGGCAAGCTAATACTTAAGTGCAGCCCTAAAATTCTCAAATACTGGAAGGTCACCAAGTTTTAAAACGGACTTATGAGATTTAGGAATCCAAACGATTAAGCAGTCTCAGAGTTCTGGTGTTTCAGAGAACTTTAATAGATTATGGACTGGATGAACTAGAGATTTGAAGATGTTGAGGTCAGAGAGACTCAAACAGTTCATGGAATCAGGTATTAGAAGAACGTATATAAACGTGTATTTAACTCTACAAATCATATCAATATGAATTACTAAATTATTTGATGTAATTATTTTAAAAATGTTTCTAATATCGATACAAAAATTATGTTACTGTAGTATTGAAACATACTAAATCAAATATAAAAGCAGTTAAATGTGTACTATCAAACCCTTTAATGCTTAGATACTGGAACTGTTCCATAAATAAGAATGTTTCTCAAAGGTGTGTGAAACTTGCCTCAACCTCAAACAATCTGCTTCAATACTGCTCGGATTGGCGTTTCCACTCACCATCAAAGCTGCACTTGAAGTTTATCACTTCCTTTCGTTCCATTCAGACATTTTCTCCTTCCATGATTAAATCTGAATTGCGTAATTACTGAACAAGACAGCATTTTAAGGTTCCATTTTCAGTGATGTGCATTCATGATATAGTGAAGAAAACTTTGAGCTTATAAAATTGTAACAAATTGCACTACTAACTGAGAATTGCTTCTTTTTCTGGGGAATGATAACTCTGAATTGTCTACAACCTAACTTTTACAGTACAGGCTTACAAGGCTATAGTATTTGCCTGTAAGGTAGCAGTACACTATATCATGTAGGCTTCGCTGAGGTTGCGTGTAAAATTTCAACTCTACAGCTAATTTCATTAGGTCATATGTTACTATGTCGCACAATGAAATAGCATATGGCTGTACTTAGTTTGTTTACAAATTTGTTTATCGTTTCCATCATGATTACCCGTATGACTAATATTGAATGTTTTGCTAACGTTAGCCAAATCCCATGGGGAGACAAGCTCCATCATGGAACTAAAATTTGCTTTTATAGGAGTAATCCCTACATAAAATTTCAAGTCCATTGGACATTTCGTTTCCAGATATCATATCGACAGACAAAAGCAGGAAACTGAAATGTTTCGAGTTCCTAGAGGGAATAATATCTGATGTTATATTGTTTGTTATTATTATTAACTTATATTGTCAATATAGCTGTTTTGGGATAATATTCCTGTAGCCAATGTAAAAAATAAAAAAATAAAATAAATATGACATATTCTGATAAAAAATAATAGGGTTATTTATATTTGCGTCTTTTTTTTAGAAATATATTTATGTCGAGTGGATTTGAAGTTACCTTTTTGTGGTTGTTTTTTTTTTGTTTGGTGTTTTTTTGGTTTGTGTTGTTTTGTGGGTTTGTTTGTGTGTGGTTTTTTTTGTTGTTTTTTGTTTTTTTTTTGTTGTTTTGTTTTTTTTTTTGTGTTGTTGTTTTTGGGTGGTGTTTTTGTTGGGTTGGTTTTTGTTGTTGGTGTGTTTTTGTGTTGGGTTTGGTTTGGGTTTGTGTGTTTGTGGTGGGTTTTTGGTTTTTTTGTTTGGGTTTGTGTTTGTTTGGTTGTGTTTGGGTTTTTTGTTTGTTGGTTTGTTGTTTTTGTTTGTTTTGTTTTTTTGTTTTTGTTTTTTGGGTGGGTTGTTTTGTTTTTTTTGGGTTTTTTGTGGTTTGGTTGTTTTTTGTTGTTGTGTTTTTTTGGTTTTATTTTTTTTGTGGTTTTATGTTTTGTTGGGGTTGGGTTTGGGTTTGGGAAATTGTTGTTTGTTTGGTTTTTGGTTGTTGTTGTGTTGAGTTTTTTGTTTTTTGTGTTTGTTGGTTTTGGGGTGGGGTGTGTTGGGTGTGGGTGTTTTTTTTTGTTTTTTTGTTGTTGGTGTTATTTTTTTTTTTTTTGTGTTTTTTTGGTTGTTTGGGGGTTTTTTTTTTTTTTTGTGGGTTTTTTTTTTGGGGTTTGGGGTTTTGTTTTTTTTGTTGTTTTTGTTTAAAAGGGTTGTTTTGTTTTTTTTTTGGTTGTTTTTTTTTTTTTTTTTTTTTTTTTTTGTTGTTTTGTTGAAGAGTGATCCTAAAAATTTTGTTTGGGCCCCGCACAAACCGGGGTTTTCTTCCCCTCCCAAAATCTTTTAAAAAAATTTTTTTTTAACCCTTAAAAAAAAAAGGGAAGAAAACGGAAAAAAAAAGTAAAAATTCCCCGGCATTCGTTTTTTAAAAAAGGGTTTTACGCGTGAAATATGCGGGGAAAAATTTTTTTGACTTTTTAACATGGCGTTTAATTTTTTTTTGGGGGAAAATAGTTTTTGTGTGACCTTTAAAAAAAGTCAAAATTTTTCTAGGGGTGAATAGTAAAAAATTTAAAAAATGTTATTTACTTATTGCGGGGAATTTTTGGCCGAACAAAAATTTTTTTAAGGGTAAAACGAAATTTTAAAAAAAAAATTTTTTTTTAGACAAGAAACCCTTTTTCCCCCAAATATAAAAAAAAATTTCAAAAAAAAAAAGGGCAAAATAAGTTTGTGTTAGGCCCCCAATTCAGGTCTTTCTTTCTTCTTGAAAAAATTTTTTTGTTTTTTTCCCTCAAAAGGTTCTTTAAAGTAATAAAAACATTCAGCGGGGCCCCCGCAAGGGTTTTAAAAAGCACATTTGCCCTTTTTCTTTTTTGCCCCCTTTTGTTTTACAGCGAAAAAAGGGCTTTTTTCTTTATTATGAAAAAATTATTAAAAATTTTAGAAAAAAAAGTGGGGAAATTTTTTTTACATCTTTTTTTAATCCAAAAATTTTTTTAAAAAAAAAAAAAAAAAAAATTTTCTACGTAAAAAAGGGTAAATTTTGGGATCAATAATACATGAAAAAAACCCTTTTAAAAAATTTAACCCCAAAATTTTTAAATTTTTAGGCTGTAAAACATTCTAAAACCCTTTTTTTTGGGGGTTTTTTTAAAAAAATAAGCCGACTAGTAAGGGGTTTTAAAAATAAAAAAAATTTATTTCCCGGGGTAACCCCGGGTTTTTAAATTTATTCTTGCATAAAAAGGGGAAAATTGGGGGATTACTTTTTTATGTAAAAAAAGGGGGGTACCCTTTTTTAATTAAATATATTTTTTAAATTTTGAAAAAATGCTTTTTTTTTCTAATTCCCCAATTTTAAAAGGGACATCCCCAAAAATTTTTAAAATAAAAGTATTCATTTTAAAAAGACCTTTTTTTAATTTTTGACAAATTTTTTTTTTACACCCCCTTTTTAATTTTTTAAAATGTACACTTTGAGGGGGAAATTTTTTAATTTTTTGTAACCCTTTTTCATTTGTTGGGGCCCTTTTTTGGGAAACACCACAATGGTATTTTCCAGTGTTAAATCCCAGATATTTTAGTCCCAAAAAGGTTTCCCCGATCTAAAGATGAAAAATTTAAAATGTGCACTGAATTTTTCCCCAAAAAGTTTTTTAAGGGCAGTCCCTCTTTTCTTAAAAGGTTTTTAAGTCAATCAAAAAAATTTCCCCGTGTTTGAATGAAACCAAAAAAAAAAATACAAAGCCACAAAAACCGGGAATTTTCATTAAAATTTTGCTTGTTTTTTAGAGATTAAAAATATATTTTTAAAAATAAAAAATCCCCAATTTTTTTTGGGGCAAAACCCAAAAAAAAAGAATACTGGTTTTAAAAAAAAAATAAAAAAAAAACTCAAAATTAAAAAAATGTTTACCCCGGTTTTTAATTTTTCTCGAAAAATTTCCCCTTTAAAAAAAACAAATTTGTTTTTTTTTTATTTTAAAAATTTTTTTAAAAAATTTAAAATTGGTTTTGGGGGGTTTTTAAATTTTTTAAAAACCCCTTTTTTCATATCCCCAAAGGGCCCCACCCCCCGGGAAAAAAAAAAGGGAAAAAAACCCCCTGGGTTTTTAAAACAAACCAGTAAATTTTTAAAAATGTGTAAAAAAAGGTTCACTTAAAAAATCCTTTTTAAAATTTTAATTAAAATAGGGGGTTTTAAAAATTTTAAAGCTTTGAAAAGTGATTTAAATTTTCCGATTTATTTCCCCGGGTGAAGAAAAAAGACCGTTCAAACTTAGCTATGTCATAGAAACCCCAGTTGGATAAAGAAAATTAAAAAATTTTTTTAAAAAATGATGGGAAAATTTTTAATAAAGAAAAAATTTTTTTAAATTAAGTTTTTAAAATTTCGGGGGGGTTTGGGGGAACCAAATTTCAGAAACCCCGTCCTTTTTTTTTTTGATGGAAAATTTTTTGGGCAATATTGACCAACATGTTTTTTTTCCCATTTCAATTTTAAAAATTAAAAAGTGTTTTAAATTTTTTCTTTTTAAACAAATTTTCTTTTAAAAAATTTAAAGCATGGGTTTTTTTCCGTTATTACTGAAATTTTGTTGATTATAGAAAATTTGAATTTTAAAAGTGTTTTAATTTAAAAACTTTTTACCAAAAAAAGGGGGAAATTTCTCGGTGTCCCCTGATTTTTTTAAAACCCATTATTTTAAAAAACTTTTGGATCATCGCCCTTTTGGGGGTTCCTTAAAAACCCTTTGGGGGAATTTTCCCGTGGGGAAAAATTTTTTTTAAAAAATTTCCCCCCTTTTTTAAAATTTTAAAATACCTCACCTGGTTTTTTTTATAAATCGGGGGCCCTTTACAATTGCATTTTAAACCCTTTTAAACATTAAAACCCCTTTTTAAAAAAACCCCTTTTTTTAAAAATTTTTAAAATAAAAAAAATTTTTGTAAACCCAGTATATTGTGTTTTTTAATTATAAAATTTTTTTTTGAAAAATTTTCCCCCAAAACCCCATTTTGGGTAAACCCAAAATGTGGTAGGGGTTTTGGGAAATTTTGATTCAATTTAAATTTTTGGGGGGTTTGCCCTGCTCAATTTTTTTTTTTTGCGCATCTGGAAACGACGAAAATTACAAAAATCGGGGCCTCTGTGTTTAAAGCATTTGGTTTCACTAAAACTTTTCATTTAATGAGGCAAGGGGGAAAAAAAAAATTCACCTAGTTTTCACTATACTTTGTAGTTATTTGGTAAAAAAAAATGTAGAGGATTTTGGGAAAATTGTTTTTCTGTTTTTTTGGGGGGGCCCCTTTTAGAGCAATTTTTCTACAGATTTGGGGAGTCAATTTTTTAAAAGCGTTAAAATTTTTTGAGGGAAAAGGGGGAAAGGAAAATTAAAAAATAAATTTTTAAATTTAAAAAATTTGACAAATTTTTTTTTTAAAGGGGTGGGCCAAATTTTTTTATCCCCCGTTCTGCCAAATTTTGCACGGGCCCTTTTTCTTTTGGGGGGTTTCAAGGAAAAAAAAATAAAAAAAAGGGGATTTGGGCGGGGGTAAAAGGTCAAGGGGGACTGATTTTTTTGGAAAAGATCACGGGGCAGAATTTAAATTCCCCCAAAAAAGGTTTAAAAACCCAAATTTTCTTAAGGCCCCCGGCCAAAATTTGGTCCCCAAAGGGGTTAAAAAATTAAAATTTTTTCATTAAATGTAGAACCATTTTTTCATTTGTTTTGGGGAAAAAAACCCTAAAAAAAATTTGTTTGGGTTTTACCCCAAAGGTCTTATGTAGGGGGGGCCCCAAAAATTTCATTAAAAATCACTTTCTTTAAGTTTTTTTTAAAAAACAAATGTTTTCCTTTTTTAAACAAAAATTTTGGAAAAAAAATGGGGTCTTAAAAATTTAAAAAATTTTCCCTTTTAAAAGGGGGTTGCGAAATTTTGCAATTTTTCTGCTTATTTTGGCGATTTTCTAATGTTACTAATTTTTTGCAATGGGTTTTAAATACTTTTTTTCCCCCCAAAAAAAAAATTTTTTTCGTGGGGTTTATTTTTTTTTGTTTACAGGGTTTTCAGGGTTTAAAAATGTATTTTCCCTTTTATCTGCTTTGTGGGTAAAAGTTTTAGGGGAAAATTTTAAAAAAATTTAAAAATTTTTTTTTTTATAGCTTTAACCCGATTTAAAAAATTTTTTTTCAGTCTTCCCTCAGTTTTTTAAAAAAAAAACCCGTATATGATTTTTTGGGGGCCCCCCATGAAAAAATCCCCTTTTGGGGAAAGAAAGGGGAAATGGGGGGATTAAATGAAATTTTTGGGTTTTTAAAATTTTTAAAAAATTTTCCATTAGGACTTGTTTGTGCCCGGAATTTTGAAAAAAAATTTAAGAAAAGGGGTTTAAAAAAATTTTAAAAATTGGTAAATTTTTTCAAATTCAAACAGCCTATTTTTTTTTTAACCCCCAAAAACTTTTATCGGGTAATGGAAAAAAAAAGTATGTGGTTTTTTCAGGGGAATTTTTTATTATAACTGTTTAAAAAGGATTTTTTCTTTATGAGTGGCATGAACCGGGATTTATACAAAAACCATGTTTTTTTAAAATTTTAAAAAAAAACAGTATTTTTTATTTTAAAATTTTAAAAAGCAGCTTTAAAAATTAAATTTTTTGTTTTTTGGTTTTTAAATTTTAAAATTTTAAAAAATTAAATTTAAAAAGGAAAACCCCTTTTGAAAGGGGTTGATTCATTATGGATTTAAAAATCAGCCAAATTTAGGGGGTTTACAAACCCCCCCCCCTGCCCCCCGGGTTTTTTTTTTTTCAAGGCCCCTTTTTTCCAAACAAAAGGGAAAAAAGGGTTTTTTTGTTTTCCCCCTTTTCCGTTCTTTTTCCCCCCCCCCCCCCTCCCCTTTTTCCCCCCCCCCTTTTTTTTCCCTTTAACCCCTTTTTTTTTCCCTTTTTCCCCCTTTCTTTTTTCCCCTTTTTTTTTTTTTTTCCCCTTTTTAAAAAATTTTTTTCTTCCCCTTTTCCCCCCCCCTCCCTCCCCCCCCTTTTTTTCCCTCCTTCCCCCCCCTTTTTTTTTCCCCCCCTTAAACCCCTTTTTAAAGTCTCGGTATTTAAAAAATTTTGGGGTAAAGGGAAAAAGAAGGGGTCCGTTTTTCCCCAAAAAAATTTTTTTAGCCCTTTTTATACGATGAAAGTATGAAAATAAAAATTCCGTTTTTTAAAAAGGGGGGGTTTTGACTAGTTTTTTCCCTTTTCCCAAATGGTTTTTTTCAATAACTCGCTGGTCAAAAAACTAAATGTTGATTTTTATCAAATTTGGTGTTTTTTGGGGTTTTTAATTTTTAAAAATTTTTTTTTTTAAAAAAAATAAAAAAAATTAAAGGAAAAAATTTTAAACCCCAAAAAAATTGTTTAAATTTTTAAAAGTTTTTTCTATTTTTTTTTATTTTAAAAAAATTTTGGGGAAAAAAAAAATTTAAAGGGGGAAAAAAAAGACTTTTTAAAAAAAATTTAACCCCAGGAAAAAAAGCTAAATTACAAGGGGCCCGTTTTCTAATTAACCCAAAAGTCTATAAAAAATAAAAATTTTCCTTTGGGGAAAAAAAATTTTAGCTCGTTTTGGGGTCTGTTTTGGAGGGTTATTTAGCATGAAGGGAAAATTTTTTTTAAGGGGAAATTAAAAAATTAATTTTCCCCTTTTTCAAAAAAAATTGTTTAAATTTTAAAAAAATCTTTCCCCAGACAGAGGGGTAATAAATTTTTTTTTTGGCATAAGTTTTAAAGGTTGCCCCCTTTTTGAGATATTTTTTGCCTTTTTGGGGAAACTTCCTTTTTAATTTTTTTTAAATTTTAAAAAAAATTTGGAAAAAAGTTTTTTTTTAAATTTTTTTTCAAAAATTAAAAAAAAACCAATTTTAAAATTCCTTTTTTTAAATTTTAAAGGGTTTCCAAATGACTGGGGGGGAAAAAAAAAACCATTCCCCAAAATTATTTAAGGTGTAATTAAATAATTTTTAAATTTTTAAATTTTTCTAAAAATTTTGGGGTTTTTTTTTTTTTAAACCCCAAACCCCCAGTTTTTTTTTTTTAAATTTTCCCCCTTTTTTTTTCCCCGGGGGAACCCCCAAAAGAAAAAACCCCTAAAACCAATAATTCAAAGGGTTTCCCCATTGTCACTTGGGGGATTTTAAAAAAACCTCTAAAATTATAAATTCGAATGGGGACTTTTTAAAAACCTATTTTTGGGGGTTTTGTTAAACCCAAACATTTTCTCAGAAAAACCCCCTTGGGTTTTTAAAAACCCATAATTCCGGGGGGGGTTTGGGAAATACAAATTATTTTTTATATTTGGTTTTTTTTAAATGTTTTTTTTTTTTTTGGGTTCTTTTGATTTTGGGGTTGTTTTAAAAAATTTTTTAAACACATTATTTATTTTGTTTTTTTAAAGGGTGTTTTTTTCCAAAATTTTTTTAATCAAAAATTTTTAAAATTTTTAAATTTTCTTTTAAAAATAATATATTTGCGTTTACCCCCTTTTTTAAAAGTATAAATTTTTTTAAAAAAAATCTACATGTTTTACATTCCATGCATAAAACCCCCCCTTTCTTCAACATGTTTTAAATTACCCGTAACAAAAATACTAAAAATTTTGTTGGGGGTTTTGAAATTTTTTTATGATATTATGATTTATTTTCTTGTTTTTTTATTTTTTAATCCAAAAAAAATTTTTTTTTTTTAAAAGGTTTTATTTTCTTTTAAAACTAAATTTTTTGTTTTTTTTTATTGTTTTTTTACAATACCCAAAGAAAGGGAAAAGTTAAATTGGGGAAAAAGGTTTTTTTAAAAAAAATTGGGGGGTATTTTTAAAATGAAAAAAAAATTTTTTAAAATTTTTTGCAAACCCCCAAATTTTTTTTTTAAACTCAATTTTTTTCTTTAAGTTTCCATTTTTTAAGCGGAAATTTTTTAAAAAATGTAAATTTGTTTTTCCAAAAAAAAATTTTTAAAACTTAAAAAGATTTTTTTAAAAAAATTAAAAAAGGGGGGAAAAAAAGAAATTTTTAAAAAAAAAAGGGGAAAAAAAATAATTTTAAAAAATATTTTTCCCCCTAGGACCCGTTGGGAAATTTAAAAAAAAAACCCCGCAGCCCAGGTGGGCCTGATACACTAAAAATACTACCCTTTGTTTAATGTTTAAATTTTTTTTTTGTTGGACCCCTCCGCCAAAAAAAAACCTCATGCAAATTGGGGGGGGACGATAAAAAATTTTTCCCCCCTGAAAATTTGTAAACAAAAAAACCCCTCCCCCAAAAATTGAAATCCCCCAAAATTTTTTTAAACCCCTTTTTTTAAAAATTTTTTTGCCAAAAAACTACGGGGTGTTTATTTCCCCTTTTTAAGTTGGTTTTTACTCTTTTAATTTTAAAAAATTTAAAGGAAAAAAAAAAAAGAAAAGGGGTACCCCCTTTTTTTTTCTGAAAATTTAAACCTGGTAAATTTTAAAAAAACTTTTTTTAAAAATGGGAAGGGCAAATTAATAAAAAAATTAAAATTTTTTGGTTTTTATAAAAAAGTTTTTCCCCCCTTTTTTTAAAAAAAATTTGTTTTTCCCCAAATTCGTTTTTTAAAAAATTTGTGTAATAAAAATCTTTAATTTTTTAAAATTGGGTTTAAAAAAAAAAAAAAAAAATTTTTTTTGGGGAAAAAAAGGTTTTTTTTTGGTTTTTTTTAAAAAACCCCTTTTTTTTTCAAATTTAAAAAAAAAATTTTGGGGGAAAAAGGTTTTAAAAAAACTTTTTCCTTTTTTAAATAAAATTAAAAAAAAATAAATAAAAAAATTTAATTTTTAAAAAGGGAAAATTTTTTTTTTCCAAAATTTTTTTAAAATTTTTTTAAAATTAAATTTTTTATAAAAAGGTTTTTAAAAATTAAAACAAATTTTCTTTTTTTAAAATTTTTTTGGGTTTTTTTTTTTTTAAAAAAAACCCCCAAAATTTAAAAATTTTTTAATTTTAAAAATTTTTTAAAATTTAAAAATTTTTTTTAAATTTAAAAAATTTTTTTTTTAAAAAGTTCCCAAAATTTTTTTAAAAAAAAATTTTTTAATTTTTAAAAGAAAATTTAAAATTTTTAAAAAATTTTTAAAATTTTTCCCCAATTTTTCAAATTTTTTGGGGGGGAAATTTTTTTTTAAAAAAAAATTTTTTTTAAGGGGAAAAAAAGTAATTTAACCTCATTTCCCGTTTTTGTAAGTCAACAAATTAGAAAAATGCTTGTTTTTTTGGGGGTTTGTTTTTTTTTTTGGTTTTTAAAAAATTTACGGGGGAAAATAAATTCCCCTTTTTTTTTGAATTTTTAATTTTTTCAAGAATTCAGTCAACTCTAAAAAATATTATCGGAATTTTCAAAATTTTTCTTTTTATTCCCTACTGCATAGTGAGCTTAGCAAAGGGGGAAAAATATTTATAAGGGGAAATTTAAATTTTTGTCCGCTGCCAAATATTTTTTGGGGGAACGATTTTTTGAAAAATTTTTAAAGAAGTTCGGAAAATCCCTGGATTTTGATGAAATGTTCGAAATTTGATAGTTCTCTTTTAATTTTAAACCCCCTTAAAAAAAAAAATAGCAGAATAAAAAAAATTTTTTAAAAAAAAAGGGATGCAATCCCGCCCCAAAAACCCCCTTTGCCCCGGGGGGAAGTTGTGTACTTTCCCCCCTTTTTTTGAAAAATTTCAAAAATAAATTAATTCCAAAAAAAGGTTTTTTTTTAAAATTTAAAAATCGTGTCAAAGCTTAATATTAAAAAAAAGGAAAATCGACAGGGAATCAGTTTTTTACAGATTTGAACCTTTGCGGGGGGACGGTGTAAAAACCCCCCCACATGTCAGAAAAAATTTTAAAAAAAGATAAAATTTAAAAATTTTTTGGGATGACAGGGGCAGAGTGAAAATTTGGGTTTTTGGGGGCTTTCAAGGGGAAAAAATTTTTTAAAACCGGGGGTTTTTTGACAGAGGGAAAAACCCCAAAAAAAAAAGGTCGACGGAGTAGACATGCTCTAAAAAAAATTTTTTTACTAGTTTTTCATATAAGTTGTCACTTTTTGCGTTAAAAAAATTTTTAAAAACAAAATTTTAAAATTCATTTATTAATTTTTTTTAAAAAAAATTTTGGGAAATGAATATGTTTTTTTTTTTTGTTAAAATAAAAAAACCGATTGGAGATTGTTTCGGAAAAATTTCCAACCCCCAAAACCCCAAAGGGGTTTGGAATTATTTTTTGAAAAAAAATTTTAAATTTTATTAAAATTTTGGATTTTTAATTTTTTTTAAAAAAAAAAAAAAAACCAAAAGAGTTTATTTTTTTTTAAAAAAAAACAAAAATTATTTTGGGGGGGCGTTTTTCAATAAAAGCCCTTACCAGGTTTTGAAAAAAACCCCCAAAAAAATGGTATTATTTTTTTTTTTAAATATAAAGATTCAATGGGGTTTATTATACCCCAAATATTGCCCAAAGGGTTTTTTATAGTTTAAAAAAAAAAAAATAAGTTGGCTTCCAAAATTTTAACCTTTTTTGGGGTTTTTTTCACAGCAGGGTTGAGTGCCATTTTAAGCCTATCACTCAGTGAATGTAATTGGCTGTAGTGTGTCTCTTAGGCCGATTATATCCTCAAAAATAAATATGAGCTAGAGATTTTGAAATTTTGCTGATCAAATTTCTTTTCTACATAGCAAAAATCTGTGTTATACATGATAGGCATGAGTGTCCTCTGTTGTGATTTGGCTTAAAGCATTTCTATAACCTCAATTTTTGCAAGATTTCTCTCTCGAAAACAATTCCAATCCTGGTGCTTCCAAGAGTTAATGATGGTGGCATACCCAACCATCGTGGTTTTGGATGAATGTTCATTTAAGCCCCACACTCCAGCAAATGTGGTGTGTCCCTCTTGGCACTATTTTCTCGAAAACGAAAATGAGCTATATACATGAAATTTTGCAAATTGAATTTTCGGTAGAACGCAATTATACAATATATAAGTTTAGCGTACTAGCTTGTAAGTTAAAGAAATTAATCCTATTTTAAATTGATCTCTACATACAAAGGTATTAGGCGACTGACTAAGTGCCGCACCTATCGGCACTTGATGATTTATTGTAATGAGGTCATCATTAATTTTGGTAATGAATTTAGATCACGTGATCAATAGTCGTCTACATTTGACAATAGACGCGACTCTGGGCAGATCAATGTCACGTTTTCTTCTATTATTTTTTCGCATTTTGTGTGATAGAATCCAGTTGATATAAACTTAATTAATCTGAATGCAATCACGACCTGGATGGAAGATACCACTCTTGTTGATGAGGCAATTTTTGGCCTCTTTCTTAATTAAAACCCATCAGCCATGCTGTGAAGTCAACCATCATGTTAAATATGGAAGTCAACTTATTTTTTTAGTTACTATAACAAACCTTGGACAATATGTGTGGTATAAATAACACATTGAATCTTTTTAGTCAGTTATACCTAAATAATACCATTTTCTGGTGGTTTATATCATAACTCTGGGTAATGGCATTTATTGATCATCGTCATCAATAATAATTTGTTCGATGTTTGTAAAATAAAATAAACATGCCTTTTTTGGTTTTTATGTTTTTAAGAATATTAATCCGAAATGTTATATGGTAATATTAATTGATTTTCATAAAATAATTCCAAATCTTTGGAGTTGGGTCGGTAATCTCGAAACTAATCATCCTATCTGGTTATGCCTATGTTACTAAAAAAATAAACATATTCATTTCCTATATTTTTGAATAAACATTAATAAATGTATAAATTAATGTTCTGATAACTTTTACACTTTTACTGCAAAAAGTGAGCAAACGTCATAGTGAGAAAGCTAGTGAATAAATCGTTAGAGCATGTCTGACTCTCGTCGACCTTATCATTGTGTTTCCATCTGTCAATAATGTCCGGTATATAATTTGTTCCGATGAAAGCCACCAATGCCAACATTCACTCTGTCTGTCATCAGCCAAAATTTAAAATATCTCTCTTTAATATTTCTGACATGTCGGTGGGTTTACACGCGCTACCACAGCAAAGGTTCAAATCTGTCAATAACTGATTCCTCTGTCTGACTGTCATTTTTGATCATATTAAGCTTTGACACGACACTTATTTTTGAATGAAACCTTTTTGGAATTAAGTTATATTTGTATTTCAACATAGATGGAGTAACACAACATCGTGCCGCGTAACAGGTTTTCGTCGGGATTGCATACGTTTACTTTAAAAATTTATTCATTCTGCTATTTTCTTGTTAAATGGTTACTTAAAAGAGCACTATTAAATGTACTGTAACACTCATCAAAAATCCATGGAGTTCCGAAGCTTCATGCAAAATTTCAAAAAAGTCAGTTCACTCTCAAGATATTTGGCAGACGGACAGAAATGAAATTCTTATAAATACTGTTATCTTTGCTAACGCTCACTAGTGCAGTAGGGAATAAAAAGAGAAATCTTGCAAATTCCGATAATAGGTTTTTAGAGTTGACTGAATGTCTTGACAGCTAATTACAGTCAGTACTATAGAATTTATGTTCCCCGCGTAAATACTTAAACATTAAAAAAAAACGAAAAGCCAAAACAATGCACTTTTCTAATTTGTTGACTTACTTCACAGGAACCGATGAGGTTAAATTACATGACTCTTTTCCCACTAGATAAGAGAAAAATATTTTTTGACGTGACAACGTCTTTAAATTAGGTTGCGGCTCGGAGTCACTCATGAAAAAGTGTAACGCCCGGTAACGTTACGATGCCCGTCCCGTGGGTCCGCCGCACGGGATCCGCACGGGATAAAGCAGATAACTGTGGGTCCGCCGCACGGGATAAAGCAGATAACTATGTTTATTCGTAAAAATGTGGAGTGCTTAGATTCGTCATTTACAACAACTACAACAATAAAGGTAAATAATTGTACACTGATATTTCATTATCGTAAACTATGATTGATTGATTAATTGTTAGATTGACACAAAAAGTTGAGAAACTGAGTTTATAGGTTATGTCATACTATTGACAAATGTTGATAGTGTTAAGTAAATTATTTAGTTTAAATCACTCTGCAATCAATCGTAATTCAGTCGATTGAGAAGAAACAGCGCGTATTGCTAGTCAAACATTTAAAATAACAAATTATAACCTCTAACCTGTCATAACAGTGGCGACCAAACAAACGAACTAAACCGACCAATCACCACGCGCGGAGTTAGAATTTAACTGTGTTTAGCAAGAATTTCAAATTCCAATTTTAGTAAAATGTTTTATTCAACTTTACCATTTTACAATAACAAATTTTAATTAATTTCAAATTATGTACAATGATTTAGTAAACAAAATATATTTCTATAGTTAAAATTTGTGCAATTCTTATTTTCATTCAATTCCTTGTTCCTATTGTGCAATTTAATAATATTTCATATCAATAAATATTCTAGCCGAGAAAAAGACGTCACGTAAAATCTTCGCCCGTAAAACCGACTTTACAGGCAACCGTAATTTTTTATTTAATTTAAAGTCTTGCAACATATAATTGAACAAGTTGAGTTATTCCCATATTTAAATATTAAAAATATTCGTATTAAAATTAAAATTACTTTATCGAAAATTTTGGAAGCATTCTTTTTTAAAAAAAAACACACAATATAATTCAAAAACATTATTATTTAAGTTTATAGAAATATCTTGGTTGTATTTTATATACGCAACCTGGCTATAACAGAGTTAAATTGGCATATTCACCTATATAAACCTATTTATTTACACGTGGTAAAGCGTATTCCATCTGGTTAATTGCATTATACTAGTCATATTTACTTAGGACGTATATTTACTCATACCATTGTTTTCCATATGAATAGGACGATATGACCAGTAGAATACCTTTTTATCGCCACAATTTATTTTTTTCATTAAATCATTCAGAATTAGATTTTTATTACACACATATTAACACGAATTAGTCTAGGCATACAGATTCCAAAAGTAGAATAAGCATCTATGAACCAAATATATTTATCTGGGACTGTCTTCAGTTCCTAGTTATTTTAACTGTTACAGTACAGTAAAATAACAGAGAGTTGTGCTGCACACTTGCAGAGAGTATAGGCTATGCTTTTCTTGCTTTTCCTGCATTGTTAATTATGAGTAGTAGTATACTACTTAAAAAGAGGCAATAAACATCCTGTAGTTTGTGTGGCAATGCAATTAACTATGGAAAGTGGGTTACTAAAAATGTCTAGTATTTCAACTGTGTCTTTGAGGTTGGTTTTGTTTACGAATTTCAGTGTGGCAATATATTATTTTAAATCGTGCTCTCCAATTTGCCATGAGGTATAGTTGACTGAGAGTCAACAAAACATGAATTAAACATTAGGAACTAAGGGTAGTATTTTTAGTGTATGCAGGACCACCAGTGCTACAAAGGCTGCGCGGTTTGTTTTAACTTCTTCAACTGGTCCCTATATGGACATAGTTTTCTACAGTTATAGCTTTCCTTTTTATTTATATTTCTTATCTTCCTCTATTTCGGTGTACAGTTCTTCGATATTTATTTTATCGAAAAAATCATCCTAAGTTTTAGGACTAGTTTGGAGTAACATGAATTTACATTTATTAATTCAATACCGCTGTGACATGTAGTACTTACAGTAAATAATTGAGATTAAAATTCAATTGGTGCGGAAAAGCATTATAAAACTATCTTTTTCAGGTTAAAAATAGTTCCAATTGTTTGCTAATAATCTTATTCAATCACATTTCCTTCATAGGTATTGTAATAAAACAATAAGTAAAACTAAAAAATTTAGATTTAAGAAAATCTACCGTTTAAACTAATACATATTTTTGGCATGTAAAAAATGAATAACAATGAAAATATATCATAATATCATATAAAATCTATCATAAGTCAACGATAACTTATGTATACTTTTGTTTACAGGTAAGTTGAGAGCATGTTTGAAGAAACTGAGGTATGCCATGGAATGTAAGAAGCATGTAGATATACTTAAAATTTATACTTATTAATAAACGTAAACGCAAATATATTAAGTTATTAAGAGAATTAATAATTAAAAGTGTTTTGATGTAGATAGTTGGTAAAACACAAGCCTTCTAAAACAAAATAAATAATGTGATTACAAATTTAAACAACCTCCAATCTAAAGTATCGTCAACGAAAAAACAGTTAGTTACTCAAATATGAGAATAATCTAGTAGTTCCTACCTCACCTGGAATTATAGAGTTTATCAACTGGTTTCTGAGTCAAACGATTGAGTTTAACAGATGACCTAAATAGGATTTAAAAGTCGGCATTCGTATATAATTGTAGAGGATTATTGTATCTCCCAGAGTGACAATGAGGCAACCTGTGAATTGATTGATCTTAGTGGACTATTCTCATTAATCAGTAATGCCGGAAAAGAAAATATGGGAATTTCAAAGAAATATCTAATGTGTTAAGGTGTGTACAACCAAAGATAATGACGCAATCTTGTAGTTTAAATGTGAAAGATGAAATTATATTAATTGCACTCGTCCAAACAGTTTCAGGATGGTCTGTTTTTTTCGAGCCAGTCACTTGGTACGCATTTCACCGAATAGAGGAAAAATGAAAGTTTTATAATTTCATGGAGAGTTTGCAGACATTGAATTTAGACCTTCTTGAAATCAGATCTTGTTAGCTGAGAAATGAAATATGAGGAAAAAAAACGTATTTCAATCCATATTTAATTTAAAGATTATGCAAATTGTCTAACATTACAGGAAGCTTCTCAAAGGTCAACAAATATCTCATAGATTGGTCAACGACATAAAACTTATGTCCAAAATCACTTTATTATCATCTGTCTGGCCGAAAGATCTCTTTATTCAGTAACCAATTTTAGTTGATAGAGGTAACATTAACTTTTAATTACAGTTCAAAAATCATTTTCCTTCATGCTAAATAACCCTCCAATACAGACGCTATCGCGAGCTGAAATATTTCCAGCAATGGAGATATACAGTCTTCATAGACATTCTGGATCAGTTAGAAAACTGGACATTGTAATTTAGCATTTTGTCTATGTTAATTTTTAAAATATAGTGACAATTAACTGTGTAAAATTACATGGACCCTACTAATCTCTTTTTGTTCTATAACTGTTTACATAATATAAAAATAGAAAAACTTTTAAAAATTAAGCTAATTATTTGGCATGAAGTTTTGCACATATTGTTTTGATTTATATATAAATAAAAAATATGTCAAATATTATAGATCACTATAACAGCCAGCTGATATAAATCAACAGTTTTAGTTTCAAGACCAGCTGTGTTATTGAAATAAAACATTGTGATAATGGAAAATACATAGTCGTCAATAACCATCCTCTGTTTAGAACGGAACTTTTTATTTTCATACTTTCATCGTATCAAATTGTCTATACATTTGTTATTATGAAAGCAGGATCATTCTTATTCCTCTATCTCAAATATGAAATACCGTAGACATGAGAATGTTAAGGGATATTAAGAGTGGGAGAGGAGAAAGGGTGGGAGGGAGAGAGATGAGGGAGGGAGAGAGAGAGAGAGACCTGGCTATCTTTTCTACATAAAGCAATTCCTCCGCTGATATAATACGGAGACAAACGAATGGCTCCATCATGACGGGCAAATAAGGTTCCCTAGGGAATAAACAGCCCTGTGGTGGGTAAAGGGCAGGGTGGTGGGGAGCTCAACCGAGTTACTGAGATAGATATACTATACCTTGTTGCCCTTATTGTTCTGTCATTGCTCTTGAAACTCTGCATGGAGGATGTAACCACATCATTACTGCTGAGTCTAATATAACCATAATGATCACTTTGCTATCAGTTGCCTTGTATGAATTTTAAAACGTCTAAAACTTAAACCAAAAGCTGAAAGTCGTATTGATTAGCTGCTTCCTAAGGATGTATAAAAAGCTACTGTTTTTAAATGCTTAAAATCATGGATTTTGTATCAATCTAGGTTCACTGTTCACTCAGTAAAGAAACAAATGCTTTGTAAACAGTTATACTAATACTCCACTGCATACACCTTACATACATTTTTTTGCTATCATTACTCGATAAAAGTCTTAGAGATCTATAAAATATATAGGCTGTTTGAATATGAACAAATCACCAACTTTAATATTATAATTGAAATTACTTTACTTAAATTGTTTACAAATTATTCCAGGCACAAACAAGTCCTAATGGACAATGTTTAAAATGTATAACCAAATTACATTTTAATCTTCCGAGTTTCATTCATTCGAAAGGTATTTTTTTCATAGGGGCACACAAAAATCATATATCTGGTTTCGTTATAAATCTGAGGGAGAGACTGCACTAATTTTAAGTCAGTTAAAGCTACTAAAGTAATAAATTAATTTTGTAATTTCCCCATACATCTTATACCCACAAAGCAGATAGAAATGGAGTACACATTTAATGCTGTAAACTGTAAACTGTAAACTATAAAAATGAATCACGACTGTATTTATTTTTTGGCGGAAAAAAGTACTATAAGCATGTGCAGACATACATTATGTATACATTAGAGATCGCCATACTAAGCAGTAAATTGCATATTATCGCAATGCCCATTTTCAAAGGAATGTTTCAAATTTCAAGACCCCAGGTTTTCACACAGTTAGATTAAAATGGACAGAACATTTGTACTTTACAAATAACTTACAAGAAAGTGAGTTAATAGAAATCTTTAGCCTGCCATACATAAGATCCTTGCTAAGTCCATCAAATTTTTCAGGAGTATTTCCAATCAACATGACACTGTAAAAAACTGTGTTCTACATTTATATGAAATCAATCAATGTCAACTTGGAGAGCCAATGGCCGAGTCGTCTGAGACATTGGACTTAGATCTCAGTTAGCGCAGATTCAAATTCTGTCTGTGATCATTGCAAATTTATCAGTACCATTGACCTTGTACTACTGTCAACTCTCCTTATTCTGCTTGATAACATCCACGCACAGGCCAGTGCGAACGAAATGGGCAGAACTAGGCATAAAAGAGATCGGCCACTCCTTAAAAAAAATTCGTCATACGTGTTAATTTAAAATTTATATTAAGTTTACCTTCCCCTGTCCTCAAAGAGTCAGACGCTGTGACAAACTTGACTCTCTCAGAATCTGTAGTTAAAGTTGCTCTGAAGAGATCCCAAAAAATCAGCGATGAACAAGCTCCAAACGATCTCTCTACACTGCTTTGACCATATAGACTACAAAGTATAGTGTAATCTAGGTGAATTTTTGTTCTCATTGCCTCATTATATGCACGATTCAGTGCACCAGAATGCTTTAAACACAGAGGTTCCAGAGTCTGTAACTGCGTCTGATTCCAGATGCTGCAAATAAGAAAATTGAGCAGGAGCTAACCTCAACATTTACATTGAATCAACACTTCCAAACATAGCTACATTATGGGTTTATCATATGTGGTGGTAAATTGCAGAAAAATTCATATAATTAATGATCACTATATACTCTGTTTACTAATTTGTTTATTTTACAAAATGTTAAGTTTTTTTTTTTTCAAGGATTTGAATGATTAGGATATCAAATGCAACTGTAAACGGGTCAGATTTATAAACGAACACGCAGGTGAGGTATAACATATTGAAGCTTTAAAAGTGGTGAATTTTGAATAAAATGTTCACACTAGGCATTCCCAAGGTGTTAAGCGAACTCCCAAAGGTCTGATGATCCTATGTGTTATAATAATAGGTTACTAAACTCGAGGTGACACCTGAGATATTTCACACTTTTAGGGTGAAAAGCTGTTAATTAATCACTGTTAATTCAGAATACTATAATCAACTAATTGCAGTAATAACAGGTAAAACCGATGCATTAATTTCAAAGCATTCGATCAATGATAAAATTATCACAGGTAATGTACATTGAAATGGGAATGATCATGTTGGTCAATATTGTCTACAATTTGCCATCATATAAAAAACGGACATGGTTCTGTAATCGGTTGGACCACATCCAGTATAAAAGCTTAATTTATAATATTTTTTCTTTATTAACAATCCGATACATGTTTATTAAAATTGATTCATTTTCTGTTATCCAACTGAGCGTCTATGACATAGCTATAGATAGAACGGTCTTTTATTCTTCATCGGGCAAATAAATCGGCATTAAGTCACGTTACAAAGCTGTAGATGTTTTAAACCACTATTTTAAGTGATTTAAAATGATTTTTTAAGTGAACCTATTTTACACAGATTTAATTGACTGGCTTCGTTATTTTACCGTAGCCGGTAATTTGCCTGTTTGTTTCCCGGTACGGTGTGGCTTTGGCATATGAAAATAGTGGTTAACAAAATTACACGCCCAAAACCAACTTTAATTTTAAAATTATATAATAAAATCAGCACATTTGTGCTTATGTAAAGGAATTTACGAGTAACTTAAACCGGATGACAGTTTGCGAGTTATGAGTTTTTAAAGTTTAGTTTTTTTGAAAAACCAGTACTCTTTTTTATTGGTATTGACATAAAAACTTGTATTTATTATTTGTAGAATATATTTTTAATCTCATAAATAAACAAGCAAAATTTTAATGTAACTCCCGTTATTGTGGCTTTAGTAGTTAGTTTTTTGGTTAGCATTCAAACACAGGTATCTATACTGATTGACTTCATACCTGGTATAGAGAAAGAGGCACTGTCTTAAAGCAGATTGAAGATTCAGTGCACACTTTAATTGCATCTTTAGATCAGCTGAACCTTTGGACTAAAATATCTAGGATTTAACACTGGAAAATATCCAGTGTGGCTGTTTACATAAAGGCCAACAACGATGCAAGGATTACGAAGTAGTTAAAAATTCCATCAAAGTGTACTATTTAAAAATTACAAAGAGGCTGTGAAAAAACATCAGTCACATATTCAAAAAAGGTCGTTGAAAATGAATACTTTACTAATATTCTTGTATGTACCTGTAATTGAGTGAATTAGATAAAAAAAAGCATTTCTTCTATTAATAATATATTTGATTAAAGGCTACTCATTTATTACATAATGAGTAATAGCCTATATTCTGTTATGCGAAGAATGAAATAAAATGCCAGGGTACACCGAAATAAATATTTTTACTTTATCTTACTATGTACGGCTCTATTTGTTTGTAAAACCTAAAAAAAAGGTTTTATAGAATGTTTTTACAGCCTAATATTAATTATATTGGATTAATTTAAAGGGTTCTTCATGTATTATTGATGCAAAATTCTACACATTTCACGTAGAAACATTTTTTCAGCTTAGAAATATGATTAAAAAAAGATGTATTAAGTCCACACTGTTTTTTCTCAAAGATAATAATTTTATCATAATATAGAAAACGTCTTCTTTCGCTGTAAAACGAAAGGGACAAAGAAGTAAAAGGCAAATGTGCTCTGTAGCCCTTGCTACGTCTCGCTGAATGTCTTCATTACGTGAAAGAACCTTCTGATGGCAACATCACAAACTTTATTCAAGAAGAGAGAGAGACCTGAATTGGCAGACTAACACAAACTTAGTTGACATTTCATTTTTTGTAATTTTTATATACAGTACTTTGAAAAGGATTTCTTGTCTAGTAATATTATTTTGTAAAATTTCTGATTTATCTTGAAATATTAGTTCAGCCATATTCTGCAATAAGTAAAATAACATCCTAATTTATTACTATTCACTCCCTAGTCTATTCTGATCTGCTTTTAGTCACACACAAAACTATCTTCCAAAGTAAAATTACGCCATGTTGAAAAGTCAAAAAAATCTTACTGCATATTTCTACGCGTGAAAACCTTTTTTGAAATCGAATGCCAGGCAATCTAGCTATTTTCTACCGTTTTCTTGCATTTGCTATTTCAAGTTAATTTAAAATTTTTAACGAGTTGGCTATGGTAGACAACCGGTTAGTGCTGGCCGATACAAAACATTCAGGATCACTCATTATAGAACCACAGTGAAAATGTTAAGAACTTGATTACACTGAATTTTGGTAGAATAAAATTAGAAATTTTTTTTATAACTGAAAAACTAATTAGACCTTAATTCCTCAGCCATACACCATGTTTTTGAGTATTGTCAAAGAAAGATCTATTGGAGCGGAATATCTATATTATTTGTCAATTGGTTTAATAATTATAACGCATAATATTTTGCCATTTTAATTTATACACACACAACACACACACACACACACACACACACACACACACACACACACACACACACACACACACACACACACACACACACACACACACACACACACGCACGCACGCACACACACACACACACACACACACACACACACACACACACACACACACGCACACACACTATATATATATATATATATAGTATGCTTAACAAATTATTTTGTGAATGAAAATCAATACAACTTTTTTATTGTTAATTTGGATTTGCGGTTATACATTTTTAACTATTATTTTCTATGTGAATGTAAAAACTATATAAGTGGCTGGTTTCTATTTAACTTAATAAAATACGACATGAAACTGCGATCTACGTGATGCATACAAATTTAAGATCCAAAACATCCTGAGTTTACGTTTATCGTCATGGCTTAATTAATAACAGTTCAAGATGTGTACGGAGATTAAAAATGTGATGAATGCTATAAGCACGTGTTTCTATTTCAACCGAGTGAAGAGAGAGAGAGAGAGGGAGAGAGAGAGCGATGGCCCGGGCACGACTCGTGTATTTATGCGGTGTACACCTGCCTGTTGACACAAGAACCAACAAGACGGAGCAAACTTTGCCAAACTAGGTGACAGCTGCAACTTTTGTTGTTGAAGTACGTAATTAATCACTTGTATCAGCATTGTACGCCATAGTTCAGCTTCGTCACGCACGATTAGCTTGGACTTATAATTGTGACGTTTACTTCCTTAATAAGTAGACTGCGATATACTTCTCTCCTGTATCTAATAAAGAACAGAATTCTTAATCTATTTAAGAATATTCTTAATCTAACGCAGAATAAAACCACAATGAAGGTGTTAACCAAAGTTTGCACATCATAATATGGAATAAATGTTAACGTAATAACTAATAACCACAAATCAAATTGGAGCTAAAGAGCGAGGTTACTTTTTTAACATTTTTTAGCACTCTAAAATATGATGGGTCCATGGAGTTTTATCGAGAATTCTCATAAACTTTATACGGTATAAATGCTTCTCGATGCAATTCGACTTGAGAGAAATTTGTTCAAGAAAACAGAATTTCAGAAACTGCATAGGCTGGTATTTCTTATAGTGCTGGAAATCCTAAACTCCAGAGGTTGGGTGCTTCCATTGAATGAGCAGTATCAACATCTGAAGCCTTAGAAAGTCCGGTGTACCCGTAAGTCGGAATATTAAAACACAGTAATATATTTAGCTATCGAAGTCTCCAAATAAAATTTACAATAGTTCTATAATCTCTAAGGTCTAGACCAAACCTAATATGTAATCTAATAAGGCTTTGCTAGTTATGTACTTTATAAAATTTCGATATCCCAGATACCAGTAGCCCTTGCATGCTGATAGCTTCCGTAAGAAGAGAATAATACAGATTGAAAGCTTCAAGAAGCAGCAAACTTATAAGGGCTAGAAGTTGTGAACCCATATAATTTGGGAGCTGGAAAATTAAGAGTTTCATATCCCGGAAGATCAACCTTTTCAAAAGCTTGAAATTTATAAACGTTCTCTTAATCGAGAGGCTCTTAAAGATGAAGATCTCACATAGGCATAGGGAAAAAGAGCTAGGAACTGTTCTCAGGAGGGTGAGAGATCCTCCTCTTAAAAATATCTAAAAACTTAAAGAAACAATTCCAAACTTCTATCTGATCTGGAGATTGGACTGGGCAGAGACTTCATACTGAGAAAGTCCCCATCTATCACACGTCATAAACTGAGGATTCCCTTGGAAGAGATAAAGAAGTACTAAATATAGTTTACAGGTTGTAAAATAGGTAAAAATTCGGCAGATATGATTTTACAAACATAATATCACAAATGTTGAGACGAAAAAATGCGGCAAACGTGTTGGTCCTCTCTGGGTGAGGGGTTTGGGCGTTAATGCTTCCCTTTAAAAAGGTAACTTCAAATCCACTCGACATAAATATATTTCTAAAAAAAAGACGCAAATATAAATAACCCTATTAGTTTTTATCAGAATATGTCATATTTATTTTATTTTTTTATTTTTTACATTGGCTACAGGAATATTATCCCAAAACAGCTATATTGACAATATAAGTTAATAATAATAACAAACAATATAACATCAGATATTATTCCCTCTAGGAACTCGAAACATTTCAGTTTCCTGCTTTTGTCTGTCGATATGATATCTGGAAACGAAATGTCCAATGGACTTGAAATTTTATGTAGGGATTACTCCTATAAAAGCAAATTTTAGTTCCATGATGGAGCTTGTCTCCCCATGGGATTTGGCTAACGTTAGCAAACATTCAATATTAGTCATACGGGTAATCATGATGGAAACGATAAACAAATTTGTAAACAAACTAAGTACAGCCATATGCTATTTCATTGTGCGACATAGTAACATATGACCTAATGAAATTAGCTGTAGAGTTGAAATTTTACACGCAACCTCAGCGAAGCCTACATGATATAGTGTACTGCTACCTTACAGGCAAATACTATAGCCTTGTAAGCCTGTACTGTAAAAGTTAGGTTGCAGACAATTCAGAGTTATCATTCTCCAGAAAAAGAAGCAATTCTCAGTTAGTAGTGCAATTTGTTACAATTTTATAAGCTCAAAGTTTTCTTCACTATATCATGAATGCACATCACTGAAAATGGAACCTTAAAATGCTGTCTTGTTCAGTAATTACGCAATTCAGATTTAATCATGGAAGGAGAAAATGTCTAAATGGAACGAAAGGAAGTGATAAACTTCAAGTGCAGCTTTGATGGTGAGTGGAAACGCCAATCCGAGCAGTATTGAAGCAGATTGTTTGAGGTTGAGGCAAGTTTCACACACCTTTGAGAAACATTCTTATTTATGGAACAGTTCCAGTACCAAAGCATTAAGGGTTTCATAGTACACATTTAACTGCTTTTATATTTGATTTAGTATGTTTCAATACTACAGTAACATAATTTTTGTATCGATATTAGAAACATTTTTAAAAAACAATTAAATAAAATAATTTAGTAATTCATGTTGATATGATTTGTAGAGTTAAATACACGTTTATATACGTTCTTCTAATACCTGATTCCATGAACTGTTTGAGTCTCTCTGACCTCAACATCTTCAAATCTCTAGTTCATCCACTCCATAATCTATTAAAGTTCTCTGAAACACCAGAACTCTGAGACTGTCCAATCGTTTGGATTCCTAAATCTCATAGGTCCGTTTTAAACTTGGTGACCTTCCAGTATTTGAGAATTTTAGGGCTGCACTTAAGTATTAGCTTGCCTCAGAATTTTATAAACATTAAAATCGTTGGTCTAAATGTCCATATTGCAGAGTCAACCTCAAGAATGCAGGATTCTTTATGTCCTTGAAAAAGCTTACAGTACATATGAACGCTCAAAATTTACCACAGTTAAATGAAGCGTATTAAAAGATTATTACTAAGTGTGATAAAAACCATTTTAGTCCAAGTAACTTACACAGTCTGCAGGATTTTATCCCAGTTTTCAAGATTTTGCTTTAAACCACAGATTGTTTTCTTTGTAATTATATGCATAGGATAAACTTGAAAGCTGGAATTTGTCCCGTATATACATGTTGCGTATACAAGATGAATAGCAGATTTTATCAAAAACTGTTTAGTCTAAGAACAAAGTCTATGAAATTTCAATCGATCAATAAATCATCTTACACCGTCTTTAACATGAATTACAAGTATGGTAAAGGTTCTATAATAATATTTAATATAAGCTGTATACAATAAATATATTATAATGGTCTAAAAATATTGAATATACGACTTTATAAAACAAAAACTACAGAAAGATAAAAGCATTTTACATCCAACACCTAATAGCTATATAATAAAAGCATGACAAGTACTTCCTATCAGAGTAGAAATATACGAATACATAATTTAAAGAGGGATATCCTCCAGTTACCCCAACTACGGATGCTGGATTGAGGTTTCACGTTCCTTTGGAATTTCCAAAAATATCTGGCTCTCGAATTTTGAGCAAGATCGCCTGCTAAATCTGAGTGATTTTGGGCTTATCGTAGGCTCATATATATAAATATGATATGGGTAGATATGTTAAAATTGTAAGCTCCATAAAGCTACATGAGATACTTCGAGATAAACTAGTCATAACAAGCAAATTTCCCTACTGCATAGCGAAGACCCTTTTTAAGTACTGAGGTTACAAAATGTATTATTTTTTTATTAAATAATAAGTTATCTATATACAACACATTTTTTTAGAAGAAAACAGCGTTAATTAATTTTCATCAAGATTGAATCACAAAATGTACTTGCTCCGCCGGGACTCGAACCCGCGTCTCTCACTTGCGGCCGAAAACGCTACTGCTACACCACAGTGGTCTTAACTTTAACGATTAATTTATTTATTATTTGACTGTTTCTGTCACATATGTGTTTAATAACCTAAATAATATATTATCGGAAGACCAAATACCTGTCAAACCACTTTTTACAGTCATGACTTTTGTATGAACGGTAATCATTTTTTCATATATATATATATATATATATATATATATATATATATATATATATATATATATATATAGTTTTATGGGTTACATGCTGTGACGTCATTTCACTTTAACAGCGATTGCATGCAATCTGAGTCAGTATAAAAGGATTGCGGTGCCATACACTTGAAGAGGCCTGGAGTGTTATAAGCGAAGTTAATATTCTTGTCGGAGCCAAATTGAATTTGTTTCGCCCTATTTTACTTCGTGAACACGAGAACACTCTTAGCAATAGAAGTTTGTTTCTTCTTTATTCAACATGGAGATAATCTGTAATAACGTTGTGCAACAATCACAAAGGCAAATAACAATCAGACTGTGTATCTGATACTTTTGACTGAATGATTGCCAGACGATTGAGTCGTGAGATCGTATATTTGGAAATACTTTATATTTTTTGTAAATATTAAATATTTATTTTACTTCGTTTTTCATTGTTGAAGTAGATATTTATCACAAATAAGGACAGAGAACTGTGTTAAAAATATCGAATGTGAATTAAAAGCAAGGTATTTTATCAGCGTTAAAAAATAAAAGTCTACTTACCAAGTCACAATAAATTATGTTGTACGTGCTGGGATAGCTAGGCTATATGTTTTAATTTGCCATATGTTAAAACCACTTATGGAGTTTGTTTACAAATTTATTTATTCTGATATTTTCGCTTCATCTATAACAACAATGAAAATATTTGCTAACGCTCCTGCCAAATCCAATCTATATTGGATTAAAAATATTCCATCATTGAACGTAGTGTTTTTCGTATAACAACGAAGCTTTGTGCACAATTTCAAGTGTGTAGATCAATTCGTTTTCGAAATACCATGCGGACAGACAGACAGACAGAAATTAACATTTTCCAATCCCTCAAGTTATAGGCTCCTCTAGCGCTCAGCCAACAAGATATACAGTTAATCAAAGATTGTTTCAGAGTTCCGAAATTGAAAATATGAGGAATAACCATACCTAATCTTTATTTATTTTTTTTGCAATTTATTTATAGATGTATTTAGATTGTTAATATATTCCGTCTTTGCAGAGGCAATGAGCTGCTTCAACTCCTTGATTGA
This sequence comes from Homalodisca vitripennis, assembly GCF_021130785.1. Lineage (NCBI taxonomy): Eukaryota > Metazoa > Arthropoda > Insecta > Hemiptera > Cicadellidae > Homalodisca > Homalodisca vitripennis. Next base: position 96,328,426 of record NC_060214.1, read on the forward strand.
CATGTAATACAAATTTAAACAATCAAGTAATATGTCTGAAACATTAAAAGCGGTGTATTGGTGAAACACGATGTATTAATGAGTTTCTAAATGTTGCGTAGTTTGTAAACGCTTACAACTCCAACATGAGTTCGCTAATTAATCGGTTTGTTCAATCTGCAGTAATAATTAACGTGTAAAACATGCTTATGTCAGGAACAAATACTTTTATTTCTTGTCAGTAGCTCAGATAGCTATATAAGTTACTTATAAATAGATATGTTTGATATCCCCAAATAATAACTTTTAAACTGAATACTTCGGGGATAATATTTTATATTTTCACTAATGTAATAATTTATTCTGTTTCTTTCTTATCAGTTTGTAAACTGTATCCAGGATTAGTTATATTAGTTATTAAGCCCTTCTAGCAGAAACCCGGTATGTGCAATATAGGGTGTCAGTAATCCGGATCAGTTAAGGCCCGGCACCGTCCGGATTTTTGAATGTCCGGATTTTTGGAATGAACAAAAAACTAGGTAATTTAGAGCTAATGAAAGATTATTTCCAATCAAGCAAAAATCACGTTGTTTATTTAAGTAAAGCGGATAAATAAAACAATTCATTATTGTATTAATAAAATCTTAAAATATTTAACAGTCATGGTTTGTGTAAATATCATCTGGACTATATACTGATAATAATTCATATATATTTTATAGGCTTAAAAATAAATACCTATTGTAAACACTGTGATAATAAATGACTGAAAACACGAAATATTAGAATAAAGAAAGTGTTATAAGTTTTTTTAATCAATGCATCGGCTTTTTGGCAGCCAAGTTCTTTCATTGGTTAAGGGGAATAAGTGAGTTGGTGTTCCTTTATTCAATTTTCAAACCAAGCCATCAAAGTCTCTGTTGCCGTATCCTGGGAAGGTGAGTATGTGTTGCTTTAAGTATGGGCGCACCGAGGGGAATGACGAACAGGACCTGCCCCCCCCCCCCAAGAGCATTTCGCAGAATAACCGAACACCTCCTTTGTTTGAAGGTTATTTTTTGACGATGGAAGGATTGTGAAGGAAACAGGATTTTTCCGGACATTTGCCATCGTTCAGTGAAACAAGAAATCAGTAACACTACGTTTCGAGATCTGCAATCTGATCTCTTCTTACAGGTAAAGAACTAACCTAATACATAATTACAAACTAGGTTAAAATAAACTAATCTTACCAAAGCGTTGTGGCACGCCTAGGTCAGGAATCACAATCACCATGTTTGTTTGTCAACTTCACTAACTCTATAAACATGCACTTAATAAAAAACTATACACAACACTAATCATCAAAACTGAACTACGGAATACAGGTCACAATACGTCTTCATTCCTCTACTAACCACCTACGACTGACCAGAGGGTACAACCAATGGTAATCGTCACTGCAGATAAAAACAAGATGGCGGTTCTTTAAAAAAAAATTCAATTTCCTTCAACCTATCACCTAGTAGTCTTTAAAAAAAAAAATAAAATTTATGGAACTTTGAATTCAATCACAATCAAATATATAAAATCAAACTTTATAGCTATATTAATTTCCGAAATACACGACACTGGACATATAAAGATGCAATTTTGTTCAAAACGGCTAAATATTTGAATTTTACCGTCACGCAGCAACTAAAAATGTGCGGTAACTTCTAACTATTTCTATTTTTTATTGGTATTTGGAGTGTTTTCCATCCGGTCCCGGTTAGGAATAAAAGTTAAGATGATAACTTGATGACAAGTTTATTTTTATATTACACTAAAATTAGATATTCAATTACAGTAGACCTGGATCGCAAGTTTCCGAGCTATGAGTTTTAAAAGTTGCAGTTTGGTTGAAAAAACGCTAAAACCCGATATTTTAGTTGTTGTTAGCGTTATGAACACGGTTATTGTTAGTAGTTTTATATATATAAACACAGAAAATATACAAATAAGTTTTTTTTTATTCTAAATTTACTAATTATAGTCTTCTACTATGTTATAACAATATAATCAATGTACCGATGAAGCAATGCAATTTGATTACAACAATATTTTCAGTTTCATAAACCTAAGAGTAAGATTTTATATACCTTTAAATGAGGGCTTGAAAACCTAAAAGTATGGTTTTGTCAACTTAAAAGTAAGGTTTTTATGACCTAACTTGATTAAGTAATAAAAATAATTTAGTTTTACATTTATTTTAGAAGCATTCTTCATGAAAGATACGTGTTGGTGATCTGAAAAAGGTATTACGTCTGTTTGTTGAATCCTTTTTTAAGTGCTAGTAACTACTCGGAAGATATATATTAGACTAATACGAAGGGAATACAATTTATTTGTCTGCCACAATATTTGACTTTAAAAATATTTTTTCATAATTAAAAGGTGCTGTATGTGTATTGGAACGGGTTTTTGTTGAATAATAGAATATTTAGTTATATCAATTAATGCTGGATCTCTTGTCAAAGAAATAAGTGTTTAAGATTTATGTTCAAGCAAAGATACAAACTTATTCTTGTGTTTAATATTTTTTAAATTTAAGTTTACTAATGAACATTATCTTCTTTTTAAAGTTTGGGAATATCTGTTATGTGTATATATTTATATATACATACAATCCTAAACTCTAAGTAAGTAAGACTTGTCCCTGTTATCTGACCTACTCAGTATTCAGCCAAGTCGTGGCATTGATTCACTCTAAGGTGGTAAATACATAACGTGACACAAATGCTAACCTGTTTATTACATTTTTGTCACAGAAGACCTGTTTTAAGTGTAGCTCAGCTCACGTACGTTGTATGTGGGACGTATGATTCGAAAATATAGGTAATTCGAAAGACATTCAAAGCTTGAATAGTTAACGTCAATAGTATCTACCAAAATGCTATTAAGTCATGTAATGTTTCTCAATGAATAACACGTTAAATTTAAACATTTTATTCCCTGTCTTGGCTTATAAATATCGGTACGTTGCTTTTTAGGTGATTAGAATAAAAAAACTAAGTACGTCAAGGATCTAACTTGTTAAGTATGACAGCATCGCAAAACATCACAGCTAAAATATATTTAATTACAACATTATGAGAGCAATTTGATTAAACGTTTATATTTAGGTTGCAATTAACATGTTCATGTCCTATATTATTCTGCAAAAAGTGTAGCGTAATTAAAATGTTCAGCCCCGGCATACTATATTATTCTGCATCAAGTGCCGACCTACCTTACTCGCGTAGAAGTAAGATTGATAAGACGTACATGTTTATACACTTCTTGCCTGAAAATGGTGACGATTAAAATTACATTTAAAGAGTTATATATGCGCACATTTAGATAAATTTAAATATGGTTTGTGTTAATCACAGTAATTTAAATTGCAGCACATCAGATTTATTTGCTACATTAATAAACAAGTTACCACACTTTTGTCTCAATTGTTTCTATATTGTTTTTTTTGTAATCTTTGTGAAATCTGATATTACATATTTTTATAAATAGCTGCTATTTATATCCCAGAGAAGAATGCAGTTTTTTTTACACCACGATTAAGTGGTTGTAAATAAACAGTCATGTGAAATCAACCGTATTGTAATTTTAATCTGTTAATGGTTGTTAAACATTACGAGGAAAGTACAAAAGATAGAAAACGATAAAAATAGACTCCGATCTTGTGTTTGTCTTCCCTTTGTCTCTATTGTTCTTCAACAATACCTAGAAGATTGCTGTCTTAACAACGCGGAATTTTTGAAGCAGAACTTATGTAAGCATAAATAACAACAGTATCTATAACATGTTTAACTAGAACGTAAGTAGTGATATAAAGCATTTATTAATGCTTCAAATGAACTGTGGTGCCTTTTTTTATTCATCTTAAGCCACTGCTATTGCTCTATTAAAGGCCTATTTATTACCATGAATTGAAATGTGTTCACTGACTCATTGAAAGTTGTTTTATTGACGAAATCTTTCTTATACCAAAGAAGAAGCGCTCTCTGAATGATTGCGACAATTCCGTCTCAAATGGATCTTCAGATTTTGTGTGGACAGACGTACACACAAACAGACTCATTCCATATAATTGGATTTTTATCACTATAGCACACAAAAAGATAACAGGTTTACGTACACTAGGTTCAAAATACGTTTAAACATTTACGATATTTGTTTGTTGTTCTCCAGTCTGTATATACTTTTCCTTCTTCCGAACAACAAGGCAAAAGACTATGACAATTTAAATATCTTAAACTGTACATATGTGAGAAGGGGTAGAAGTAAACCGTTTGTAACCTAAGTAGGTTTCTGAGACCAATGTACTAAGAGGATATCTCTGCTGTGGCGTTGGAAATGTAATTGAAGAACCAGGAATGTTCCTATACGTGGAAAACATGATTAAATGAAAAATATTAAACTCTGATACTCTTAACGATGAACACTGAAATCATACCTAGGGTATGCCTTCTTATGTTTAGAAAATTCTTTGAGACTCCATTATATTACATCATAAGTGCTTTTAGTAAGTAGTATAAGGAATTCAATATTTAAAACTGCGGCGAAGCCGCAAATACTCAAAACATATAATCAAACAAGCTAATATCCCATCTTTACAATGTCAGGTGTTTAAAATGGCATATGACTGTATAGCTGAAATAATAAAGCCCAACAACATAATTTCCGTGGTTAGAAAAGCAAATCACGTTCCAGATGATTTAATTGTTATTTAATGCAAGATAGGAGTACGCATCAGCACACGTGAAGTAAGTCGTTTCGCTGGGCTTCAGTAAAACCACACAGACTGCATATCATAAAACTGGGTTTTCCCTTTATAGAATTGGAGCTTCATGCAAGTTCCGTCTATAGGTCTGTTCGTTCTTGAAAAAACGATCAGAAATACAGAAATACCATTTATTCCGTCCCTTGAACGATAGGCTTAATTAGCAAAAAAATCTATTTGGTATTACTAAATGCAAAACAAGAATTAGAAGGAGTATTATTTTCTGAGATCCACGATTAGTTCATCCATTACCGTTTGTGACAGAAGTTCAGCATTCAAAGAGGTATTAATTACATTTCAACGTCAAGAGCGAACTACTGATTAAGTTAAATTAAAGACATCCCTTTAGTGGACAGAAAATCGATATGGATGTTTAGTATTGTACATAAAATAGTTCGAGTTGAACGTTATGGTTTTATTTTTATCTGTCGTATTAAAATTCTAGTATGGACCTTCTACGAAATAAATTATAATTAAGGATGAGCCAAACGAGTGCTGCAGAACTATAGAAATAATCTAAGCGCAACTTCTCTGTACATAGTCTACAATGGATGGATGTATTTTTATGATAGGGTGATTCTTCTCTAAAATCGGCTTCAGACACTTTGCAAAAATATTTTTAACTAAGAATTAGTGCAATGTGAACTATATCGAAATTAAGTATTATGAGTACACCTTGGTGAATTTCACTAATCAAGACAAGCTCAGTCTAAGGATAAAATGGGTCTAACTGAAGTTATCCATAAGCCCAATGTATTAGAGATTGCTATATTCTCATCGTATTTACTGAGGACCATGGAGATTTCGTGGTGTTATAAACCACAAGGTCTGATAATCTAGAGTCCTCTCAGAAGTTAGATGATCTAGAATGGCTAGTGATTTAGAGATAGCAGGTTGTCCCGCAGTATTGTGTCCATATTGTCATCAATATCCCTCACACTTAATTATCCTACAACTTTAAGGCTCTAGAGTTTGGAGGTTTTTAAAATACAGAGTAAATGCAAATACCGTTGCATCCTGCAGTCCGAGCAAAAAACTATTTGAACCTTCGTTTTGGATCTCCGGTACTTCTAGAGACCAATGGTTCCATAGGTTGAAAAGTCCTTGATCTTAGTGTAATACGAGAGCGGTGTAATGTTCCTTTAAGGTGAAATGCATAGTAGAAGTTGTAGTAATCCAGGGGAATTCGGGATGCGGAGGCTTACAAAAGCCTCAATAGCCAAGTAAGTAATAATAAAAGCCTCTAGGCATAAAAAGCCTCTAGAATTTTGTTTCCTAAACCATTTAAATTTTAGGCATTTTTCGTCTCAAAGACGAATCATAGTAACTGGATTTTGTCAGATGTTTATTGATCCCTTACCAGTTCGATTGTATTCATAGAAGTTAGGAATACAATATTGATGTGTGCAGTATAATAAGCGGCCACCACCACAATCGAATCATTAATATTTATAATTATCTAACATATAAAGAACAAAATTTCGAACGCAATTACGTTTCAGGTATTTAAAACAAAAACTGCATAGTTCAGCTGTTTTTATATCTATAAAAATTAATAATTTAATTATGGATTCTATGTTTATTTTATAAATTGTTAACAAACAAAACAGTGTAAAGTTGAGTTACTTTTTACTATTTTTGAATGATAAACGTTACTTACAGCTTGTGTCATACCAAACACACGTTTTTACGTTGTTTTAAATTATGTGCAAACAGCATTATAATTCAATATATTGAAATAGCTGGTATTAATTCATTGTTAATAACCACAATTATAATACTTTTATATTTGATAGTTTAGGTATTTCAAATCGATAATTTGTTACTCCAATTCGATTGTGGTGGTGGCCAATTACTATACTGCAATTCAGTTCGATCAAAAGCTGTTTGTAGTTAAACGACCAGGTAAATTTTTTTACCCAATTACCCCATAAACCAATTTAAGCACTTTTAAGACTGGAATATTTTTAACGTAGAGTTATGGGTGGAATCTGAATTTAAATTTATAAATGTTATGCACATTGAAATTTTTTCCTTAGACTAAAATTTCATCATATTGTTGTGATGAAGAATGAAAAATTAGATCTTACAGGTAATGAGATATTTTTCAAAATAACCAATAATTGTAATATAAAAATTACGTGAGTATTAATTATGTTTTTAACTAAGAAACCTGTCATTACTCTACGATTAAAATAACGAACAACGTTTCATGTTTTACATTGTTTCAGGTTATAATAGGTTCTATCTTTATTATTGGTTCTATAATCAATAGCTAAGTAAAACCGGATGTTAAAAGCCTGTCATAAGACGTTCATATTGATCACTGCTACTCATTGGTTGGTTGGGTTTTAGCCAATCACGATAACAGTTCCGCCTCCTTCAGATCAATCTCTATATAGAAAGATATATATTATTAGCAGTTTCACTGTTGAATACTAATAGCTCTCCATGTCGAGGACGTATGGTTTAAGGTTGTATGGAAATGTTTTGCTATCAATATTTCGATGTGGTGTGAATTGGAAACCATAGATATAGTTCGAACCACTTTGAAGAGTGACAACATATTGCCAGTTGTTATTCCGAATAGATTAGTTGTACTGAAAACATTTGTAACTCATACTATCATTATAAAATCGTATCGATGTTTTTACTTTTACGTGAATTTAAAATTATAATCTCAATTAAACGCCATGGAGAAAAAAATGTTTTTTGTGTGCGAAAGCTACTAGATTATTATGCTGAATTTTCTTTGATGAAGAAGGAGGCCAATCAGCAAGAGGAGTATACAAATCAACACAACAAAATATTCTTTCTATAAGTAAAATCGTTTTATGTTTCGGAAATTGTTTTCTTCTTCATTGTTTGGTCAAGTTTATTTGAGAGTCAATGTAAAATTGCATCAGTAAAATTACAATCATATGGCGGTTAAGACACATAAATATTAACCCAAATTGTAAATAAAAGAGAAATTTCCTTTTTATTTCTTTTTGTATCATTTTTTAATTTATAGGTTTTAATTCATTTTAGCAATTGTAATTACCAAAAAAAGTGAATCTGTTGCTTTACATACGAATTTACATAACTTACATTTACTTCTGGTATTACATTATTAAAATATGCGATATACGTGTCAAATCAGAACGTTTTCCCACAAAGAGATTCACTGGGGAACAATGCTTGTGACATAGACATAGCTTAGTACCGCCTATCCAGACCTCAATGCTAAGCTAGAGCAATAAGCAGATTAATTGGTATTCTCGTCGGCTTAACAGTATCTAATTTTAATTTCTGACAGATGTAAATCGGTAAAAGATCAGCATATTACCGATTATATTCTAATGCATTCTTTGTTCGTCTTCTACTACACAATTTGTCATCCGGCGTCATCTAGTGACAGCCCGAATATATACTTAGGACTAACCGACAGATGGTTGTGAAAAAGAGAAAAGGGAAAGTCATGAGTGCAATCAGAAATAAACAACGAGGACTTTTAACTTCGAGTGCGTGATTATAGTGACATATGTAACCGTCTGACATTAAAAACTATTCTCATCCATGAAATAAAATTTGAAAAATTATGCCAAAATACGGGGGATGTACAATTAATCTTAGCCTTCAGAGCTGTTAATAATAATTTATAATAACAAACTGTCGTTATATATTGACACTTTACCATATTTTGGGACGAAAACACTGGTGACGGTTATCATTATTAATAAAAAATATAGTCATGTAGGCATAAGCCACGAACACTTTTCTTTATGATAACGCAACAAATGTTTCAAATTGTCCTAATAAGCAATTATTCCCTTTAATTAGACGATCACAAATCTTGAAAATCATGCTGCCTACAAACAAATCCACACTAAGCCAAGACATTAATTAATAAAATTAAATTGCGTTACCAGAAGGATTACGTCTGTGCAATTTTCATACCTGGCTTTTGTTATCAAAAACAAAATGTGAGAACTGAATGACTTTTATTATTTGCTGTGCAATACAACATTATTATTTATAAGAATTTTATGGGCTTAATAGCTATTATTATACGCATAATTAACACTTACAAAGACACCTCGCGGCATTTCGCGCCTTGACCTCAGAACATGGCAATTAGCGTGACGGAAATCAACGCACTTATACCGGAAAGTTGGTGTTTAACTTAGCCACGTGAAAATAAGAAGCGTCAATAACGATTCTATATCGTACTATAAAAATATTATAATACACGGTATAAATTCTTGCCTGAATTTTTAATTGACCACCTTATTCTTCAGACCTGTCCCCCCCTAAAGTGACTTTAATGCGTTCTACTGCTTAAATAAACTTAACAGAATAGCACAATTGCTTCTTTTTCGAAGACTTTGCGAAGATCACGATTGGCATTTTGAGATCAAAAACTGTTCTTTATAACTGATATTCAAAGCAGTGGAATATTATCATATCACGTCTGGACAGACCTCCTAGTTTTCCTCAAGTATTAAATCAATTAATCAACACATTAAAAAAAATCTTTGTAGCTTTAAAAACTTGCTTTTGATCTAATTATTATAGGTTTAGTTTAGTATATTGAGGGCATAGGTTGATTTATTTTCCATTAACTACCTAAAGGATTTCGGAATAATCTGCAGTTTCCATTAAAATAATACTAAAATATTAAAACGGTCAAAAATAAAAATTGTAATACCAACTACTGAGACCAACTTAGAGATACAATATGAATCTTGCTTATTGTTACAGCCATAAGTGTTGACGGTCTCCATAGGCTGGTAATATATCTATAAACTTAGTCAAAGTGTAATGTTATCTCAAGCGAAGCCTTTATTGTGGTTTTGAATACGTTAGAACTTTGGATACGCAATATTGAGTACTTGTTACCTTTGCCTTGTAATCAATACCTTAATCTATTTCCAAACAGGTGAAAACCTGCGCGTTCCGTAACTTCACTGATAGAAATGTCTGAGGTAGTTAGAGAACATACAATATATACAGAGTAAATTAAACCAAAAACCATGCGGTATGCGGTCCTGCAGGTTTTTATTAGCAGGCCAACTGTCTTTCTACCCAAAATATACGTTAATAAAAAAAATTTTTTAAAATTATTTTATTAAATTTAATTTTTTATTTTTTAAAAATTTTTAATTTTAAACCCCCCCCCCCCCCCACCCCCCCCCCCCCCCACCCCCCCCCCCCCCCACCCCCCCCCCCCCCCACCCCCCCCCCCCCCCACCCCCCCCCCCCCCCACCCATTAATTATTTTTCTAGATTAGTTGTTCACGCTCTTGAGTCACCTTTGTCACTCTTAGGATTTTCTCCATGTATTTAACCACCATATTCCAGCATTACTGTCCTTGAAGCATAACTCAAATAATAGTCTGCGGATGAAGATATTCTTTCTGTAACTGTATCATCAGCTCAAATCTTACTTATGTTCATATTCTGCACCTAAAGAAAGTATGTATCACATTATCCCGAGGAGAATATCTAAAAACGCAAGCGGGCAATTCCCGTTTCCCCATACTGTGCCGGTACGCTCCAACATACCCCAAGCCCAATAAAAACTGGTTGAGGAAGAAGCCTACCTCATCGTGCTGCCTCTCCATTCACGCAGTGATGTTAGCAATCAATATTTTCGTCCAACTTGCATGCGATTCAGCATCCCAGCGAGATGCCATATCTTATACTGACGACTTTTTAAACTCGCTCTGCTTCCTCAACTCCGGGCTCTTCCTTGCTGTCAAAAATATTCTTATTTTCTTGCACCTTTAAATCGATGGGTATTACACTTGCAATGACCTGAACCACTGGCTCAGACACTGACTGGTACGAGCCAGCGACCCTCAAAGCGGCTTTTCTCCGAACAGAAACCATTCTCTTTTGATAATTGCCTTTCTTTATAGTATCGGACCGAACCTAACATCCATGGAGTAGGATGGATTCGGTAATCGACATCAAGAGTCACCTTTCCTGATGAGTACCGAATACACTCCAAAAATGAGAGATTGGTACACACCAAGGTAGACCAATGGTAGACGTACACACCAAGGTACTTCACTGCAGGCTTTTTACACATTTCAATTCTTCCAAATTGGAGTTGGATGGCTGTTGAAATTCTTTTTTGTGTGAGGAGAACCAACTCAGTCTTTTTAGTCGCTAGTGTTAACCCGTGTTCTCGTAGCTATGAGCTCACGTGTCGCATTACTGTGGTCAGCACCAACTGTTAATCTTCTATGCTAGGAAAAACAATAACTGCAGTGATTTAATCTGCATATTCAACCAGAAAAGCACTCGGAGGTATCATAAAACGCAAATTCCCATCGTAGGAAACATTCCACAAGTTGGGGTCCAAGATAGAACCCTGAGCGGTCCCGCTTTGGACCTCCTTCTCGCTCGCCATCCGATGTCATAAAGCCCGGCTGCCGATCTGTCAGGTAGTTTTTCACCATCCTGAGCAGATACTCTGCAATGTTTCTCTTAGGCCTAATTCATCTTTCCGAATTAAAAACATTCTTGATATCCAAAGTTACCGACATTACTATCTGCCTGGAGTAGTGGTTCCTCTGCGGTGCCTCCTGAAATGCAACTTAGCAATTATTTTATGACACCAATGGTTGATTCTAAATTGCCCTTGTCAGATGTGGCCTGATGAGTTTCTCAAACAGCTTCCCTATAACATCGGTCATACAGAGAGGCCTGTACACTGGTGGAGAGCTTTTATCGCCCTTGTCTTTGCTGCCCAAGACTTCACGCTTTATTTTCCAGATCTTTGGGAAAACGACCTCCACCAAACAGCGGTAGTACATCCCCAGGAGCATGTCTGAGTAATTCTGCACAGCCACCTTCAGCACTAAGCCGAGTAAGCCATCTGGCCCTGGAGCCTTCTTGTTTGGAAGTGTTCTTGCAGCTTGATTTAATTCTTCTTCTGTGTACAGTGACACACCCTTATCCGGCGCCGCTTGCACCTCTAAATCTCTCACAGGTTGGAAAAAAGTGTCAAAGATTTGCTTCATCCGTTTAGTATCAATCATGTGACTGATCGACAGATGTCCGAGCTTTCGCATTACAATCCTGTATCCTATACCCCAGGAATCTGCGTTAACGTTATGTCTAAGCTCTTCCAATTTGAGGCTCTCGCTCTTATTTATGGAAAACTTAAGTTCTCTTCTTGCACCCCTGTACTCCAAGTGAGCATCAACTGCAACATAACCTTCTCTACTATTCACCCTTCGCCGATGTAGACATCGTCTCTTTAGACCAGTGATCTCATCTGTCCACCAGTATGAGACTATTCTTCCTCATGAAATCGACTTCTTAGACATGCAAGGGTCGCAGGCCCTCCGTAATAAGGCCATGGTTGCCTCCACCAGGTTTTCTGCTGTGCCTAGCCCATCTATTAGATCATTATTATCTGTCTAGAGAACCTCAGAAAGCACGTCTTCTTTGATCATGCTTCATGTTTCGGCCTAAAGTCAAGTTAAAAGTGATACAGTGGTGATCGCTACCAGTATAGTGTTCACTTACTCTCCAACCTACAATATTACGTGCAAATGCCTCCGTAAAGTAAAAGTGACGTCCGGTATTGTCTGCGTATGCCCCGGCCTGTGAAATTTGGATGCAAAGTGACCACCGCGAGTCCTGTTATTGCAACCCCTGTACGGGGTCAAACCCCACTCCAAACCTTTCGCATTGAAATCGCTGGTGACCAGACCATTGCCAACAAACCTTCTTAGGATGTTCTACAAATAGAAAATCTTTGTCCAGAAGTCCTGAGTGAAGTAGCTGCTCACCAAAATGAAGTCCGCACACCTCACCCAAAAGAATTCCAGTGACATGCCCTTCAACAAGCAACTTACCTTTGGGCTACCGTTTGAGGTTATCCTAAAACCACCCTGGACCAATCTTATTTCAATACTGCTCACTGATGATCAGAAATTGTATGTGTTTTTCAACCTTATTTGATCCAAAACAGCATAGCACTCGAATTCTGTGAAGATTGACACATAGATTTGCTATAGATGGTTTGTACTTCATAAAAATGTATATTCATGGAAATAAAAAAAATACTGGGATACTGCTTGGCACGTTACGTTTCTTTGACTTGACCACATGATGCCTATCTAAAGTAAGACATTATCTTTCAATTGCTTTTAAGAATATTAATAGGATTAAAAATAAGGCTATGGTTTATTGGTTTATTACATATCTAAGTAATAAACGTGCCAAATTTCGTCAAATTCTACCCACTAGGTTTTGTGTGATTAAGTATCAAACACCCACATACTTAAACACCCAATCATACAAATATATTTAAAAACTTTCATATTTTTATTATTAGTGGAGTAAAGATTTTCCATTGCTGTCTCAAATATATAGTAATTAAGTTTTACTATGTAGTTATATTTTTAATATATAACCATTAGTAATGATAATTAGTGGTTAGAAAGTCGATAACTCTGGTCATAATTGTGTCCAGCCCGCACTTGTAAGATCAAAGCGTTAACTTTGCTGTTAAGCTATCCGCCCGCCGAGATTATCCCCTTGGTTTATCGAGTCAATGGCTCACACAAAGTTAATAAACTGCCGCTGACAAAAATTGGTTTATAATTTCTAACGGCACCTTGATAGTAAAACTAAACCTTTTTTATTTCCTCTGAGTGGCAGAATAAACGATGGAAGACGAAGTGGCTCGTTTAAAATTTTAATTTTAGGTAAGTTTTTGTCAGCGTATCACACCAAATCTACATAAACATTAATACCAATGATAAGGTATATTCAAGGCATCACTATGAGTATCCCTAACATACAGGAAATCAGATCCCAACCAGCATCAGATGCATTCAAATTCAACATTCTGATGCTTTAAATGAACATCAATTCTTGGCAACTTGCAATCACGTGCAGCACGTACCGGCACATGGCACAAAGAATCTGGCATCAAAAAGTTGCCTTCCTCTTCTCGAGCGTATTCTTGTTGTTCACGTTGACAGTTTTACAATGTGTGTTATTAATAGTCCGTGAATATAATCAAAACTATCGATAAGGATGCTACAAGTATCGACTAGATTAGTGAAACGTTATTAATACTCAGATTAAGAATGAACAAGTATCAATTGAAATGATAATAGGATTTCGAACATTTACCATCGTTACATATTAGAAAATGTCCTATTTTAAGTTTCTTTTCTAAAACAAATCTTAGGTGTATGGTCGGTGAATGTATATTTATTGTGACCTGTATTCTGTAGTTCAGATTTAATAATTAGTCTTTTGCCCTCATGAAGTGCATGTTTTAGGGTTAGTTGAGTTACAACTATAATGGGTTTGATACCTGAATTAGTGACAACGCTCTAGTATGACTTGCTTATTTTAACGTAGATTATAATCGTATTTTACGCTAGTTATTCATCTGAGGAAGAGATCAGATTGCAGATCTTGAAACGTTGTAACTGATTTTTGTATGTCACTGAGCGATGGAAAATGTCCAGAAAAAATGTCTGTATTCTTTTCAAGATGTATTACTCATAGTGTTATACATAGTTTTATACTAATAGTGTTATGGATTTTGTAACATATAAGGGTGGTAAATGTCCAAAATCCTGTTATACTTTGACACTTTCTATCGTCAATAACATACTTTAATCAAAGACGTATCAGTTATTGTGCCAATTTTCAACAGGAAAATATATTAGACCCGTAATTGCACACGGTGTGCAGTATACTCATATTTAAAAACCACTCTTCTCTAACTAGCCTCATACAATTTTAAAATAACTACGATCCTTGAAGGGAGGCATACTTTATCATCGACGTGAATATTGCCTATATAAAAATGAAGACTCATGCAAAATTTCAAGTCAATGCGTAAGTATGTTGTTCTCAATATATCATGCGACGGAAAAAAAATAAATATAGAAGATAATTATATTCATTTTATTAGATTGTCAGTAAACGGACCAACCTGTATGTTAATAAATTACCATTGGTACGGCAGTTTTTAAACAAAGCCTGGGAATGAATGATGAGAACAGTAAATGTTTTTTTACACAAAGCTGACAGACAGGGATGCAGGTGGGGGAGGGGGGCCAGTAACGCAAGAGTATGTGAACAGTTTGGCCTCTCTCACCCTGGCCTGGCCACCCGCTGCGCAGAACCGCCGACCTGTCCGGCCATTAGTTGAGATTTACGGCTGTTTGCTTCGGTGCACATACTCCCCGCTCGAGCCCACGAGGTTCAGCGTTGCAGCAAGTTCGATAACATAGTGATCACTGAGAGTTTGAGATAGTATTGTGCACTCATTGAAGAATGTGGCGCAACTTTTGCACTTCTCGATCATTTTTAAATATTACAATACTAGTAAAGAAGAGTTTTTTTTTGTTTTAGAATTATTTTAAAGACATATTACTTTGTAGGTTTTAACTTCACAAAATGCTGGTTTATTTGCAACCTCTGTGTTCATTTAAACCCAAAACCCAAAAATATACGCGTGTGAGTGTGGATTTTAGCGCTTCACCTCGCTATATAAATCCCTAAGTAGTTAGTGGATACAGTTTTAGATTTTTAAATACTTCGTGAGACAGAATCAGACTTCTAAAATATAAAAATTATTATTACACTTAGAAAATAATTAAGATTATGTATATAGCTGTATATGAACAAGGTGTACCAACGTGTCTCGTAACAGCTCAATTCTTTCCCGAGATATAATTTGGACAATGTAGCTTCACTAACACTCAGCCAAATCCATTGGAGCGACATGCATTATCATTAAAATCGATGTTGCCTTCATAGTAATGACGCTTTAAAGGTCGTTCTTGACTACGATCTATTCTATGCGGACAGACAGATTGACAGAATAAAAATGTTGACAGACACCAGAGTGATAGGCTTCGCTAATGCTCAGCCAATAGGAAGTATTAGAAATTGTATAAGAACTGTTATGCCACATTTAACGAATGGGTCAACAGCAAAAATCTCGTTAACATAATTGTCCTTGCGGCAGGGCATTGATTCAAGTGGTGTTGACATCTGGACTGGAAATTTACCTACTTTTTGTGGCTTTGTACTTTAAGTATTATATTTTAATCAAACTCGTTAACAATACAATGACTCGTCCTGGAAACTCCGACTGATTACAATGAAGCCTTAGCTCGTTTACAATAGTAGTTTTTAGTTGTTAAATAAGTGTATTTACTAAGTTATGTGTGTTCTTAATTACAATCCAATATGTATAACTGAATATCTTTAAGTACAAAAAAGTAAAGTTATATACTCGTAAATGTTATAAACGCGATTCTTTCAGGATTTAACACTGGTGTTTTGGGTACATGGCAAGCTGGTTCCAGTCTCCAGTCTGTATTTTCTCAAGGGAAATACGTTCTTTCTGTTGCCTTACGTGTTTTGCTTTGTCACAATATGCATAGTATTTCACTCTCTGACGGCGTTATTGGCTTTTAAATGTTTTCTTTACAACCTAAAAACCAAACTGGGATGACTATTGAAAACACTGTGATTAGTTTAGTTTAGGATCGCTAATCTAATCAAGTCGAGGTTTAAAAAATGAGGAAATGTGCAGAACTTTAATCTACGAAAGGAATTGGGTTTTCATTAAATGCTGTCATAGATGAGATATATTGAGCAAAATATAAAACGATCTTGAGCTACAGATAGACTAATTTCGAGTATTCCATGTTCAAGGTCAAGACCTCGATGGCTGAACTGGTTATGTTTCGGGCTATGCATGGGTTATGTTTGGATATGCCATAATTATCCAATTGAAGGAACATAACCTGGGAAATACCATGCTTTGGCTAATTAAACTAATTATGTTACAATTACTAGTTTTATCCTATATATATCTTTATATATATATATATATATATATATATATAATTTCAATAAACATTGAATCGCAAAAAGTACTTGCTCCGCCGGGAGTCGAACCCGGATCTCTCACTTGCCGGGTGAATGTGCTACCATTACACCACAGAGCGCTTACTTTTTCCGATTCAATTATTTTGTATCTGGCCGTATCTGTCACATATGCGTTTAAATAAGCAAACTAACATATGATCGGAAGACCAAATACCTGTCAAACGACTTTTATTTTCATTAAACTGTATAAATGGCAATAGCCTTATTTAATTTCAATAAACATTGAATCGCAAAAAGTACTTGCTCCGCCGGGAGTCGAACCCGGATCTCTCACTTGCCGGGTGAATGTGCTACCATTACACCACAGAGCGCTTACTTTTTCCGATTCAATTATTTTGTATCTGGCCGTATCTGTCACATATGCGTTTAAATAAGCAAACTAACATATGATCGGAAGACCAAATACCTGTCAAACGACTTTTATTTTCATTAAACTGTATAAATGGCAATAGCCTTATTTAATTTCAATAAACATTGAATCGCAAAAAGTACTTGCTCCGCCGGGAGTCGAACCCGGATCTCTCACTTGCCGGGTGAATGTGCTACCATTACACCACAGAGCGCTTACTTTTTCCGATTCAATTATTTTGTATCTGGCCGTATCTGTCACATATGCGTTTAAATAAGCAAACTAACATATGATCGGAAGACCAAATACCTGTCAAACGACTTTTATTTTCATTAAACTGTATAAATGGCAATAGCCTTATTTAATTTCAATAAACATTGAATCGCAAAAAGTACTTGCTCCGCCGGGAGTCGAACCCGGATCTCTCACTTGCCGGGTGAATGTGCTACCATTACACCACAGAGCGCTTACTTTTTCCGATTCAATTATTTTGTATCTGGCCGTATCTGTCACATATGCGTTTAAATAAGCAAACTAACATATGATCGGAAGACCAAATACCTGTCAAACGACTTTTATTTTCATTAAACTGTATAAATGGCAATAGCCTTATTAATTTCAATAAACATTGAATCGCAAAAAGTACTTGCTCCGCCAGGAGTCGAACCCGGATCTCTCACTTGCCGGGTGAAATATATATATATATATATATATATATATATATATATATATATATATATATATATAATATATATAAAGAAAACAACGCCATATATCCTAATATTAATAAAAAAGTAAAGGTTTGTAAAGATATTTCAATGTTTGGTACTTGTAGCATTTGCTACATTAGCAAATTAAAATATTGTTAATACATAGTTACTGTGGAACATAAATTTGAACATATATTATAATATAATTAGATTTGTCAAAAAGTAAGTAAATGAAAAATGCAGTATTTCAAGAAAGGGAAGAAACTGGAAGAATGACATAGACTTTACTGTTTACTGGAAGTCAACTTCGATAACAGGTTACAATTGGGGTAGAACAGTTAACAATTTCTCTAGCCCTGTGATTGGATAGTCGGAGGCCAAAGATGAGTGCCAGTGATGAGATAATAGTTTAGGGAAGGGGTATGTATGTAACCTCCGACCCGCGAATATCTGCGGATGTATTTCAGTGTTCGGCGTATTATTTTTGTGTGCTCTGTTTTTTTTTTTTTTCATAACCGTTCTGTGTAGGAGTTTTTGGAATATTTTATTATATTCATACAATCGAATAAGAAAAAATTGAAGTGTACTGAATTATTAACGCAACATTGCGAGATAGTACAAGTTATAGCAAGATTTGTTAAGTCAAGTCTTCAACTTTGATTTTTGTTAAAGGTTGTTTACAATAAAAATTTAATATATATATATATATATATATATACAATAATAAAATTTTTTTAACACTTTGAATGAATTGCTAGAATTTGAAATGTACATTGTACGAAAATTAAAAAAAGATCAAGAAGTTTAAAAAATTTTTATTATTGTATATATATATATATATATATATATATTTATCAAACACTTTTTGAGGCTACATACCTAAAATATAAATTTAATATTACGAATAATTGTAATACATAAAGATTTCAAGTTGTAGAGAATAATGTTTGAAGGAATATAGTTTAATTACAGTTTTTACTTTGACTCTGTTCCAACTGTAACAGGCAGTGATACACGTTGCACGAAAAAGTGATAAGCAAAGTTTAAATAAGTTTTATTTAGCTTTGCTTATAACTGAGAAAAAGTACATTTTATTTTGAAAAATATATTTTTAATAATAATACAATTAGTTCTCTATGTACAATTAGTTCACCTCATGTTAGAATATTGTTCACCAGTGTGGTCGCCATATCGGATAGGCCATATTGATTCCATTGAGAGCATACAGAGGAAGTTTCTTCGAGCTCTAGGAATGAAACTTGGCTTTCATTATGCGGAGGTTCCTTTGGATGACATCAGCCATCAGTTTGGTCTTCAATCTCTGATCACCAGGCGGAAGATCAATGATTTACTTCTTCTCCGAAAGATTATTACATCTTCAGTGGATTCCCCTGATCTACTTGTGAGAATAGATTTTCGCTGCTCAAGATTGGCCAGAACAAATCATATGTTTGAGAGGAAATATTGTCAGACTCTGTATTCTTACCACAGCTCAGTGCCACGTCTTCACCGCCTGGGAAATAGCTTACCAGATCACATTGATTTCTTTACTATGTCTGAGGTAACTTTTAAAAAGGAACTCTCCAAGTTTTATTTTTGAATGGTGATCTGTTTATTCTGGAATATGTAGAGTGTAGACATATTTTGAACTTGCCTGTTGTTTAGAACCATTTCTGTATATATTTATAATATAATAATAAGGTTTCTTAATACTTGTAATGATTTAGCACAAGTTTTACGTCTTTTTAATTATTTATTTAAATCAATTGCATGTTCTGTTAATTAATTTGTGTTTTGTCTATAAGAGTGTATCTTATGTATTTAATAGTAATAAGGGCGGAGGTAACCTGATATAAACATGAATATTTTAGTGCCTGTTGTAATGTTTGCAGCTACGGATATTTTAACTGCAGGTTGTCTGTGTATTATATATTAGAACTATACATTGAATTAGATGCCTGTATTGTTAGCCATCTAAATCCAAACTGTAAATTTATCATGTAATGTAAAAATGGTGTTAACCGTATACAATAAATAAATAAATAATGTCGGCTTGTTTTACTACTGAATAATTTAGAAATAAACTATTTCGGTGTTGAATAAAACGTCACTATACCATAAAATCCCCAAGGTAATAAATGTGAGAGATATATTCTAAACCTGGTGAACATTATAACATGTTTGTTTTGGGCTATGAAAAGAGGAAAAAAATGGTACCGGGAATAGATACAACAGGATATAAATTCATGCGAGAATAGTGATACGGGCGAGTTTAGAATGTGTTATTAAAGTACTAACCGTGTAATGAGTTAGTGCTAAAATGCTAAATAGCATTTGGTGTTCATGAGTAAGATCTGAGTACGGCTGATGTATTATTGATTTTAAGGAAGCATAATGATTGGAATTTATTTATTTATTTATCAACGGACAACCATTTTTTATAAGAATAATACAAATTAATTAATTCCAGACAGACAGCATAATCGAACAAACTTACAATAAAACATGGTGTGTTAGTTTTAACTATGCAATAAGTATAAAAAAATAACAAATCATAAATAACACTAACCAACTCGAAAACTAATATAACTTGAGTATAATAACAATAACAACAACAACAAGATAAAGAAAAACAATGATAAACATTTAAGAATTAACAAGATAAATTTAGAGCAAATAACAAAAAACAAGAAATACAGTAGTAGATCTACTTGAAAAAGTCTATTCATTTACAAGAAATCAGCAATTAACAATGTACAATCTCATTCAGCAGTGCAATTTTAGAAACAATTATTAATTCATTAAAAAAGTACAAAACAAATAAGTTCAATTTACCACTAAGCTATAAGAAAAAAAAATAATAACATAAAAAATAAATAAATTAAGCATTATTGAGCATGGTGAAAAGACTATTTCTAAAAAAGCTATAGCTACATGCGAAATAGTCCAGATGCTGGCACACCAAATTACCCAAATGATGGACTCTGTTGCTGAAAAAGTTGGCCCGATAATTGGTGTCCACGTGCTTTTAATTCTAAATTAAAAGGATACAATAGAACTCATTTATAGTGGGAGACATTGTATATTGCAGTATTCCATGAAACAGACCCAGTTTGCACAATAAATATGGAAGGCCGTTTGAAATTGAGGTAGTGATATCTGATTGTAGTTTTATAGTTTAGCATACAAACGATTTAAGCAAAATAAAATGTAACCATGTCCAGGGTTTGATTGGAGATTGATGCTGAACCGTTAAAATGGAATGTGTACAATCTATTCAAAGGAATATGAACAATAATTTTCTCTTTCAGGAATTTTTGTAGATGGATTACAATTTTAAATAGAGAAAACTTATAAAGAAATTCATAATAAACTCAAGCCCTGAGTATTTGGTATTATTATTTTTCTTTTAATGGAAGGAATTTAAGGTAGATAAGATGTAATGGAAATTATGAAAACATCAAGAGGCATGTGAGCCACAGAAACATAGTTTTAATGTTTGAATAGAAAAGTAATATTCCAATTATCGATGATTGTTATAAATAAAACTCCTACTTTGTAGATGATGACAGTATATATTACATACAGGTTTATTAATGTTGTGAATACCAATAACCACTTGTATCCTAATTGGTATCTAGCCATTGACTTTTAAGTTAAATTTGATTTATGTGTGGTTATCCTATTTTGAAAGTACTCCATTATCATTATTTATTAAAAAAAAAATGCTCTGAGCGTTAATGGTTAACAGCTTGTGCTCCTTTTATTTGGGTTTTCCACCAATAAATTTAGTGAATATGTACTGCGAGCTAATTATTATTGTTATTAATTATTAATGATAATAAAATAGGGATTAAATCCAATTTTTTTTAAAATATATGAATAATCAGTTCCAACACTTTTAATTACTATAGTTTTACTGATTTTTTCTGTCTTTTTAACAAATAACAATCTCTACTAGGTATCATTTTGTTATCTCATTGTATAATTTGTATTTATTTAATTTCTAAGAGGGAATTTCGCGATATCCACACATACTATTCAAACTAAATTATCCAAATGAGTGGAAGTGAAGTGCACTTATGAATCCTGTTCAACAGAATAACTCGGTTCGTGTGTATAATTCAATCCGTTTAATTAAGTTTTCAATCATAATTTAATTAAATGCTGCACTTCTTCTGTCGAGTCAAACGTTCATTGAAAAAGCAATTAGTTAAGCAATTACTTTCAGCATAATTAAGTATCAGTAATCATTAAACATTTCCGAACTTTGCATATTTTTTGAGAGTGGAAAGCTAGGAAACAGTTTTGAAATTAGAAAAAGTATCAGTTTTTAAATATTCTAAATGTTTACTCTGCAGATGAAACTGAAACTATTCTGTAATAGAGACTGTTACAATAATCATTTTGCTTTTTCGTAGCAACCTATGGAGTGTACTCCATTAGATTACCAAGTTTAAACAATATTGCAATGTATCTTTTTCAAGACAACCATATGCTTGGTTGCCTGAAGGAAATTACGAAAGTCAATCTGTTATGTTAGACGAATGACGTCATATAGTATAAAATGCTTCATGACGTCACTATACCCACGTAATGGACTGGTCATATTAAAATATAAGAGGTTGCTACAACTGTATTACATATGCTTAGATATATTTTATACAGACATCATCATAAAGTCATAAAAGAAGGAAGATAAAAAGTGAATAAAGCAAAGGTTTTAAGCGCGAACTACTTAATTATTTTCCAGACTCAACCACTTATAAAAATGTTCGTGTTATGAAAATTTGCTTTGCCAAAAACTAGTCTTCTAGTACTGATCAAACTAAATTAGTGTCTTAATGAAGCTTATTAAACGATTATAATTATAAATATAAAACATGTCATTACTGGTTTCTAAACTATTTTCTGATTTCCCTTCAAGGCCTTTTTGCTAGTTCAAAAACCATACGTTCTGCCCTCTCTTTTCACTCATAAACCTAAAATGGACATGTGGTGGAGGAATTTGATATGCATCCGAGAAATCAGTGATGTATGTCAAAAAGTATTGTTAAATAATTTGAAATAAGATTAACTTTAATTTATATTGATATTTCTAAGCAGAAGGGATGTTTGTTCCAAATAGACTTATCACAAAGTGGACGAAATGTCATAATATTGAATAGAACAAACACATTTGAATTGATATGCAAAATATGCTATTGAGATGAAGGCGAATTGTTCGGTTAGGATAGTTTACTTTGAATATATGCATATAAATAAACACTTCTTACAACGTAAAGGTTATTAATATGTGTATAGTCAAAATTACAAGCGATGAATGTTGAAATAATTGCTTTTAACGGTTACTACTAAAGCGTGGGCATACTCACTATCTACACAGTGACGAGCCAAGTCAACTGGAGATTACAGAGTATGTCTACAAGTAATATCTGATGCCAGCGTGTTCTGGACTGAGATTTTTCTTTAATGTTTTGCAAAGTTTTGTGGTACTTTGATACTATCAGGGGGCCGTTATGTTTGTAACAGTTTGCCTTACCAGGACCAAAAAAAGGATATTTTATAAATGATAAAACATTTTTCGAAAGACAGAATATGTTGCAAGATCTTTTTAGCGAGGAAAGTTTCAGTAGTTGAGTTTAATCTCCTACACTGGGCTGAGAATGTACTCGAAGAGAGAGCAAGCTCTCGATCTTTATCTGAATACGCTGTAAACACAGTGACAACTGAAATCTGTTGTATATCTGTGTCTGAAGAGACGAAACGTCAAAACAGCTTCACTATGTTCGGAGTGTCTACTCCTTTGCTCAAATTGGTTTTCACCAGCAAGCCATAGTGCATAGCAAAGGGTGGTTACCCTCTGCCTTAAGGACCATTTGGTTACTATTTAAACCACAAAACGAATTAATACTTTTCTTGACTCATTCCTGATTTTAACAGAGTATACAGAAAAAAATAAATATACTATTTTTTGTGTTTCTTGTTGTTCTTTTGATATATATATATATATATATATATATATATATATATATATATATATATATATATATACATAACGTAATAGCTAAGTAATCGTTTAGTATAATTTATACAATGCTTAATACATATTTTACAACTGCATTAATAAATACTTAAGCTATAAATTTGATAACCTTGTATAATAAAAGTGGGCCACCTGTTTTTTATTTATTTTTTTGTACAGAAAAAACTGTTTCCTGAGTAAAATTTGAA
The DNA here is from genome assembly GCF_021130785.1 of Homalodisca vitripennis. Lineage (NCBI taxonomy): Eukaryota > Metazoa > Arthropoda > Insecta > Hemiptera > Cicadellidae > Homalodisca > Homalodisca vitripennis. The sequence continues at coordinate 96,352,430 of NC_060214.1, forward strand.
TAATGGAATCGAATAAAATTATTGATTGGTTGGAAATTTTGTTGACCAGTTGCTTTATTAGCTAACCTTGGCTGTATATACTGAGTATGTGGCAATACCGTTAATAGTTACACGTAATTTTCTTTCCTACTAAGAAGGTTGTAATGTTTCAACCATTCTAAGTTAAAAATTTGTTTTCATGTTAGGTTTTAAATGTATAAGTAACATGTTTTGACCTGCTATGTTGTACTTATCCCTGCTGTAACGATGGAGACGCAACGTCACAAGAGGGGCTGTCATTTACTGCCGTCGTGTTCAGACAGGAAATTACACGTCATTCATGCTGCAAGAAGAGCTTTTGAAGTTTCTATAGACAAAAGAACTGGAAAGCAAACCATGCTAACTGGTTTGCATTGTTTTTCTTTCAAGGAATTTCAATTCGTTAAGTTTTCAAGAATATATGTATTTGAAATTGTTTGACGTTAGCAATTCTTTATTTTTAAAAGAAATACATCCGTTATGCAAGTAAATTATATTAACTTTGGGCAACTCAATGGATGTCCAGGAGTAGCACAGCTCTAACTGCAAATGGTGAAATATCGAAGTAAAAGAGTGGGAGAGATTTACTCTTGGAGCTGGTACAGCTCCCTTAGTGTATGTGACTGTTACCTAAACATGAGGGAGTACCCAGTACCCTGCCTTATCCGTTTTAACTGGAAGAGACTACAACAGTGCCCCCCCCCCCAAGGGGCACTGGGGGGGGGGTGCTTCCCCTTTCTCCAAGGTCACATGACTGAGATGATATAGAGCCCGCTATCTCTTCTTAATCCTCATGGGATCTCCAGAGGATACGGCCTATCCTACCACCAACCTAACACATCCTGAAAACCAAGAAACAAGCACAAAGATTGTTTTAGGTCAAAATGCAATGAGGGGTTTCCTCAGTTTATTTTCTCAAAATCGGTTGCAATAAAGAAACATCACCGGCTGTTACCGTAAATTTACGTACTTACGTACAGATTCATTCATCTGTTTTTCATACAACATGTAATTCAAACAGATAATAGTGATCATATACACGCCTTAACAGGAAAAACTGGTGGTCAGCACCTATATGGCAACATCGCCTCAAATGCAATTGGATTATTTTCGTGCAGGTTACTATAGCATTTTATGTTCTGTTCTCCCCATTTTTAATCTTATAGTTACGTTCATATTTAACATATTCATACAACATGTAAATCAACAGATAATAGTGGCCTTAGCACCGCCTTAGCAGGAAAAACTGGTGATCAAGAGCGATAGGGCAACATCGCCTCAAATGCAATTGGATTATTTTCGTGCGGGTTACTATAGAATTTTACGTTCTTTTCTCCCCATTTGTAATCTTATTGTAATGTTCATAAAAATATTTATAACATGTTCTAACATACTGATCATTAAATTACAATTTAAAGATCAAAATCAAAATCTGTTATCTCTGTTTTTTATCTTACAGAAGGGAGTCATATTCTCATTAGTACTTCAAAGTAGATTTTTCTTCTTATATGACATTTTAAGAAGCGAAATAATACTTTTTCAATTAAAAATGTAGTGAATTAATTTGACCTTTGTTATCCGTAACAGTCTGAAGTTGAAATTGATGTTTCTAACGAAAACAAAGTCACTCTCAATAAACCGATACAGCGGAATATAAAAATCGCAACAGTCAGTAGCTAAAGAGGTGGACGGACTGCTCTTTGACCTTTTAACCTTAAAAATAATAAAATTCTTCTTTGGGCCAAGAAGAACCAATGTACAAGTCTCCAGACTCTTTCACTCAGACTGACGAAGAACGACAAGGTTTAAAGCATTGTCCTTTTAATAAAAAAACTTTTAAAAAAATCCATATAAAATGTATAGGTAGTCAAAAGAACCCTAGGAGTGCAAGTCAAACGATAATAGCTGCCGCAGCACATGAATCGTCTTAATGTCGAGAGTCGTCTGTCCACGCTCGGCAGTTGTATGCTTAGTTAGAATGATGGGTTTATTGAAATACTTTAGTTCGTATGCTGCTTCTTACGTAAACATTGAGTCGGTGTACTAAACCTATTCCCATACCTCTATGAAAAACCTCAAAGATGAGGTACTATTTTAATCGTTTCAATTGTATATTAATATAGTAACTGTACTGTTTCCTATACTATTAATAACGTTCTTTACTATAGTAATAATTAAAGGTAAAACCATTATTAGATATTTGAATTTAAGAGGTTATGATTCAATAGATATGACGCTACCGATTACTGTACTAGATATGATACTATATTGTTTCCAAGTAATAAAAACTGATTAAAGGAAAATTAATAGTGATCAACTCCAAACTCATTTCAAATAAAGTATACAAATAGTATTTAATTTATTGTATATTTGTGGCGGTTTTCCATCACTTTAGGGAAAAGTTCAGGATAGAATTTTTATTGTATTTGATGACAAAGCTTACTTTGTAGAGAATGTTCATAATGGGGGAATAAACTGGTTACATTTGTGATTGTATTTAATAAATTAATACTTACTCGTCATTTATATTTTTAGTGTATGTGCGTGTGAGAGAAATTACAGATTTCACATAACCATGTACTCTCTATTCGAACTATTAAAGTTGCTAGTTAAAAATGTATAAATTGGAAAACCCGACAGATTACCGAGTAAAAAATCGGAGATTCTCATAATTTTTAAGACCATCAGGTTTTCCCAAGTGCATTTAAAATAACACATAATTCGATTCGCTTTATTTTCGATTGTTAATGTTTAAATTCCTGTAACTATTATTACAGTTTAATACCGTTTAACCAATATTAATAAAATACCATATATTTTACTCACATACATTCACATTATTCTATGATAAATGAATATAATAAAATTTAATTTTAATATTGAACTTGAGGTCTATCATTTGTTTTATTTGTTCTACAAAACAATCATACTTTATATTAGAATAGTTTCATTTTACCAAAATTGTGTACTGTAAATAAATGACATAAAACAAATAAAGGATACAAATTTTCATCAATTACAACAAAAACTGTTTTTGTCCACACAAGTTTTTAATTCGATTGGACTTGTTTTTAGTCCATACAATATAGCGGTGCTCTACAAACTGTGTCGTTCATTAAGACCACATTTTTGTCTTCAAATAACACACTGTGTCATAAAAAACAACATGACATAAAAAAGAAAATCGGTAAAACAAACTTTGAAATTTTATTTCTAACCTTCCTAAAAGCAAAACCTTTTTCCACAAAATTAAAAAAATTGGAAAACGAATACCTTTCCCCTGTCCTGTTGGAAAAGGTAATAATTAAGATCCCATTAAAATACGAGTATATTAAACTAATTGACAGTAAAGTATTATTATGATTGCATGCTACATAACAAGATCAAATCTGCGTAAAAGATTCAAAAATTTCAAAATGTAGGCTGTCTTAGGATGGTGTTAATAAAAAGCGTGAATTAAAAGTTTCACACTTCAGCCGCTTAACACTTGCCGAATTGTCAATCTCTGTATCCGACTTTTCTTCAAGCTCCATATACGCTTTTTTAGCTTGTGACCACCCAATTTGATTCTTTCCTTCCTACTTTCGAACATAATATCGATAGGTCTTTCTTCCTTGAACCAAAAAGAACTCATGAACCAAGTTTCAAGCCTCTATAATTTTTATATCAAACATAGCATAGACAAGTAGATGATCAGATGAATTGAAGTACCTGTAGAGTACTTAATAATAAATAAACTTCCACAAACGCCTATATGGTATAAAGTTTCGAAACAACTAAGGAGTTTTTAATACTACCTTTTTACACATGTTTTCACAATGTGTGCTTCAGAACCAAAGTTTTTTCGTAATTACAAAGGTTTTTTTAAATATATTATGTTTGGGAATGAACAATATATTTGTATTTGTGAATTATATCCCATTAGTGTTGACGCAAATACAATATTCTACTCAAGAATTCTGAATTATAGTTGAACTAATCCTATTTATTATCAGTGTATGTTTAAACAAACTCTTGTTGTAATTTGAAATTTAAAAACCTACACATGAGAAAAGTATTCATATAATTACGGCACCGATAGTACAAATAATTGGAAAACTAACCGTCGCTTTCAGTGATTCCACGTTTTCCGATTATGCAAATTAATACCGAGATCAGTAATTTTATATTGCAATCTGAACAGTAATAAGTAGATCGAGGAAATATAGCTGACTGCTTCAAAAGGTTTCTCTTTATTAACGGCTGAACGGGAATTACATAAAGGTTTTCCTGCTTTACCTAGAAGAAGTTTCTTATTTTCAAAGCAGAGCGTGAAATGTAATATAAGTGATTCGGGAGTTACATGTCATTACCCATTATTATGTTATTGGAACTGATAATACTTTTAGATCATATAGATTTCCTAATACCGATAATCCTTATCCTACTTGGTATCATTTTACGTCAACAGTTCTGGGAACATAGAGCCATTTTCCTGTATACAAGCTCATAACCGTGATTTTCTTGACATCTATAGAAAATTCACTGCGTCTATAGATCTATAGACTTTTTTTGAAGAAAAACATATCAATTAGTTATTGATTTATATATATATATATATATATATATATATATATATATATATATATATATATATGTTATGTTATGAACACATTATAGGGCTATCTTTAATTTTAAAGACAAAATGGCAGAAATTTTAATAAAAGGTTTAAAGAACATATACAAGCTTTGAAAACGAATAACATGTCTACAATAAAATCAAATTTCGCTGAACATTTATTAGAAACTGGACATAACTACAAAAGTATTGAAAAGAACATGGAAATTTTGGACATTGAAAGGAAAGGAGAAAAATTAAACACGAAAAAAGAACTATATATTTATCTAAATTATAACAAAGATCCTCACAACATATTAAATAGCAATTTAAAAAATAAAACAAATCCTATCTTTGAAAAAATATTAAACACAGAATATTAATCAAAATTACAACTGTGTCATATAAATTGAACATCTGTTTAAATAGTCGACAGGTGTATATTTATTTGTTTTGTTTATTATTTAGTTAGAGGTTAATGTTCACACTGAAGATGGTTTATACCGAAACACGTGTCTGAAATAAAAGAATTTTAAAAGGGTTTTAGTTTTCAATTTATTATTCTAATATATATATATATATATATATATATATATATATATATATATATATATATATATATATAAAACCATCAGACATGAATAACAGTTATCGATATTCAGTAACGCTAATTTTCATGGAAGTTGAAAAGAGAGGATATCTAAAGAGTTTAATTATTTAATTCATTATTAAATAATTGATTCATTACATAATATGATATTACAACATTTGATATTGCAACACATGTAGCCTACATTCCACAGCATATCTTGAAAAGAATTTCATCTGTGACTAAATGTTTCGTGACACCTCATTTCAGACAAGGCTGAGCTTTATGATCTTCTTTGAACATCTACCATCCATTGGATTTTGTTACGGTCATTGAAGTCTCAATAAGCTGGCACCACTTTTCTACTTGGATAGATGTCAAATACATTTTTTTGTGTGATTGTCTTCTTGTCTATCCGCACGATATCTCGAGAATAAGATTAGTTATATACTTGAAAGTATGTATGCAGTTTTAGCAAAGCCTGTTAAGCAACATCGAGTATGGCGTACTACTACCTTGTAGCCTATACACCAGTTAAATACAAAGGTAGTCATCAGATGTCTTTATACTCTGTGGCAACTGCTGGCTTATTTTGTAATGGCCTAGATCGTTTACAAAGATGATGCTTTCATCATGTTACTGAAAATTCATACACAACTATTACGTAAGAAACACAGATACTCCATATCTTCCACCTTCACTTGGTCAGTTCGCGGTAATTTTTTACTCTAAAATTTTTTTAGTTTTCAACGTTCAGAGAAACCATATTTTTTCCTATATTTATATAATACTTGTGCAGTTTAAAGAAATATCAAAAAAGACTTTTTATTCTAATATAAATAACAAATCTTTAGACAAACACACATAAATATAATATAGTAAACAATACGTTTCGGTATTGCCCCATAAATACCAAAGTAATAAAAAAATAAGCCAAGGATGTTATTGAAAAAATGTAAGACATTGTTTGACATGACTTTTTGAACTTTTAAAATCGTATTGAACATTATTCTTCTTTTATAATCGTCACATACCTTGGATATAAATATTTTTTAAGAATCAGAGTTTTTCGTATCAAGAATTAATATGTCTTGTCATCGTGAACAGTACATTATGTAGTGATGATATTGCGGCCGTCATGGACGTTTTTCAACTCGGAATCTCAGGTAGACACGTGGTTAGGTTGGCATTGCAGCGGTGTCTAAATGTTTGGTGGGCAAGAGATTTATCGGAGCTAATTATACCCACACAAACAGTGACCGAGAGAACATACACAGCTAGACAGATGATGGCGGTACAAGCCTTCACCCTCTCACGCCAACATGTGTACTGCAGTAGTGATGATATTGCGGCCGTCATGGACGTTTTTCAACTCGGAATCTCAGGTAGACACGTGGTTAGGTTGGCATTGCAGCGGTGTCTAAATGTTTGGTGGGCAAGAGATTTATTGGAGCTAATTATACCCACACAAACAGTGACCGAGAGAACATACACAGCTAGACAGATGATGGCGGTACAAGCCTTCACCCTCTCACGCCAACATGTGTACTGCAGTAGTGATGATATTGCGGCCGTCATGGACGTTTTTCAACTCGGAATCTCAGGTAGACACGTGGTTAGGTTGGCATTGCAGCGGTGTCTAAATGTTTGGTGGGCAAGAGATTTATCGGAGCTAATTATACCCACACAAACAGTGACCGAGAGAACATACACAGCTAGACAGATGATGGCGGTACAAGCCTTCACCCTCTCACGCCAACATGTGTACTACAGTACTGATGATATTACGGCCATCATCAACTTCTCCATCATCATGTGTATTGTTCTGAAGCTTTGATAATACAAATTGAAATAACGTTTATTTAATTCAATATGTTAAACTATTTTCCACCTAACTGTTTACAATTCTAGCCCTTGAGAAAACTTTGTTTTCTCAAAAAAGTACTGCGATCTTAAAAACCATTACGCATTATCACAAAGAAACAAGCTAATATTACCTTGGTCAGTGAGTGTCACAAACCTAGCAGCTAATATTACGTAGCACACGTATTTCAGTCATATGTTTTAAAATAAACAAAAATACTCTAATGAATTAGTTGTTTGAAGTTTGTTTTTGACGATGGAAGGATTTTGAAGAAAACAGGATTTTTTTCCAATTTACCATCTAGCTTTCAGTGATACAAAAAATCAGTAGCACTACGTTTCGAGATCTGCAATCTAGATATCTTCTTCAGGTAAATAACTAACCTAACACATAATTGAAATATAGGTTCAAACAAACCAATCATCCAGAGCGTTGCGACACGCATAAGTCAGGAATCACAAGCAACATTTTGTGTGTTGACACTAAAACATACAATTACTTAAAATTAAACACAAAACTCATTAATAAAACTGAACTACAAAATAAAGGTCACAATAGGTCTGCATCAGCCGACCAACCACCTGCAGTAGGTCGTAGTACGCGTGTCTCCACGTTCTGGTATGATTACTTTATTTTAACCTAGATTTTAATTATGTGTTAGGTTAGTCATTTACCTGAAGAAGAGATCAGATTGCAGATCTTGAAACGTAGTGTTACTAATTTTTGTATCACCGAACGATGGCAAATATCCGAAAAAATCCTGTATCCATCACCCTCATAAAATCAGCATTGGAACTTTGGAGACCCAAACCATAGTAAAACGTATTTCACCCACAAAAGAAATATTTACAGTATAAGAGCTTTCTCTTAATGGCAAACATGGGTATAAAATTATATTTTTAGATATATAGAATCGGACTACATACATATAGTTTAATTTGTTCATTTAGAAGCCTAAATGTACAGGCTTCGCTGAGGTTGCTTAAACATTTCAAGCCTATCGTAACAGGTATTACTATTGTACAATGTTAAAATGAAGTGTGATTTCACTCAGTTTGTTTACAAATTTATTTAAACTGAGTTTTTCTAGTTACCATCATAGTTACCCACCAAACCAGTTTGAAAATGTTCACTAACGCCCAGACAAACCACATGGAGCGACATGCAGCACCATCGAACTTAATATTGAATATATAGAAAAGTAAGTTCATCCAAAATTTTAAGTCTGCAAAGTCAGTTCGTTCTGGAAAATTTCGGATGAACATACAGATAGGCAGATAAAAGTGGGTGTTCGAGCCTCTTGAGTGATAGGCTTCGCTTACGCTCAGCCAATAACAACAGTTATGATACATCGCTATCAATGTAGGATTTACTTTTGGTGCAATAAAAACATATTTCGTAATGAGGTTGAAGTACAGATCTAAGTTGTAGTCCTGTACTCTGTTTTCTTTTCGATAAGCCAGACGAAAGGTACAAGTATATAACTGTACGGTGACTTCATTGACAGTAGACAGATGTCAAAACTGGCACTGGGCCCAGTTGTACGGGGAGAGGTGGGAAATATCACGCCCTCTACATCGGTGAATAAATCTGTTGACACGAATATCCCGCAATGTATAGGAAATATAATAACCCGTGTTTTATTTCTAACATCGTCTCCCTTCACGATAAAAATTAAAATGACAATTTTAGCCTAAAATTTTTTTAACTTTATTTTTTAACATACATCCAAATACAGTAGGCCACCTTATATTGAGTTACATGATCACAGAGATTTCCTATTAAAATAAATGTCTAGAAAATTAAAAAAAAATTAAAATTCAAAGAAATATTTTTTACTTTTTAATTGAAAGAAAGTTTTTAACGGCTTCTAAACTAATACGTACAGAAAACAAAACATAATTAAATTTCAAAACTATGGATAGCTAATTTAACTTACAATAATTTTCAGAAGATAACATATTAGTCATTAGATCCGTTATCAGGAAGTAACAACATATTTTACTAAGTGATATTGGAAAATTGTTTAAAACAAAAGAACAAAGTATTTTATTGGAAATAAATTTTAAAACTACTATGGTATCGATTTGAGTTCACTATCCTAAGTGGATGATTTGAAATTATACCATGTTTGGAATACTACCTATTGTTCACGAATTACAAATAAAATACTTAAGATTAAGCTATCACAACACAATATACAACGTTTAAAATGTGCGGAACCATTTATTTTAAACTGTCTTAGATAAAAAAATAAATAAACTTTAGATGTACTATAAGGTTATAGGATGTCTTCATAATTTGGTGTATGATATATTTTTTTCAACTTAGCGGAATGGTACATCGAGGATTTCATACACATTATTTGAATGGCCCAAAAATTCACTAGCCAATTTATTTCTAAGTAAAGATCACAAAAACTCAAAAAGACCATAAAAAATAGCAAGTACGTGAGTATCTGGAGTACATGTTTTTAATTTTTATAATGCATAAAGGAAATGATAATGCTTAAAGAGTGACACTGTTACTATGGCGATCTTTTCAGCTCATATCGCAAAGTGTGGGATTTGTTTAGAGATAAAGTTCTAGAGAGGAATTAAACATACCATTCAACAGTCTTAACACCTGTTCATCGTTTTGAATTGACATGAAAAAACACTATTCGAAAACTGGAAGACTAAAAAGCGAACTGAAGACAAACTTTATATATCTGATTATTTTAGAGAAAATTTATAAAGAGTACCTCAAGAACAAGAAGAATTACATTATTTTTCATTACGTAATCTTTTAAAAACATAGTTTTAACCCTTGCAAACATACAGTACAATTATTACAATAGCTACAGGAAGATTAGCTTTCGCAGAGCTTTGTTCATTTCCTATTCATGATTATCACGTGTGATGAAGATACCACCTTTATCTCAGTCTGTAGTTTTCTCAGAGAAAGCTTGTTTAACTCTTAATTAAGGCATAGATCGATACACTTGTATTTACGTATAAGGCTACAAAAATCCTCACTGAATGGTGTAATGTCACTTTCTCAACACCCTGAAAAATTGAACTTGTGGGCTGCCATTTCCGGAAGATAAACAATAAAGCATTTCTTTAATAATGCCACTTTGTACTTTTATTTATCCTTACATGATTAAAAACTTCCTACAGTCTGATTTCAGCAGAGAAATTAGGCACTCTCTCACTATGACATACAAGTACGACAGAATTTACTCACAATATTCCCACCAAGATGCATTGGTGGAATGGAGCTGCATTATAGACTCGAGATCAACCGATCTGTCTCCTCTTGCCTTTTTCTTTAGAAGCTATGTGTAAAGTAATGTTTATAAAAAAATATTTAGATGAAGTGTTACTGAGAAAAACTGTACGAGAAACGAGACTGATTCCTGCGTAATGTTACACGACAAAGTATCAGCTTTCAAATCAACGATTGCAATCAATATCAGACCGTAGATAAAACAGATTTATTGTAACCAATATAATAATGTTTATGTTACATTAAAGAATATTTTAATTAACTCTTCAATTCATTATCAATAATTGTTTTTTATATTTTTACAATACACTTTTAATAAGTTATTTCCTACTTACATATCAGTGCATGAAAACTAACCAGTCGCCATTTTTATAGCATGATCCATTTAGGCTGTGAATAAGGTCCTTACTTAGATGCGCTTTAAGAGTACTATACGCCGTTCAACTAAGACAAATATAATATTTTATGACATCCTCCATAGGCTGTTACATTCTAACTAAATTACATTCTACAACTGATAGAAGAACATATTTCTATAATCGTTTACTTCGTCTCAGTTTTTATCTGTATCCATTTAAAATAAAGAAAGGTAGTCCCAAATTTTTTTAACAACCTGTATGAATAAGGTTTTGCTATTTTCTCCAATCGCAATCTTTATTTCACCATTTTATTTGTCACTAGAATATCTATTCACGAACTAAATACGTAGTTTCAATTCTTATGTGATATTAGTGTAAACGAATTTAGTTACACTGTTCGAAAAATACATACGGTACTCAATCATTTTTTTGTATTGGTACTTTACTTTGTATTATCTTAACCAAATGAATACGAAAAGGTAAATTTAAGTTTGTTTTTTAATGCTATGAGGGGTTTTTTTTGTCTTTTATATGTCAATAATTTATCATTCCCTCACTCTAAAATCCTCAAAAGAAAATAAAACGATACAATCAATAAACTATTTATCAAAGCAATAAGTTTAAAAATTGAAGTTGATGAATTTCTATTTCTATTATAGTAATACAAGTTCTGAGTATCATCTAAGCGTTTTAGTATAAGCGTAGATACAATACCAATACTTAGTTGTATATTGTAAGATTTTCGGCCTCGCATTGGAGTGACCTCAGTTAAAAGTTTAGGTTTAAAATTGGCTCCCTACGTAAACCAAAAATGCCTAAGATATCAACGTTTTATCGATGATTCGAAATACTATTCTAAGACATGATATAAGAATTAAAACCGAAGCAAAAGAAAATTTTATTTTTTTATATTTTAATAATCAAGTGCTAAGCATGGGACCCTTGTAAATGAACACGAACAGCAATGCCCAATGGGCCGACCTCTGGGTTGACAAACACAGCTTTAAAAGTCCCAATATTGTCCAGTTTATCACTAATTTTACCAAAAAGAATTTTTTTTCTAAATTCCAAAAAGCACAAATTGGTCATAAATGTGTACAATAAATTTAGAAGGAAATATTAATAAATAAAATACAAAATAGTACAATTACTACAATGTACCTATATCTAATATCAATGTAGATTAGCGCATCGGATCAAATTTGTAACTCTAATTTTGGATGATTTACAAACATCAATTTGCAAGCAATAAAAAAATGTTATAATATAACAAGTACCTACAACTAATATTTTATTACCCCTATTCCAAATGTGCTGAAGAGTGATGAGGTGGCTTTCAGCTTTTATGACACTAAACATATATAATTAATCAAAATTGTATTACAAATTAAATTCTTACACCAGGTACAATATTCTTTTCCAATCTTCTTTCTTAAACCCTCCCATTACCCGCCAATCACTTACGTTAATCATGGTAACATATTCATCCCAATTATGTAATAATACCTTACACAAAAGTTTTAATTTATTACAACAATTACATCAACACTAAACTTTTATATAGAACATTCTACACAGTACCTTTAACAATTTGTACACACATTTCATTCTTCTTTTCTTTCACTGGATTAGTAAACTGGGTGTCGTGCACGTGTCATACATGTAAAACGAATAAAGTGTACTCACGTGTGCCATCGAAGCGTGTCGCTATCGTGTCCAGGAACGTATTTTGGGGCGCCAACAATCCCTTTCTGGCGGGCATCGGTGATCCATTCACTCACACTGAAACAGAAATGAATGATGTTTCTATACTTTTCAATGGTACATCGAAAGCGTGTCGCTATCGTGACCAGGACGTATTTTGGGGCGCCCAACAATCCCTTTCTGGCGGGCATCGGTGATCCATTCACTCACACTGAAACAGAAATAAATGATGTTTCTATACTTTTTCAATGGTACATCGAAGCGTGTCGCTATCATGTCCAGGAACGTATTTTGGGGCGCCAGCATCCATTACTGGCGGGCATCGGTGGTCCATTCACTCACACTGAAACAGAAATGAATGATGTTTCTATACTTTTCAATGGTACATCGAAGCGTATCGCTATCGTGTCCAGGAACGTATTTTGGGGCGCCAGCAATCCATTACTGGCGGGCATCGGTGATCCATTCACTCACACTGAAACAGAAATGAATGATGTTTTCTATAATTTTCAATGGTACATCGAAGCGTGTCGCTATCGTGTCCCGGGAACGTATTTTGGGGCGCCAAGCAATCCATTTCTGGCGGGCATCGGTGATCCATTCACTCACACTGAAAAAGAAATGAATGATGTTTCTATACTTTTCAATGGTACATCGAAGCGTGTCGCTATCATGTGACCAGGAACGTATTTTAGGGCGCCAACAATCCATTACTGGCGGGCATCGGTGATCCATTCACTCACACTGAAAAAGAAATGAATGATGTTTCTATACTTTTCAATGGTACATCGAAGCGTGTCGCTATCATGTCCAGGAACGTATTTTGGGGGCGCCAGCAATCCCTTTACTGGCGGGCATCGGTGATCCATTCACTCACACTGAAACAGAAATGAATGATGTTTCTATACTTTTCAATGGTACATCGAAGCGTGTCGCTATCATGTCCAGGAACGTATTTTGGGGCGCCAACAATCCCTTTCTGGCGGGCATCGGTGATCCATTCACTCACACTGAAACAGAAATGAATGATGTTTCTATACTTTTCAATGGTACATCGAAGCGTGTCGCTATCATGTCCCGGGAACGTATTTTGGGGCGCCAGCAATCCATTACTGGCGGGCATCGGTGATCCATTCACTCACACTGAAAAAAGAAATGAATGATGTTTCTATACTTTTCAATGGTACATCGAAGCGTGTCGCTATCATGTCCAGGGAACGTATTTTAGGGCGCGCAACAATCCATTTCTGGCGGGCATCGGTTGGTCCATTCACTCACACTGAAAAAAGAAATGAATGATGTTTCTATACTTTTCAATGGTACATCGAAGCGTGTCGCTATCATGTCCAGGAACGTATTTTGGGCACCAGCAATCCATTACTGGCGGGCATCGTGATCCATGCACTCACACTGAAACAGAAATAAATGATGTTTCTATACTTTTCAATGGTACACGAAGCGTGTCGCTATCATGTCCAGGAACGTATTTTGGGGCACCAGCAAGTCCATTACTGGCGGGCATCGGTGATCACTGAAACAGAAATAAATGATGTTCTATACTTTTCAATTGGTACATCGAAGCGTGTCGCTATCATGTCCAGGAACGTATTTTGGGGCACACAATCCATTACTGGGGCATCGGTGATCCATTCACTCACACTGAAAACAAAATGAATGATGTTTTTATTAATGGTACATCGAAGCGTGTCGCTATCGTGACGTATTTTGGGGCGCCAACACTCCTTTCTTTGCGGTGGTCCATTCACTCACACTGAAACAGAAATGATGTTTCTATACTTTTTCAATGGTACATCGAAGCGTGTCGCTATCGTGACCAGGGACGTAGCATCGGTGGACTGAAACAGAAATGAATGATGCGTTTTAACTTTTCAATGGTACATCGAAGCGTGTCGGTATCGTGTCCCGGGACGTATTTTTGGGGCGCCAACAATCCCTTTCTATTCTTTTCAATGGTAAATCACAAATAGAGCTGGAGACTAATTTTTAATGAAACATTTCTACATGATTACGTATGAGCGCAATGTTGCGATTTGGACTTCTCTGTCAAATTTGGCTCAGTGTTGGCTATTACTCAGTGGGATATCGCGAGAGTGAATGGATTTATGGAGTTAAATTTTGTAAGAATTTCCATTTCAACATTGAAAAACTGATTTTACGAATAACCCTTTTTGAAGTAAGACTGTGCGTTAGCGAAGTCTATCATTCAGATGGATATCTTGAAACGAATTGAGTTACAGACGAAATTTTAAATGAAACTTAATTTCATACTAGGAAAGATCAACTTCGATAATGGTAAAAGGTGCCCTTACATCTTTCCTAAACATTTTCAGATAGATGCAAATTTTCAGGTAACATTTCCGATTACAATTTTTATAATGACAATAGAATATTTAGCTAGTTAATTTTTATGTATGAAACAATCCCGAGAGCAAGAATTATATTGACAAAATTATCTATGAAGCTCGATTCTACACTTCAGCTTAGATTGTTCACTCTAGTGTCCCGACTGAATAATCTTCCAATTTACCTTAAACACCATACATTCACCATACATTTCTTTTACTTTCTTTGAGTGTAGAAAAATAATGCCTTATATAGTAATTCTTAACACGTTGTCATCAATTGTAGCCAATATCAGTAACTTTCTTTTAATGAATTACAAACTGTATTGTCTCAAGAGTGCACGATATGTTATCAGTGTCTAAGACTAGACAACTTAGTAAGAATATGATCACAGAGCTAGTTCCAGAGAATAATTGACAAATAATTTACAAATAAAAACATGAATGACGACGGAGTTGAGTCTTAATAGGTAGAACTGATTTAAGAAAATACAAGAGATATTATGAATGAGTAAATGCTGAAATAAAAAAAAGAGGGCTAAGTTGAAATAACACAGAATGCCAGTGACGGGCCACATTAATATCATCACGTTTCCGTTCCACCCACATTACTCTTTGCCAACATATCTTCCAGCGCCACAGTCACGCATGATAAGCCCTTGGCGGCGTTTCTTCAAAAGCTCCAGCTTCTGAAATATATTACGTCAGGCAAATACGACGCAATGATATCAATAACAATTTTATTGATACTTCCACACGTCTAATCTAACAAAAATATATAGCAATTGATCAGAGAATTATCGTGTTGGATTTCAAGATGAGTGAGCGATAGTCATCGAGGGAGATTGAAAAAATAAATACAACTGTTGAGAAGTGAATGCACCCATTTTTCATTGGTACCCTGATACAAAGTTAAAGTCAATTGAGATGCTCAGCAACCTCTCTCTAGGAGTTATCTGTATGAATTGTCTAGAACCCGAGAACGAAATAGTATGTACTCTATAGGCACACAACCTGGTTTTTATTGAAGTCGATAGAGGAATTTCTCATTGTAATAAAATTGATCGTTAGCCACGCTGATCTTTACAGAGAGTAAAAATATGAAACGCCTAGCAGTAACCCGCGGCTTCACACGACATTTTCAAAATCGAAGGCTGTAACTATCTTAGTGAAAGCATTTATGATGTGATACGATGTAGCCCTGCAATTTGTTTATGACATAAGTAGATATATCGGGTACATATTATTTTAGTATCCACGGTTGAGACATTAATAACGTAAATACAATTATTATTGTGAATGGTTCTATTTTCAGTTTTGTTATATGAATAAATATATACATATGTCTCAAAAACCTAATTTGGCGAAAAAGCGTCAACTTTTGTTTGTTAAGATTAATTTTCTATCTATAATATAAGGTATTTCAAGTGCCATAGTTGAGTT